>NW_024870840.1:0-562500 GCF_019054845.1 Dipodomys spectabilis | reverse complement strand
TCTTCTTTTCTATTCTGCTTCTAAATGTAATTTTAAGTAGAATAACATATACCTTGACCCATTCCACCCCATGCCATTCCTTTCTTCGTTCACATATAAACCATCTTTTTGTGAAAAGCATATTCTTTGAAGAAGAAGCTTCCTGCTGGGTCTTTCATATATTAGCTTTATTCTTCTTTGCAAAATGTACTAAAATGTAGTAACAAGTACAACAATTTGCTATGAAATTTTGAGGACTATGTGAAAGGAATTCTGTAGTTCCTTTTACACAGATTAGTATGCATAATTTTTATAAAATGGAAGGTTGATGATTAAGTATACCAGACTAAAATATCATCTGTGTAAGAGATTCAAAATGAGATTTAGATTTAGAAATACTATATATATATATATATATATATATATATATATATATATATGCAAAAATTTGTATCTATATGTACAATACTAGAATCGATCAGTTTTTAAAATCAAAAGAAAATGTAATACCTTCTTCCAAAGAGCTGATGAAGGTAAATGTGTACATGTGTGTGCTTATAATGCTTTTAAGTATTTTTATGTCTACATATGTTTCTAAGTGAGTGTTTGTGTATGTACATGTATTCTCTTCCATCTAAAAATAATGTGGAATTCCTTGAAGACAAAGTGAGCATTTCTTAGCTTGGTTAGTTCAAGCTCTACTTATAAATATAAAGCTCTCTCTCCATGTAAATATAAAGCTGTAGGGTTCCAAAAATAAGAATGCACTGTTTTACTTTTTATTTTTTTATTGTCAATGTGATGTTGACAGGGGTTACAGTTACATAAGTCAGGTAATACATACATTTCTTGTCAGACTTGTTCCCCTTCCCTCATTTTTATCCCACTTTCCCTCCCCATAATGCACAGATCATTTCCTACATATTGTCTGGTGAGTATAGTTGTTACATCGGCGCCCCACCTTATCCTTTGTCTCTCCATTCTGTGGCTCTCCTTCCATTCCCTAATTCAGATAAACGTATATACAATACCAGGGTACCAAAATCAAATACAGTGACAACAGGGAATATACCATAGGGGGAAGAACATACAAAAAAAACCCAAGAAATCACATAATACATTAACAACAACAACAACAAAGAAAAAGTCCTTTTTTTGGGTAGGTCGTGGGGCTTAAACTCTGGCCTTGGGCATTATCCCTCAACTTTTCAGCTCAAGGCAAGCACTCTACTGCTTGAGTCACAGCACCACTTCCTGTTTTCACTAGATATTGGAGATAAAACATCTAAAGGATCTAAACAATCTAAAGGATTGGGCAGCAGTCAAGACTACAGACTACCATTACTTTTAAATCTAATTTTTTTTTTAAATTTTGTATCCATTTGTTGTATAACAGTCTAGAAAATACAGTCTGTGCTGAATTGTAATGTCTTAGAAATGGGAGGGAGGAGTTTGGAGAGCATGTTATTATTTTCTTTTGTGTATAATTAAAAATGTTAAACAAACAAAAAAAGAGTTTCATGGGCTGGCTCTGAACCCTGATCCTCAAATCTCAGCCTCCTGAGTAGCTAGAATTACAGGCATGAGCCACCGGCTCCAGCTTCAAAGAAAAAGTTCCTGTGTCCATGTCTTGAAGTTCATTTCTCTTAGGGTCATTTTTTATGGCCATATGTATATAGCCATATATACTTACCTTGATCAGAGGCATCTTCTCCTTCACTCTTCAAGACTCTCAGGCCTTGCCAAAACAGTTCAACAAACTAAATTAGAACTTTGTTTCTTAACAAATAAGCACGTTTCCAGGCCAAGGGGAAAACTACTTGAGAACTGTTTCTGCAACAGTTCTTGTGGTTAATGACTCTTTGGCTCTCTTTTCTTGCAACTCTGTGGTTTATACCTGCTGCCATCACATAATTACTGCTAACCATCCTTGCTTTACTCTCACAAGATGTTTTTAATTTGAAAAATAATGATCAGTTCACATTATTCCTGGTCATTCTTCATGCCCACTTTAATTTCAAAGTAAATAGAGTCATTTACAAATTATATAACTAGCAAATTCTTATAATTCAAATAAGCAAAACAATGGATTATCACTGGTTTATTTTCTCTGAAATTTCAGCAAGAGAATGGATAAAGTATTAGGTTATGTTATGTCATAAGAAAATATATTGTTGTACTGTAAGGATAATTTCAAAATGTGTCTTTAAAAAGTCACCAAAAAGCAAAGTGCATGCCTCGTTGTTTTAGTGTGAAAAAAGGAATCATTTAACTACATGTTTTTCTGGTTACAAAGTTGACACAAAAGTATGTTGTATGTAAAAACTGTCAGGCATGATGTTTTTCAGGCAAACTAGAATGTTACGAGAAGACAAAAACAAGCAAGTTAACCAAGAATATACGTATCAAAATGTTTCAAAATAAAAATGACCAACTAAAATGACTCCACAAGAGAAAGTTTTGACAAACAGCACTTGGGATAAGAGGAACTAATATGGGAAACATTCATCATTCTTTATGAATCTTGATGAGTCCTCCTAAAAGAAGCCAGACAGAGGGATATAAAAACCTGACATTGTAAAGTAAGACTCTATCTCTTGCACTTACTCAGTAATCACTCCCATTAAATCAGGACTTTTTCACACACAAACAAAAATCTCTTAAAAAATTGTCTCAATTAGACTACAAATATAAAGGACCTTTCTGAGAAGTAGTTCTGCCTGTAATTGGAAATGGATTGGGCTTTATATACTAGTTTAGATATTAGGTTCTATTTTTATATGCCTCTGTTGTTATTTCCAGAATTCATCACAAGTACTTTTCACTGTGGAAATAGAGCATCAGAAAAAGCAAGCAAGGAAACAAGCAAGCAAGAAAGGAAGCAAGCAAGCACGCACGCAGGAAGGAAGGAAGGAAAGAAGGAAGGAAGGGAGGAAGGAAGGAAGGGAGGGAGGGAGGAAGGAAGAAAGGAAGGAAGGAAGGGAGGGAGGAAGGAAGGAAGGAAGGAAGGAAGGAAGGAAGGAAGGAGGGAGGGAAGAAACAGAAAGAAAGAAAGAAAAAAAAGAAAGAAAGAAAGAAAGAAAAGAAAGAAAGAAAGAAAGAGAAAGAAAGAAATTGATGAGGTGGTTAGATTCTTTGATTTTGATGGTCAAATATTTGTGCCATATACTCGGCCAACTATAATTTATTTCTTGTACAGTTAACAAATAGGTAACCATTTTCCATTTTACTTTTCTCTATTTCCCATATTTAAAAAAAAATATGGGGCTGGGAAGGTGGCTCAGTGAGAGAGTGCTTGCCTTACATGCATGAGGCCCTGGGTTCAATTCCTCAGCACCATATAATAGAAAAAAGTCCAAAGTGACACTGTGGTTCAAGTGGTAGAACACTAGCTTTGAGCTGAAGAGCTGAGGGACAGTGCCCAGGCCCAGAGTTCAAGCCTCATGACTGATCAAGAAAAAAGAAAGAAAAGAAAAAAAATGCCTGCTTAATGTAAAGTGTTAGATACATTTATATGCTATCTCTATGTAATAGAGTTAACGCCTAATTATACAATTTCAGATATTTAAAATAGATATGTAAAAATAAGCATATATATCAACTTTTTAAATAATTGACACTTGTCACAACTTCATTCATCCACATTTTATCATTATTTAATATTTTGGTACTAGAAAGCTATTCAAGAAACCAAGTTACTTAAGTTACTTTAATTACTCAAGAAAGTAAAAACAGAAGTGTTATATAACATAGCAATCTGGTAAGAGATGAAATCCTTGCACCAAAAAGATATTTCACTTCCCCATTTATTGTGACACTTCATCAGAGCCAAAATATGAAACAAACCCAATGTGCTTCTGCAGAAGAATGGAAATTATATATATGTGTGTGTGTGTGTGTGTGTGTGTACATAAATATATACATATATGTATATATATGCTACTCATCCATAAAAAAGAATAAAATTCTGTTATTTGTAGCAATGTGGATGCAACTGGAGAAAATTATGTTGAGTGAAACAAAACAGACACAGAAAGGCAAACACCACATGTTGTCACTCAGGTAAAGAAAGTAATAAGCCAGTTATATAGAAGGACAGAAGGAAATAGTGTCTACAAAAGGAGGAGATGGGCAAGTGGAAGTAGAGGGGGCAAAAAAATTAAGAGGGAATTTTAGAAGCTTGGAAAGCAGATGAGATGCTCATACTAGAAGTATGAATGTACATGATTACTGTACTGTGTACACACATAAGGGAAATTTTCAAATTCCATAAATTTGTGCACATAATATATGTAATAAAATATATTCAATACTATAAAATATTATATGCATTAATATGTCTAACAATATAATAATGTAATATATGTATAATGTATGTAATAACATAATTATTATAATAAAATATTCAAGTCAACCATGGAAATTCTGCCCATATTTCTTTTGATTTGCCACTTCATGGACATAAAACATTTATCTGACCATTGATCCTTGGATGCTTATTATATGTGGATAGAACTAATATATATTCCCTTGTGGAAATAAGGGAAGAGTATGGGGAAAGTTACCTTTTATTTTGTTTAATTATTTTCACCCATTTTCTCTTATTGATATATCCCTGCATGGTAATTCTTCTGTTTTGGGGGAAGAGGGTCCGGTCATGGGGTCTGAACTCTGGGCCTGGGTGCTGTCCCTCAGCTCTTCAGAGCTCAAGGCTAGTGCTCTACCACAGAGCCACTTCCAGCATTTTTCCTTTTTGCTTATGTGGTGCTGAGGAATTGAACCCAGGGCCTCATGCATGCAAGACAAGCGCTCTACCACTGAGCTACCTTCCCAGCCCCAATGGTGATTATTCTTAAGTTTACTTAGATAATCATATAAGTATTACTGTAATTTCTGTTATTGTAATTTTGAAGATGGCAGAACAAGATGATTCTTTAAATGATCATAAGTCCGAGAATTGTGAAATAATCAGTCTCCGGTTCCCTATGAACTTATGCAATAAGTAGCTGAATTGCTTAAGTTATATTGATCTTGTTAAGTTTCAGGGAAATCTAATGGCTACATATCTGCAGCCAGTTATGCTGTTAATAAATTCTTAACTATCCCATTCTTGATTACATGTTTATTTTCGGTCTCTTATTATGCTTTTCCAGCATCTCACATATTAATATTCATATGAGTGATATCAGCCCTAATTTATTATTATTAGTTGTGATCTCTCCTCTTTAGGATTTTATGCTTTAAAGACTAAATAATGATTAAGATAATTTCCTTCTCTAATTAGGTCTTTGGGTTCTATAATAGTACCTAAAGTATGATTCATAGCAACTATATTATTTCCTCAAACCCTGGATATTAGTCCATAAACATTTATTTTCTTTTAAGCAGACCTTTCAAAATTTCATTCAAATCTCTTCCCAGATTTTCCAACACATTCCATTTTATTTTATTCTTATCCTGTATCTTATAAATGCATGATCCCTACCTTATAACACATATTAATTTTCATGGTAGATAGAGTAAAGGTAGAATTTAGCTTTAATGAAGCGTAGTGTTGGAAATCCACTCCAAAGCAACAGGATAAAGCACCAGCTGGTGACCAGCTGTGTCTTGTGTTCTTTGAATGTTGTGAAATTTTACTACAACTAAATAAAACAGATGCATCCTTCAAGGTTGTGATGAACTTTGTAAATCATAGGATCAGGTTTTTCATACTTTATATTTGCTAAAAGGCAAAAAAAAAAAGTTCGTTCTCTTTAGAGGCTCATTAGCTTCTCTGAGGCTCTGCCAAAAATTCAGTTCTCTGGCAACAGATGGAGTTGATGCCATAGTTGATGACTTTGGTAATAATAAAACTCCTTACAGATAACCAAAGGCATCAATGCTATTTATATAAAAGTGCAATTTTTATCAAAATACAAGAAAATGCAAAACTTCTACACTACACAAAGCACAAATTTTAAGATTATGATTTTGAATAATGAAACTTCACCTCTGATGAAAAATCAGGTAAGTCATTTATCAGACTCAAGAGGCAAGTAAAGGATATAATAATAAAACTCCATGAACAAAGTTATAGTAGCAAAACAGCATGATACATATTGTCTGAAAAAATAAATAGAAGTGTTATACCTTTATGTATTTTTAGGTATTTTAAAACTTAATTTCAATGCCATGGAGAGGTATTGGAATTATGTGGACAGTAGGAAATCAAATGTAACCTAAATATTTCCCTATAACTATTTAAGTTATGAGCCTAAATTATAGTGGGATTTTTAGATTTCCCTGTAAAAAAAAGAGCAGTTCTTACTGACATCTACTATTTTATTGTAGTAACTCTATTCTATTTATTTTAATGAATTTTACTATGTTTAGTTATACAAGGGTGTTTCAACACTTTTAGATAAAATCAGTCCCACTTTAAACATATAATTGGTTTATCTAATGCTCTAATCTGAAGGAAAGTTATATGAAAAATACATAATACTTTGCGTATATACAGAGATAGAAGCTGGGGACTTTTGTCCTTAAACACTGGAGGGTAGTTTTGAGTAGTTTCAAATTTTTGTCCTAGTAGTAATAGTAATCAGATTTAAATCTGGAGTAAATATTTGAAACAGGACAAAATTTAATGAATATTAAGTAGTTGGTTGTTTAACTAGAGGGAATATTCTACATATTATCATTTTTGAATTCTATTTCTTCATGTTTCTTTCTATAGACTTAACCATTTTTAGCATTTAGCAAAATGCAAATGTTTGCTTATACCATGTTATTTCTGCTTATACCAGGTATTATGATACTTGGAAAATAAGAAAATACTTTTCACTAAAATTATAATGCTTAGGCCAGGTCCTAGTGTTTCACACCTGTAATCCTAGCCTCAGGAAGCTGATATCTGAAGATTGTGGTTTGAAGCCATCCTGAGCAGGAGGTCTGAGAGACTCTTCAACAAATTATCTTCCAAAAAGCTGGAAGTGGAGGTGTGGCTCAAGTGGTCAAGTGCTAGCCTTGACCAAAAGAAGTTGAAGAACAGTGCCCGGGCAATGATTTCAAGCCCCAGGATCTACACAAAAACCAAAATAAAAAGTTATTATGCTTAAAATCTAATAAAGACCCATGCTGTATGAAATCATATGTAATTGGGTTAAATAACTTCATTTATAATTACAAGTCAATAACAATATTACTATGGAACAAGTTCAATAAAGTAATGTTTCTATATGTGTTTGTATATGTATGTACCTGTAATGTGCTTAAATGCTTAGGTGTTTATTAATTTACATGTATTTTAAATAAAGGAGTTTATGATCAATAAAAAGTATGACATATCATGTGTTTAGTTTAAATATTAATCTCTAGTGCTTACTTTGTAAGTTCTGATTACTTAGTGAAGAAATAACCACCTTAGAATTACATAATAAGTGAAAGTTTCTTTCTATATAAAGGTAAAATTTTAAAAAGACCACTTAAACCAAAACTAAGAAAATCTGGCCCTAAGGAATTTTTTAATGAATAGTGGGATCTACACAAATGAATGCAGAACAAGAGAGTTAGTGAATATGTAAATTATATTAAAAAGTGATTAGCCTGTAATCTTACTTAGGAGGCTAACATCTGAGCATTGCAAAGCCAACCTGGCCAGGAAAGTCTGTGAGTCTCCTATCTCCAAAACCTACTCAGAAGAGCCAGAAATAACACTATGTATTAGTGGTAGAGTACAAGCCTTGAGCACAAAGAGGCTCAGGAACAGTGTGCAGGCCCATAGATTGACTACTTGAATCAAAAGGCAAAATCCATCTCTCTGCTGTCTTCAAGAGATGCACCTTTCCCACAAAAGAACACATATTCTGAAAGTGAAAGGCTGAACTAACATCTATGAAGCAAATAGCCCCTATGAGCAGGCCAAAGTTTCACTCCTAATATCAAATAAATAGACTTCAAATTAAAATGACTGAGAAGAGATAAAGAAGTACATTACATACTAATAAACAGCTCTCTCCTGACAGGGGATATAGCAATTCTAAAAATCTTTAGAACAATTTGGGTGCAGGAGCACCAAAATTCACCAAACAAATACTACTTAACTGAAAATCACACATAGATCCAAACACATTGATTGTTGTGACTTTAACACACTACTACTGTCTCTGCATAGATCAACCTGGCAAGAACTCAACAAAGGAACCTCAGAACTAAACAACTGCACACACAAACTAGATTTAATAGACATCTGTTGAAAATTTCATCCAGCAGCATCAGAATATACATTCCTCTCAGCAGCACATGGAACATTCTCCAAAAACAGACCACATTTTAGGTCATAAACAAAGCTGTGCAAATACAAAAATAGTGAAATTATTCCCTGGTTTCTCTCACACAACAATGGAAGAAAATTAGTGCTGAACACCAAAATCTACCATAGAAAATTCTATAACTCATAGAGAATGAACAACACATTGCTGAATCACCAGTGGGTCATTGAAGAGATCAAAAATGAAATTCAAATGTTCACGATATTTAACAAAAATGAACATATAAAATACCTTCTCTGGGACACAGCATAGCAAGGATCAACAAAACAATGAGTCGGTTCTTTAAAAAAAAATAACAAGCCGGGGGCTGGTGGCTCACGCCTGTAATCCTAGCTACTCAGGAGGCTGAGATCTGAGAATCGCGGTTCAAAGCCAGCCCGGGCAGGAGAGACCGTGAGACTCCTATCTCCAATAAACCACCAGAAAACCGGAAGTGGCGCTGTAGCTCAAGTGGTAGAGCGCTCACCTTGAGCTGAAGAGCTGAAGGACAGCGCCCAGGCCCAGAGTTCAAGCCCCACGACCGACAAAAAAAAAAAAAACAAATAACAAGATGCAGGGAAGGGATGGTAGGGGAAAAACAAAGGAGTGGGTAACAATGCTAGAGAGGAAATGTACTCATTACCTTAGTCATGTAACTTTTAATCCCTTTGAACAGTACAGCATCTGTACAATAAAAATATATATTTAAAAAAGAATAAGAAAAAAATAACAAAATTGACAGACCCCTAGCAAATCTGACATAGGGAGAACACACCCAAATAAATAAAAATCAGAGATGAGAATATCACTATAGAAACACGTAAGATTCAGAACACTATAAAGGAATACATTGCAAACCTTTACACTGACAAATTGGAAAATCTGGAAGAAATGGATGAATTTCTAGCAAATATTGATCTACCCAAACAAATCAAAAAGATTTAAAACCACTAAATATGCCCGTATCATGTATTGAAATAGAAATGGCAATAAAAAAAAACCTCCCATCATTGAAAAGCCCAGGACCAGACAGATTCACAGTGGAATTCTTTTTTTTTTTCTTTTTTCTTTTTTATGTTTTTTATTGTGAAAATACTGTACAGAAGGGTTACAGTTACATGAGCAAGGTAATGAGTACATTTCTTATCAAGCATTGTTGCCTCCATTGTTTTTCGCCTACCATCCCTTCCCTCCCACTTCCACAATTACTCAACTCCCCCCAGCCTAAATTGTAAAATTCGTTGTTCAACAATGTCATGTGCATCTCATTGTTACAATGGGTCAACCTGTATCTCTATTTAAACATTTTGCTTTTTCCCTTCCCATCCCCAAATTATATCAACATCTAATACAGTGAAAATAGGGGTGATTTTTTTTTGTTGTTGCTTTGTATGTTCCTCCCTGACAGCAGAATTCTTCAAGGCCTTCAAGGGAGAACTCATTCCAATACTCATCAAATTCTTCAATGAATTGAAGGTGAAAGATCACTACCAAACTCATTCTATGAGGCCAACATAACCCTCATCCCAAACAAGATAAGGGTCCATCAAAGAAACCCATTTCTTTAATGAACATCAATACAAAACTGCTCAATAAAATTCTGGCCAACCTACTTCAATAACTAATCAAGAAACATACACTATGACCAAAAGAGATTCATTCCAGAGATGCAAATCTGGTTCAATATATGCAAGTCAAATAATGTAATTTTACACATCCATAAGGAGCAGGGACAAGAACCACATGTTCATCTCAATAGATATAGAAAAAACATTTGACAAGATCCAACACCCTTTTATGATGAAAGCTCTGGGGAAGCTAAAAATTCATAGATTTCTCAATATAATGCTGTATATGACAAACCTACAGCTAGCATCACACACAATGGTGAAAATCAGGCATGAGCATGGATGCCCCCTTCTCTCCACTCTTTTTCAATATAGTATTGGAAATTCTAGCCAGAATAATAAGGCAAGAGATAAACATAAAGGGGATCAAAATAGGGAATGAAGAAATAAAACTCTCCCTCTTTGCAGATGACATAATCCTATATTTAAAGTACCCCAGAGATTCATCTCCCAAGTTACTTGAGCTGCTCTAAAAATTTGGCAAAGTAGCAGGGTATAAAATTAACTCACAAAAATCAGTAGATTTTCTGTATGTTAACAACGACAAAAGAGGGGCTAAAATCAGAAAAACAACTCCTTTTGTAATAGCCTCAGAAAAAAAAACCTAGCAATTAACTTAGCCAAAGAAGCAAAGAACTGCTATGATGAAAACTTTAAACTCTTAAAAAGGAAATTAAAGCAGATTTAAGGAAGTAGAAAAACTGCTCATTTTCCTGGATTGGTTGGATTAACATTATAAAAATGGCAATACTTCCCAAAGCTATCTACAAATTCAGTGCAATACCCATCAATATCTCAATAAACATTCTTCAATGAAATAGAAGAAGCAATCCAAAAATTCATGTGGAATAATAGAAGACCCCAAATAGCAAAAACAATCTTTAGCAGGAAAAACAGTGCTGGAGGAATATCAATACCTAATTTCAACCTTTATAATAAAGTTGTAGTTATTAAAAAAAAAAACAGCTTGCAACTGGCACATGAATAGGCCTGAGGGCCAAGACTCAGAAATGATCCCATGGACCTATGGCCACCTCATCTTTAAAGGATAAGGGAGACAAAATTATAATGTTGAAGAATGACAGCCTCTTCAACAAATGGTGCTTGCAGAATTGGCTATATACATACACACACACACACACACACACACACACATACATACATACATATATATACATATATATATATATATATACATATATATATATATACATATATATACACACACACACACACACACACACACACACACACACACACATGTATGCCCCAGAATTAATTCCAAATGGATCAAAGACCTCTAGGAAAATAAATATTACATTAAGTGATAGAGAATACACTAGGGCTCTTGGCACAGGTCAAAACTTCCTAAAAATTTAGAAACACAACAAATCAAAGAAAGGCAGAATAAACGGCATTCCATTAAACTGCAGAGCTTCTGCATGGCAAAGGACATAGCTACAAAGATAAATAGAAAGCCCACAAATTAGTAGAAGTCAGATTATACAGACAAGGCCTCATATAAAAATATACGTATAATACACTATGTTGAAAATGAACTTTATAACTTGGGGGGTGAAGAGTTGGTGAGGTGGGGAAGGAAGGGATAATAAGGAAAAAGCAAAGGATGGGGTAACAATGCCTTATAGGAAATGTACTCACTACCTTAACCATGTAACTGTAAACGCTCTGTACAGTATATACAATAAAAATATTTTTAAAAATACCTGGAGTTCAAAAAATTAAAACTCCCAATAAAAATTCTCAGAGACAACTGCCCCATTAATAAGCAAGCTAAAGATTAAAGAGAGAGAGAGAGAGATTTCTCTGGAAAGGGAACGAGAATGGCCAATAGACACACGAAGAAACGTGCAACATCTCTGGCCATACAAGAAATGCAAATCAAAACTATGTTGAGATTCCACCTCACCCCAGTTAGAATGGCCATTATTAAGAAAACAAATATTCACAGATGCTTGCAGGGATGTGGCCAAAAGTGAATGCTACTACACAAGTTCCTCAAAAGACTAAACATAGAGCCCTCTGTATGGCCCAGCAATCCTACTCCTGCACATTAACCCAAATGATTACAAACAAGGCCACACTAAAGCCACCAGCACAACTATGTTCGTCACTGCATTATTTACGATAGCTAAGATATGGAACCATTCTGCTATCTCTCAGTAGATGAATGGATCAAGAAATGTATATGTACACAACGGAATTCCATGCTTCTACAAGAAGCAATGACATATCCCCATTTGTAAGGAAATGGAAAGACTTGGAAAAAAATCATATTAAGTGAAGTATGCCAGACCCAAGGAAGCTTAGGTTCCATGGTTTCCCTCATTTATAATAACTAGTATATGTCTAGGATAGTCCTAGCAGAGGATCACATTAGTAAACAATGTTTTACCTTTGTTAAGATATATTACTATTCATTAATAACATTGAAGGCTTCGATTTCTGCTTACTTCCATGACAGAGTACCATTTATCTATAACTCAATAGCTATGCATATATAGTCATACAAATGATGCTAATTGAAATAAATTCCAAGATATGGAAACTTTTTTAATGTATTATGAGAAGTTATTTCTTTTTTCTTTTGTGCCCCCTATTGTCAGTTGTTTTGATTTTGATACCCTGTGTCTTGTATATACATTTATCTGATTTGGGAAAGGGAAGGGGAATTACAAAATGGTGAGACAAAGGACAAAGTATGAACAATGTAATAGTGATACTCACAAGACACTATGTTGGAAATGAACTTTACAATTGTGGGGGAAGGGAGTTTGGGGGAGAAGGGAAAGTGGGAGAAAAAAGGGAGGGGATAACACTGTTCAACAAGAAATGCACTCATTACCTCTCTTATGCAACTGTAACCCCCTGTACATCACCTTTACAATAAAATAAAATGTTATTTAAAAAATAAGCACTACAGCTGTAAACAGAGAGATTAAAAGTCATAGGATGAAAATTGCTTACTTCTTTCAAGAAAACTTTTTTCTTCAAATTCTTTATTGTGATTGATTACATAATTTCCCAAATTTCACAGTATTGTGAGATAGTGATGCTTAGTTAAAGTCACAAACACATTCTAACTTTCATGCGGCAAATTTTCTATCGTGGTCTATAACATGTATGAGTTCTATGAGCTTTGACAATACAGTTATTTCTTCCACATTGAGTGATATGTACATTTCTTTCGTTTTGCACAGCATCAGCTGTTCAAGAAAAATTTTAAGAGAGGACCAATCTTGAGGATGACATTATAACTATTGATATTTCTTAATCCAAAACAACTGGAAAATATATACCATGAATAACTTCAGTTAAGATAGGTGTTTTGTACATCACTAAAATTTTCTGATGATATTACAAAATATATGAGAAAAATTTCTTGTAGTTACTAAGTGAAACTGATCTTTAAAGTATTTTTTTACTTTTTAATTTAGTAAGCATGCTAAATGAAAAGATCTTTAAAATCTTTTAAACATTTCAATCAATAAAACTTTTGTGATTATATGTAGTTTTTTCATCTAAAATAGGCATTTAATTTCTTATCTCAAAGTAATACTTTATGTACAATTCAGAGTTTCACAAAACTTAAAACTAATTCCTACCAGGAATAAATGAACAATGGTTTACCTATATTAAGATATATTAATATTCATTAATATCATTGGAGACTTGGGTTTCTGCTTACTTCCATGACATAGTATTATTAATCTATGACCAAAACTAAAATACTTAAGAATCTTTGAAATAATCTAAGAAATCTTACTTTCAAATTGATTATCCTTTTTACATGAAATCTTTCAATTTAATTGTAATGTTTATAGACATGAATAATAGGAGACAACCAGTTTTATAATATTAACTGAAAGTAGGTAATTAAAATTAGTTCATTTAGATATAGGTTTAAATCATTGTGCCAAAAATTTCCTTGTTTGTATAAATGCTATAGAAACATACATTGCATTTTATAGAAAATTTCACTAATGCCATCAATTACACAAGACAATGATACAGAAAATTCAGAATGTTTAAATCACCATCTCAAATCTCTCAGTGAATTGATAAAATTGTGTATTGGTTTGGGTGCTAAACGTTTACCTAGTTTCATCATAAATGTAGCTGTTTGCTAAAGCTGTCTGTTGCTTCCAAAATGAAATATTGCATTGTCAATAAATGTGAAAATGTGATGTGTTAGACATGAACAAAATGAGAAAGAAGTGAGATTGAAAGCCAAGAAATAGTAAAGTACATGAAATTGCACAAAACTTTGAAAATGAGTTTTGTATTTTATAAATGTATTCTCCAATGGTTTGATATTCAGTAGAGACTACAAAGTATTGTGCCTAATAAGCTTTTAGTACTACCTGCCTAGAAGAGGTTTTTCTGTTAATACTGATGCCTTAGAAAAGCAATTTGCTTTGTGGAATAAAAAGGAATCAGCAGAACTCAGACAGAGAAATCCAATTTTATCCTCAGACAGCACAAAGCTGTATGCTTTCCATTTTAATGACTGACAGCCTCTATTTCTTTATTCAAGCATTGTGTAAGAAATGAACACAACTGTCAATGGAGTCATGATTGATCCTGCAACCATTAGTGGCATCTTCAGTGTGGACACTTGCACACAGAGGAATGGATTTGACGAGAGGAAAAAAAATGACAAACTCATGACTGCTATACAGAATTCCATAACACAGTAAGTCATATGTAGTTCAGAAGAAATTCCATGGCACACTACATGAAGGAGGACATGAGATTCTCAAGTAATCAAAAACTAAATAAGGTCTCCTTGTAGGACATGATGAAGTTATTGAGACAGAGAGAAAGAGGGAGATAGACAGACGAACAGACACACACAGACACATATACACACACGCTCGAAGAGAAGAGACAGGGAGAGAGAGAGAGAGAGAGAGAGAGAGAGAGAGAGAGAGAGAGAGAGAGAGAGAGAGAGAAAACACGTCTGGCATGTGACTCTTTGAGACCAGAGCAACAGTAAATTTATTAAGTAAAAGAAAGATTGGATGAGGATAATTCATGTGGACTTCAATAAAGAAATTGAATTTTGTAACCTGATTATGTACCTAGAGTAGTAAAAGGACAAAAGGTGCAAAACAGAAAGAAAAAGAAAGATCAGAAATCCTGGAGACAAACTCTGAAGCAATTTGTAGAAATTATAGGCATGCTTCAACATAAACAAAATTTAGGGTTAGATAAAAATGGAAAAATTTAATTTCTATCTCTGCACATATTATTGTTAATTGGTTAAGAGAAACTTGTACATAACTTGGGAAAGGGGGGTATTCCTAAAGATTTATTAAGAGAAGAATATTTATATTAATGAGATCAATTAAACAATATATTTTTATTTTAAAGAAAGTAAATTTGAGTTCATTAAAGAGCTCATTTTTTCTCAGTATTTTCAAGTAATTTAGGGACTAAGTATATTTGTTTTCTGCTCATGGCTTCATTTTATACCAAATGCTGTATTTTATTTTTCACTTTTTTCAATATCTTCAAAAAATTTAATAGAAGTTCAATTTTAATATAACTGAAATATTGCATACAATTCTATTCTTGTTATATTATCATTTCTATTTTTGTTTTCTTTAAGTTTTAATTAAATATGCTTACATTTTATTAATTAAATATTAATTAAAATATGTCTTATATGTTTAAATAAAAGTAATTTTAAACTAGTACATAAAATATAAAATTTACATACAGTAGTGATATAAGGATTTTTGAAAAATATGTATGTGTAAGTTATATAACTATTAAATTAAATGTTGTCTTCTTAAGCAGTTGTGTTTCTTCATGGTGAAAATAATAAAAAATTTCTCTTACAGCTATTTGAATTAGAAGGTATATTCTGTAATTATGCTACTGTGCAATATAACCCTGGAGATAGCATTAGCTGTAACGGAGTATGTGTTAATCTAATTCTTCCATTCCTTTCTATTCCTCCTTGCAGCTGCTAACTATTGATCTACTTTCACATCCAATAAAATTAACATTTGATTATTTTGTATATAAACACATCATTTTATACCTGCATTTTTGTGCCTACTTTGTTTCATTTAACATTTCTAGTTATATCCATATTGCGGCAGAATTGAATTGCCTTGTTTATGTAGAAAATATTTTAATTATATACAATATATTTCCTACCTATAATTTCTTTTATTGTCCCCAATCAGTTGATAGGTATCCAATTATTGAAATAACACTTAAAAGGTTATGAAAATAAACAGTATATCATTATAAAGTACATTTATTTTATGATAGTCATAATATTTGCCTTACAAAATGTAAGCTTTTAATGAAACATAACTAGGTTTAGTTGAAGATATGATGGGCATGATTCTGGTAGCATGTTTACCATTGTGTTTTATTACAATGAGGAATAATAGATTAAAAAGGCTGAAATCCTGGTAAACCAATTTAGGAGAGTTGGAGACAATACTTAAGATAAAGATATAGTATTAAAATATTTGTGATGTATATTCATTATATGCCCTTTAAATAAAATTGTAGACAGGGTTAAATAATATATTTATCCCTTATGTTCTATGATTGTATTATGATTGCTTGCTCTTCTAATTATGCCATTTCCCAGAACTACTTCTAGAATGCTTTTAAGTCATCTATTAATTATTTTTAGTGTTTCCTGACACCTATTTTGTTTCCTTCCCTTTGTTTTCCATACCATAATAGCATCCATTGTTGAACTGAAGCTTACCTTCCTGAGACTTTAGTCTACCATTTGGAGAAACATCATTACTGTACATGATGTTGGAAAGTGCACCAACTCTGCAAGGGAGATGCTCAGGGGGGATATTACATGTTCTGTGCTATACAAGAAGCTGAGGTCATCTTGGGGATGCTGCCAGCAGATATTTGAAGTGTCGAACGCTAAAGAATTTTAGTGTCTGCTGACAGCAACTTATTTCTCTGTCTCTGGAAAAACATATGAAGACTGCATATAAAGTTTCCTTAAGTTTCAGAATGATTTTCCACTATAGTTAATGTTGAACTGGTTAATGTTCATCTTGTTTACAAAATATCACCTTCAAGAATGCATAGGATATAATTTTTTTATCTCTAATATAAAGTTTGTAATGTTTACATAAGCACAAACTGAACTGAAATAAAGTGAGCTTACATACTTTTCTACAAAAAAGACACTGAAATCAATATTTTTAATGATTTGTGATAAAAATCTGTATGCTGTGTGTGTGTGTGTGTGCGTGTGTGTGTGTGCGTGTGTGTGTGTGTGTGTGTGTGTGTGCATCAGTCCTGGGACTTGAACTCAGGTCCTAGATGACGTCTCTGAGCTTTTGTCCTCTAGGCTAGTGTTCTATCACCTGAGCCACAGCTCCATTTCTGGCTTTTTTGATGATTATTTGGAGATAAGAATTTCACAGACTTTCTTGCTTGGTCTGGCTTCAAATTTCAATTTTTAGATCTCAGCCTCTTAGATTACAGAGGTAAGCCATTGCCACCAAAATATGCCTTGTAATGACCTCTGTAATATGCTGCAATTATAAAATGTGTCTACATTTGAAATTTGAAACTTATTTTTCTCACTTCAGGAAAAAACAAAGTCAAATAAATTCCAGATATCAAGCAGATGCACGATGCAGTCGTCTAATTATTCTCTTTTTTCTTTTTTTTTTTTCCGTTGGTCATGGGGCTTGAACTCTAGGCCTGGGCACTGAACTCTGAGCTCTTCAGCTCAAGGCTTGCGCTCTATCACTTGGGCCACAGCGCCACTTCTGGGTTCTGGTAGTTAATTGGAGATAAGAGTCTCACTTTTCTGCACAGGCTGGCTTTGAACTGTGATCCTCAGATCTCAGCGTCCTGAGTAGCTAGGATTACAGGTGTGAGCCACCAATGCCCAGCTGATTCTATTTTCTATATTCTTGTTATGATTACTAAATTAATTGTGAAATGATATTAGTTAAGTAAATGCACATGAAAAAGATTATTGCATGGTAATGAATAAGTATATGTTAATTTCCATTTCTTTTGCAAAAGAAATTTGTCCTTCACTTCATGCCAGTATTTCTCCTTTGTTAATATGTTACTGATTTTATATATTCATTATCTGCTAGTAATTGCCATTTAAGACAGTGAACTGGGTTATAAAAGTCCAGATATTTAGATGCTTGACTATTTTAATATTTCAAAGCATTATGTTCCATAATTTTTCATGGAACTACTGTTCCATAGAAGATTTTTGTAATCAAAGAATAATAGACTCAAATTAATTTGTTTTATGGGATCAAAAATACTGTGTGATTTTTTTGTTTCTTTTGTATGTTCTTCCCCCATGGTATAACCCCTGTTTTCACTGTATTTGATTCTGGTGCCCTGCATCTTGTATATTCATTTTTCTAATTTGGGAAGGGGAAAGGAAATAAGGGAAATAAAGTTGACCCGTTGTAACAATGAGATGTATAAGACATTTGTTGAAAATGAACTTTACAGCTTTGGGGGTTGGGGGAGAAGGAGGTGGGGGGGGGAAGGGATAGTAGGGGAAAAACAAAGGAGGGGGTAACAATACTTGATGGGAAATGTACTCATTACCTTACTTATATAACTGTAACCCCTTTGTACAGTATCTTTACAATAAGAATATATACTAAAATTGACAAGAAATGCACTCACTACCTTATGTAACTGTTACCCCTCTATACATCTCCTTGACAAATTAAATTTAAAAATTTTGATTAGTGAGATTTGTGTATCTAACTTTGATATTAAGGTATTTTGCTTTTTAATACAATTAATTTTATATGTTTATCATATATATGCATAAATTCAAAGTCAGAGTGTTTAGAATACTATTTGGGTATGAAAAACTCAAAATTATATATGCGTATGTGTGTGTTCGTGCGCCTATGTGTGGATATAATTCTATGTTGATGTAAGCATTTATTCTTTGTGAGTTTAACCTTCTCAGATTCCAGACTAAGTTGCAAACTGAAGTATCTTGGTGTTTTTGCAATTACCAAATGTATTTAATTTGAACCATTAGAGGATTTGTGAACAAAGAATGTTCAATGTAAGACTTGTAACATGAAATATGACTACAATATCAAATGGAGCCCCAAATCCCTCATCAACAAATGGATTTGTCTGTAACACATCTATTTCATTACACTGTCATAATTTCAGAAGGCACCCCAAGGCTAAAATGGAAATTACACATGCATATGCGCAGACACCCAGAGGTACACATTTTCAAAAGGAAGTACATTTTATGTGTATGGTGGAAAAGCAAGCAAGGATATTTCTCAGATTAAATAATATAAGATTTCTTTCCATCACAGATGTGGAAAATAGTTTTTAGTAGAGTTTTAAATAGCTTTATACATCAGGTTCAATGTAGTCTAAAGCTCAATTTAGGACTCATGTAAGTATTAGCCCTCTACACATCACTTTTAAAGTAAACTTTAAAAAAAATCTCAATTACATTAAAGTTTCCAGAGACCTATGGTATAGCTGGGCATCAAAGGTGCCTACCTATAATCCTAGTTGCTGAAGAAGCTGTGACCTTGAAGATCACAAGTTGAGCCATTAGTCAAGTCTAAGAGACTGCCTTTTCTTTCCTTCCTTCCTTTCTTTCTTTCTTTCTTTCTTTCTTTCTTTCTTTCTTTCTTTCTTTCTTTCTTTCTTTCTTTCTTTCTTTCTTTCTTTTTTCTTTCTTTCTTTCTTTCTTTCTTTCCTTCTTTCTTTCTTTCTTTCTTTCTTTCTTTCTTTCTTTCTTTCTTTCTTTCTTTCTTTCTTTCTTTCCTTCCTTCCTTCCTTCCTTCCTTCCTTCCTTTCTTTCTTTCTTCCTTTCTCTTTCTTCCTTCCTTTCTTTCTTTTTAAATTAATTTTATGTTATTATAAGGTGATGTCAAAGCTGTTACACATACACAAATAAGGTAGTGAGTATCTTACCTGTGGATAGTTGTGACTCGCTTCTTATTTACTCCCCCTTTCCCTCTCCAACTCCCCTCCACCCAAGTTGTAAAGTTTATTTCCAACATATTGTCACTGTTGCATTGGTTCACCTTTGTCCTTCGTGTCACCATTTTGTGATGCCCCTTACCTTCCCCAAATCAGATAAATGTATATATAGATACAGGGTACCAAAATAAAGAAAGAAAAAACAAACAAAAACTGTGACAGCAAGCCGGGCACAGATGGCTCACACTTGTAATCCTAGCTACTCAGGAGGCTGTTCAAAGCCAGCCCGGGCAGGAAAGTCCGTGAGACTCTTATCTCCAATAAACCACCAGAAAACCGGAAGTGGCACTGTAGCTCAAGTGGTAAAGCACTCGCCTTGAGCCAAAGAGCTGAGGGACAGTGCTCAGGCCCAGAGTTCAAGCCCCACGACTGACCAAAAAAAAAACAAAAAACAAAAACAAACCAAAAAAAAAAAAAAAACAAACAGTGACAACAGTGGATAAACCAAAGGAACAAAAAGAAAATGAAAGAAAAAATAACTTCACACAGTACATTAAGAAGCAAAAACAAAAGCAAAGGAAAAAAAGTGTTTCCATATCTTGGAATGATTAGCATCATTTCCTGGTCATACGTATATAGCTGTTACGATCCTCTGCTAGGACTATATAGAGTTATTATTTCAAATTAGGGAAACCATGAAGCTTATGTTTCGTTGGCTTAGTTCACTTAATTAATGAGAAAAATCATTATACTAGGGGCATGGCTCATGTGATAGAGCTGTACAGTGCCAGCAGTAAGCAGAAAAAATGAGCAAGGGTCTAGGGTCTGAGTTCAGCACAAAAATAAGTAAGTAAAAAAAATTAATAAATTAATACAAAATAAAAGAAACCTGCAAGGTCACATAGAATCTAGATGTTAGCCGTTCTCAGGTTGGATGGTTTTACTCAAAAAGCAAGAGGAAATACAGGATCACCTTTGGGAGATATTGGATGTGCATATTGTTTTGATTTTGACAAATTGTAACGTAAGAGCTGAAATAAAGAAAAAAAAAGTGGAAAAGTGGAAAAATTCCAATGTATACCCAAAAGAGGGGTTAGTATACTGTGAATAAAAAAATAGAAATACGTTTTAAAAATTTCAAAAATGAAGCAGAATGTAACAGAGCAACATAGAGAGGTAATTATGCCTATGATCCCTTGCATATTGACCTATTTCTTAAAACAAATTTTCCAGCTAGCATCATATACAAGGGATTCAGTTATAAATTTAGAATGTGACATAACTAAAAAATCTCCAATAAAGCATACTAATCTGACAACTTACAAAAATAAAGAAAATGGATCAAGAAAAGACTAACTTGAAATCATATTTGCAAATTTTATATAAAATACTCATTTGGATATGAAACAAGATACAATCCAATTTTAAAAAAGTTGATGTTTTACTAACTTAATAAATTTATATTATGTGTACTTCATTTTATTTGGACTTATACAATAGCAAAGGATTTATTTTGCAGATTATAGAATTTCTTTTAATTAGTCATCATTATGTTGGAAATAGCATTGGATTAAGATGTCAGAGATTTTTATGTCTCCAATGTTACCACTTTGGGCTAACAAAGAAGTGCCATTGATTTTTTTTTTAAAAAAGGAAAACAATGGAAGAAAAACTTGTAGCTCTTGGTTTGACAAGATACCCCCAAACTATTTTCAGTGACTTAGTTTAGGCAAAATATTTTGTTAAGCAACATTTCTCATTGCTTTATCTTGCTTGAGAAAATTTAAAACACATGGTCATAATTACATACATCTTAGAAAAACATTGGTATAAAGAATTTATGAATTATGTGTATATTTATGAGTTACATCCCTTTTTTAGGGTTTTGGAACATTTAACAGGGAATTGGGAATTGAAGTATGAGATCATTTATGCTATTTAGAATAATAAAGTATAATGCAATGGGAAATCAGATGCTCATCAAATCATATATCAGTTTTATATATATATACTGATAAAATATAAATAAATCTTAATTTTATTTTTTCCATATTCTACCAATCTATCACTATCTCTATGTCTCTCCATTTTACAGGTCTTATTTGAAACAAAGCTCTAAATTAAATGTCAAAAAGAATTCTGTACACATTAATAATAACTTACAAAAGGTCAAATGGACTTACCTCAATAGAGTTGGATGAAGTATTTTAAAAGACTAAATTGGGGAATTACCATATTTATGAATGTTGTATTTATATATTTATAATTATTAAAATTAATGATATAACAGACAAAATCCAAACTAAATTAGAATAGAAGTAAATGCTTCTTTAATTTTGGTAAGCAGATTCTTTGAAGTATCTAACTTGAACAAATTTGCCGTGCCATTTTATATCTCTTCATGTATATAAATCCTATCAAAATCAGAGAACTCCCATTGACTTTAATAAGGAAAACCTAATTGAAACCTCTGAATGACTAACATAAATTGAAAAGAGAAATAATTGGTTTCAGTGGGAGTTATATGAATGTACAGATTGCAGATTGGAGCCAAATCAGAACCATTATTCATTTTCACAGCTTTGACGACTTCCCAAATTACAATCACAGTCTTATTTTTCAACCAAAATTTGAAAAACAAAGTTCCCACCGCTGCTGTGTAGAGGTAAGGGGTGCAATAGGCTACCTCTCCTCTCAGCTTTAGCTTTAGTTCGTGGTGAATGCACAGTGGACAATGAATGAAGACTGGTACTCTTCTTGGATAAACATCCGGACAAGCCATACTGTAGTATACTTTATTCTCAGAATTGTTTTCCAAAGTTCCAGTTTGCTATGATCAACTATGGACTGAAAATCCTAGAAAAAAAATTTATAAATAAACAACTCATGAGGTTAAAATTGCATACCGTTAAGAGCAGAGTCATAAAATATGTGTCCCAGTCACAGTATAATGGACAAAGCCAAACCATTCCATTGTTTAATGTATCCATGATATATCTACTGTATATGCTACCAGATGCCATTATTCCTCCAGTGTCTGCTTAGGTCTCAAACTGATAGTGATGGTATCCGACTATTGTGATTGTGTTCAAGTGGTCTTTACTCTGTTTAATAATGAGCACAAGCATGAGTAATGACATTGACAATGCTCATTCTATTTATTAACCTTGATACCTAAATCATATATTAAATTATTTTAATAGAGTTTTATTCACTTTAGTTGTACAACTTGCCATTCAGTGAGTAGCTTATAACTATAAGGTGTATTTATCAATGTCACGTAACATATTATATTTTATCTTGGTATGCATGTGTGTACATATAAGAAAATGTATATAAATGTTTCTGAAGGGAATACAGTTTCTAACATCCTCAAGTGGCCTCTGTCCACACAGGTATGGAGAAATGGCTGTATTTCTTTCCTAGGTCACAGATTTTTCATTTTTCTTTTATATGTGTTTTCTATTTCTGTGGCTGGATTTGAACTCAGGACATCACTCTCACTCAACTGGTGCCCTACCAATAAGCAAAAAAAACTCATCTGGCTTTATGCTGGTTATTTTGGAAATCTACACTCATAAACTTTTCTGCCCAGGGCTGGCTTCTAGTTTTGTAGTAATTTGCCTTCTTGAGTAGCTAGAATGATAGGACGGAATATGTATCTATTTGTTTGCTTGGTTTTTATTTTATTTGTTCCTTAATGGCTTTTGAGCTCTGTCTTGCATTTCTCAGGTAAGTGCTCTTTCACTCGAGGCAATTTAGGATTTAGGCTATTTTTCAGACAATGTCTTACACTTGCTGCCCAGATGGTCTTGGGTCACAATCATGCTACTTTTGTCACCCACATATCTGCAATAACATGCCTAAGCCAGTAGCTTTTTCTGAGATAGAGTTTGGCTAACTTTTTGCCCAAATTAGCTTTGAGCTATTATCTTTCCTACCTGCTCTTTCTGAGTAGCTGATATTGCAGACGTGAACCACAAAAGCAAACCCTCTTTTTAAAAAAATTTTCTGAAGATATTATAATAGGTAATATATATAATATATATAATATTAAAAATTATTTGGACTAGACTCTATATATAAAGACATCTTATAAATCATGAATACTAAGCAGAATATAATGTATATAATGTTATATAAATACATATTACTTTATCTTTAGATATCAGTTACAAGATTGAATTAAGTTTTAATTTGAAGATTTAAGAACATAGGCTTTATTAATTTTAAGAAAGTGCTACTGTTTTGACATAGATATCATGATCAAATATAGAAAACAACAATGTTTCATATATGAAAATCTTATTAACAATGATTTAATAATAATAATAAAATTTGAGAAAAATTAATCCTGATCTATTGACAGCCTTATGATATATTCATTTAAAAATAAAGAATGCTACTATTTCTATAGTGTAGATAAAATTTGTCTTAGATCTCTATGTAAAATATATGCTAATCTGAAAATAAAATATATGAAAAATTATTCAAAAGGAAGTTAAAAATGCCATGCTACCTAACTAATGTGAATCTTTTAAATTATTTATTTATTTTTACCACCAGGTTGGTCTTGAACTCTATAATGCATCATCTTATTATGCAAGTCTATATACATCTGTGAAATGAAAGATGCTCTACTTGGCTGAGAACCAAGAAATTTATAGTGTAGAAATGCATAAAAAAATCTTTTGAGTGATTGGTTTAACAAAAAATGAATGAAATTTTGAAGAAGAACTAAGAGAAATGATAATAAATTGATGATAAAATGAAAATTAACATTAATTTCTGATAGAAAGATTAATACTTTCTGATTGATAGACTCAAACTACAAAACATATTCAAATTGCTACTGCTTTCTCCTAAAGTTGTTAATACTGAGTTATTGTGTCTATGATAGATAAAGATATTTCTAATATTTAAGTTGGGTTAATGTTTGACTTCTTTTTGTATGATTGTGGTAGAAGGTATTGAACTCAGGTTCTTGCTGATGCTCCAAGCTGTCTACCACTCCTCAGCCAAAGTGTATTATTTTATGGTTTCCTTTCTTTTTGGTTCATTAATTTTATAACAATGATTTTCATTGATAAATGGTTATAAGCCTGCTGAAGATATTAAATATGTGAAATGAAATCAAACTTTTATACCACTTATTTTCACTTTCACCAATATATTTATTGTAAAATATCTTTGTATCCATTTAAAGTTTAAAAGGAAACAGACATGTTTTAGCATTTTTTCACAGTTAAGTCATCAAGAATGTTTTAGTTATTATCAATCTTTACAATAGTCATGTGAGTAGAGTGTAAAAATTATTTTTAAGTGAGAATGCAACACTTTCTTAGAGTGGCACATTTTGGCAAAAGCAAAATAACATACCATTTAAATTAATTTAGTTTACCTTGCCTATTTTAACTACAATGGCTTCTGTTCACTTTGAAGTTGTTAATATCTCTATTTGAATAAAAGTTCCTAATGAGTTTCTAATCCTTGGAATTCAGAAATGTACAGAATGGAAAAACAAATGACCAGAGCATAACAGGCTAACCATTAAATAATAATTTTGCTCTTTACCCAAACAACATTTAGTTTTCTCTTAGACTAAGTAAGTAAGATATATAAAATTTTATAATCTTAAGTTTTATTTAAGTATTTGCTGGTAAAATTTCAAAATATTGTAGTTGTTTTATATAACTGAGAAATAGGTGTTTTATAAGTATTAAAATATTATAGAAATGTAACCTTAAAAAGTTGATCAAATTATGTATTCACACTATTAAAAATTAGAAATCCACCAACTATTGTTATGTATCAGAATATAATATAATTAACAAAACTTTTCTTAAAATTGCATTCATTTCTCTTAAAGGCAAAAAGTATAGCTTGGGATATTATGTGATTAGAATTTTTTGATACCTTTGCTGGAATATATATGTCTCTATTGTGAACATTTTTCTTCCCTATAAAAACCAGCATGTATATAGTTAGCCTATAATGATTGTACAAAAGGCTTTTAATTTCCCTATTTTTTCTTTAGATCCCCTTACTTCTTCTATTTCATTGTATCATTTTTCATTTCTGTAACTCTTGGTGGAGATACATGTTCCAATTCTTAGTGCCTGGAAAGAAATTCCTTCTTAGCAATCAAAAAGTTGGAACCAAATATGATCGTATATGCTCAAACATTTTTTCCATATTAATTTCAGTCTAGTACACCTGAAACCTAAACCTAACTCCACGTATCAAATAAAAAATCTGTTAGCACAAGACAGAATTCCCTGGAGAGCAAAATTTCTTCAGAAGATGCAGTTTGTCTTAAATATATGTTGATAATGCAAAGAAACAGTAACACATCTGTTAGTTCTTTCCAAAGTAACTAATTACAAACAGAAGTTAGAGAAGTACATATTGTGAAACACTGGAAAATAGACCCATAATTCACAATTTCAGAGTGCCATAGTTAAGCCCATGTGGTCTCTTTTCACTTTTCATGAAGACTCAACAACTAATTGAAATAATTTATGATGCGATTTATTACTTTCTTTGTTTCAAATTTGGAAAATAAAAAGGAGGGTAAAAGAAAGGAATGAATTCTTTTCCCAGATCTTGAACTGCTGTACAAACAACAGGTTGGGCTGGATAAAATCCCCATCCAAACAAGTCAGTGGTCTGACCAGAAGCTTAAATAGTAAAACTAGTACTGGATGCAAACCTTAATCATATTATTTATCATGGAAGCTCTTAAAGTAAAGAGAGTTTTCCTGTTTTTAGGATTTGGCTAAGAAAATAGGAATTTCTTGATAGAAAAAGGTACACAGGAACATTTCTTTAATGTTTATGAGGGAGTCTTATTTTATGAGGGTTTTTTTTATTTAATGCTGTTGCCAGTGCTCTACCATTGATACCCATTGGGAAATCTCGTTCTCAACATTTTTTCTCCCGATCAGAATTTTACATGCTTTGGCAAGACATCCTCACCCATGTCTAGCCGTGAAGATTCTAGAACTGGAGCCTTATTGGCATTGATCCTCTGCTGGCATGGATAAAGTCATTTTGCAATCACATCCTGTGTTGTTTAATTTTGAGTGATGAAATAAATATACAAGCATGGGTTAGTGGTATAGTGGGATACCTATAGCAATAGGATAAGTTTATCTTAAATGCAGTTTCTGCTTGATGCTTCCCACCATATCTAAGAACCAACTTTCATTTGGAACCTTTTCTTGTTGGGAGTGTGATAGCTCTTCAGCATCTTCCAGAATTTTGGGACAATTAAACACATCTTAACACCACACACATTTCCTTTTGCATTTTAAAGGAAAATTTTAACCATGTTGAGTTGACATGTAGAAATACCGCAGGTTTTCAAAATGCAGAACAGGATATATTGTTTGTAAACCATCCTGTATTTAGACAGAGTTATAGGAACTGTTGTAAAGTTGTATTTATGAACAACATTGTGTGTGAGTAGGACAAAAAGCTAATTGTAGACTAATAATTGTATGAAGTTTATGGGAATATAAATGCCACGCACACATGTTGAACAATTTTCCTTTGAAACGGATGGATTTTGAATGTTGCAAACCGTAGAACATGTGTAGATAACAAACATCACTAAACACTGAAAGAAAATAAATGTTCAAAATACAAGAAGATGTTGCAACATGTATGATTCTATTGGCAGTTCAGTTAAAATAATATTTAAAGTGTACATATATGTATAAAATTAAATTATAAAACTTAAGGAAAATTTTGGCTAGCATAAGAACTAATAGTTCAAAACTAATAAGATATTATGGGTTCTTGAATCTAACAATTTCTTTTTGAAGCTTTGAAATGTGTCTCAGAACTCTAGTGTTATTTCTCTCTCACTCTGAATCTGCCTTTGCCTCCTGACCTCCCCTCTTACTCCTTCTCTGTCTGCCTCTCTTTTGTCCTCCTCCATCTCTCCTGTCTCAGTCACACTCTTTCGCTTCTCTCATTCTTTCTCTTTCTCTCTTTCCTCGTTGTAGTCATTTTCCTTTTTCCTCTAATGAATTTCTCTGAAAAATCTCTTTTATATGTTCACTATAGTATCATGTATTTTAAAGACTAATATAATACAAGTTTATGCAATAAAAGTGTATAATTAAGGAAGTATAGGTCACTAGTGGAATGGTTGTCTATCATATCTGTTGTACTGGGTTCAGTTATCAATGCTGCAAAAATATGTGTGTATCATTGATATCTTCTGCAAATATTTTTCAGCTTACCTGTATTTACAGCAAAGGAATCTCTATCTCAACTCCAGGTAGACATTCTATGACCACTATATTTTGTTATTTAAAATACTGGAGATGTTACTCATAAATCACTATTGAAATTCCCAGAAACAGGTGAAAGTATTAAATTACTTTTTAAAAAATATTCTATAAAGCGTAAGATCTATAGTATAGCACTTTTTGTATGTATCCTTTTGAAAGTAGCACAATCTCTGAAAGCAAGTAATACAATATTAAATTGTGCTCTATTTTTAATTAAATATTTGTCCTGAGCAAGACAATTGATTTTTCTCAGCTTTAGTATTGGTTCCTTTGACTTGTAATTAAGTTTAGTTATTGATATGTTATTTAAAAATTACTTTTAAGATTTTCTCCTATACTCAATTTCTTAATAATGAGATTTTTAGGAAAATGAACCCTTAGATATGTATTTAAAGGTTTTTTTTCTTTCATGCATTTGTTTCTAATGCATTTATAAGATTAGTTCTTTGTTGCTTTGTATGTTCCTCCCCCACAGTATAACCCCTGCTTTCACTATATTTGATGTTGGTATAATCTGTGGAGGAGAAGGGGAAAAACAAGTCGTTTAAGGATACAGGTGGACCCGTTACAACAATGAGAAGTACAAGTTGTCATGTCGAAAACGAACTTTACAACTTTGGAGGGGGGGGGGGATTTGGTGGGGGGCTGGGAGGAGGCTGGGAAGGGATGTGAAGGGTAAACAAAGGAGGAGGCTGCAATGCTTGATAAGATATGTACTCATTATCTTGTCCATGTAATTGTAACCCTTCTGTACAGTATGTTCACAAAAAATAAATAAATAAAAGAAAAAAAACAAAAAAAAATGAGATTTTTATTGTTTTTGTTTCACCATTTTCAACTACATTCTTATTGGACCAGAAGTCTCTAGAGTATAATTAGAAGAAAGAAACAATACTTTTACTGCATTTGTAGTTTGTTCTGGACAGCAAGACCTCTAAAACAGTTGTCTCCAGTTTCCAACATCTTATAGCACTCCAAGGAAAGAAGCTTATCTTACATTTCCTCCAGTCTCCTAAGATACCAGCACCCACCAGCATTTGTTTTTCTCCTGAGAGATTTGAATTCCAGTACTTCAGGGACCTGTTCCATGTGAAATTTTGAAATTGTAGTGATAGCTTTTCTTCCTCAAGTCATAGTCATGCAATCTACAGTTTTTGCTATTTTAGATAATTTCAATGATTTATTCCACTCTTGTAGATCTCAAATCCTTAGTATTCATTTCTTATAACAGATTATTTTTGTGATTCAACACCAAGTTCTACTTCCTAACAGGCCAGTGGGTGATAGATGACACTGAGATTTAGTAAGAACTGAATAAGGTAAATATAGAGCATTTAGAATAGTGAGTACTCAGTCACAGTGCTGGGAAGGCAACATGAACAGATGGGAAGAGTTGAATGTATCTTTGCTCTATTTTCTCTACAGTCACTCTGCAATCACTTTGGGTCTCAGATAAGACAGAAATAAGAGAAATCATCTTGATGATAAGGGATTTAACTACCCTTGAAAAACAACATAGTGTTTTAGGACAGACTACTCTGTGAATAAAGATCATTTTCTACTGAACCCTAGGTTGGGAAGATCATAGTATGAGAAGTGGGTTGCTATCCTCTGCTCTTGACAAAAATAATAACTTTCTTAAAACCCAGAAAATCAAAACTGCAATAATAACCAAGCAATACTACATCTATAACTGAGACATTAACTTTTTGCTGCTTCCCTTAATTCTTCGTCTATTTAAACCCAGTGCTCATTCCTATAGTTTGAAAATGAGTAAAGATGAACTGATGGGAGGGGACCAAATTCCAACCTTTTACCCCTATTGTCGTAGCCCCTTGTCAGCAGGAAGTAGCCAGAGAGAATCTGTGCCCTATTTCATGATTATTTAAAGACTGGAATGTAAGGTCCTCTCCTGGATGGCAGCAGACTCCACCCTCCTCGCAGTTTTGAAACTTTCATGTGGATAAACTTATTTCATCTAAATGCCATCTCCTTAATAAATATAATAGTTCTGTCTCATGTGACAAGGGAAGAAAATGAGAAAAATTGATTATTAGAAAATGTGTATCACATATTATTTGTATCACATATTGTAATTACTTGCCCAGTTTTTCACTGCTAAAAACAAATAAAAGGTAGAAAGAAAGAAAGAAAGAACATCTACCAATGCTAAAAGGTAAATAATCTATTTTTCCTGTTTTGAATACATCATGCATTTGTATGTGATACATTGATGTATTGTATACTTCATTTACATCTAACTTCATGTTTTACAGACTTTTGAATGATCAATTATTCTAACAAATTTTACTAATGAGCTCCTTTCAAAATCCCTCACTATTTTTTAATCTTGTTTTTATTGTCAAGGTGATGTACAGAGGGATTATAGTTCCATATGTAAGGTAATAAGTATATTTGTTGTCAAACTTGCTACATTTTCCATCAATTTTCTCCTACTTTTCCTCCCACCACCCTACCCTCAAGGTGTACAGATCATTTCCAACATATTGTCTTGTGTATGTTGCTGTTGCATTGGTTCGCCATTGTCCTTTGTCTCACCACTTGGTTGTTCCTCTTTTCTAATTCAAATAAATGTATATACAATACCAGGGTACCAAAATCAAATACAGTCCCACAATATTTTTATGTCTAATAATCTATCTTTATTATTATTTGATTCTTAACTGCTGAAGGTGCACTTGAGCACTTGAGTCATTTTTTTCAATTTCTATGTATTTTCTGTTTCTTATCACTCTCCTTTCATTCTTGATACACAACAACCCAACTGAAATGTAACAGAGCTTGTCATGTGTTTATCTGTTATTGAACTGAGTCTGCTATTGGAACACATTATTTTTTGGAGATCTATTTTGGTCAAATCTTGGACTATGACATATCCTCTTTCCTCCTATTTTCATCAAATTTTGAACTATGACATAGTTCTATACACTAGTCTCCTCTTTCCTGGTACATTTGGTTATTTACCTTTATGGGCTCACAGTAATTTTTCTACACCCATACCTTCTGTTCTTTTTCATAACCCAAGTTTTAGTAACCCAAATGCAGTCAGTCTCAGTCCTCAATTATTAAAGAAACAAATAAAATATGTTACTATGTGAAAGAATGAAGTGCGACAATAATAATGATGCTTTTGTTTTTGAATCCGTATTCCACCACTTATTTTCTATATAGAATTAGATAATTCATTTACATCCCATGGGCATTCCTCCTCGTCTTTTTTTTTCTGATGCCAGAGTTTGAATTCAAGGCTTCATTTTTGCTAAATACATTTGCTAGCCTGCCACTGTACCCCTTGAGAGAAGGATAAAGCTTCACTTCTTGCTAGTTATTTTGGAGACGGTATCTAGCATACTTTTCTACTCTAATTTGCTTCAAATTATCCTTCATATCTAATCTCCCAAGCAGCTAGCATTTCAAACATGAGCAATTTGCACCTGCTAAATATTTTTTTAATTAACAAAGATTTTTTAAAAATAAATTAGAAGAGAATAATTGTTATGAGTAGAACAGAATTAATGAGAACATTAACTCTTTAACAAATAAATGAACTGTTTAAAAATTCCATTATATCTACAATATATGACAGGAAACAAGAAAGAGGATGCAAGTAATATTTTAAACTAAAATTATGTTACTGAAGATTATAGAAGAGAGATAAAATAAGTGAGCAGTGTATTCTACTTTATGGTAATAAATTTGGCACTGTAGACAAAAACTGTCATTTTCCATGAAAACAATGTACTTTTCCCAAACTGGCTCAAAAACAAGCGTAGGCTTTTTAGGGATCAATATATAGTACCTTTTTCTACCTAAAAAGAGAAAAATGGTGCCAAAGCCATTTTAAGAGTGCATTGTAGGGGCTGGGAAGTTGGCTCAGTGGTAGAGTGCTTGCCTTGCATGCCTGAGGCCCTGGGTTCAATTCCTCAGCACCACATAAGCAAAAAGAAAAAAGCCGGAAGTGGCACTGTGGCTCAAGTGGTAGGGCACTAACCTTGAGCTGAAAAGCTGAGGGACAGCGCTTAGGCCCAGAGTTCAGGCCCCACAACCGGACCAAAAAAAAAGAGTGCATTGTAGGAAGCATACGAGTAAGAGATTCACATTCTCATCTTCATAAAATATTCTGATGGGAACAAACAGACACAACTATGCAACAGTCTACAAATCTTAGAGTCTCATATAAATCTCTTTAAAGGGAAGGAGTACTAGTAATAAACTAGACAATCAAGTATTGGCAAGCTTCTCCTCTGATAATAGATGCTCAAACACATGATTAAAACAGTGAGAGCAAAATCATTACATATTATCAGAAAGAACAAATGGGGCTTAGGGCATAATTTATGTGCTACAGTCCCTGTTTATCAAGCTCAAGGTCTTGAGTTCAGCCCACATGACTGAAATAAAATAACCAGTAATGCATTAACAAATGTTTTGCTACATAAAATATAATTCAAGACTATGTCGATAACAAAACAAAATAGTTATTAATTTTAATTAAACCTACAAACATCAGTGTTCTGAGTTCATGTTGATGATTAGCATCTATAAATTAACATCTATGGAATTCATCAGTACAGGTCACTTGGCTTTAAAATAAAAACACAATTTGTATTATAAGAAGAGAGCAAAGGTATCACTATTCCTAACACAGCACTGCTTTTATTATTTTGATGTCTCCTGATTATATCTTCTGACCAATAGTATCCCTAAATTGTCACAGTAAATTTTGCCTTTTGAATTTCCATTGTACAAGAAATAAAAAATATGGAATTATTAACCTATTTATTGATATTTATTATATTATCACTAAAGTAAAAATTTAATGTTAAAATTTGTACAAGATAAAAAGTATTGTAAGAATGTTCTGTAATTTGCAAAGAATTAACAATATATTCATGGTGTACAGCATGAGTATTTTACATTTCTGTAATTTCTACTTTTCTCAACAGTCTCTGGATATGACATTCCATGTTACTCAATGTTATGCTTTTTACATACCACAATTTAGCATCAAATCCATCTTCTGCATTCACCTCAATTATCTTTATGATTTGCGCAAATGTTTGTACTGATGAGAATCTTTGGGCTGGATATTTTATTTTCTTTTGATCAGGAGGTGTTAGGTTTTATTCCCTGAAGTGGTACCATTTGTTCTCCATTGAAATATGGTTAGCATCACCTTACTTTTTTATTAAGTGTATATTTATAACCTTTAGAAGCAAATGTACTCTATCCACATGGCCAGCATTTATTGTTTTATGTTCTGCACGCAAAGCTGCTTTTCTTAATAATAAGAAACAGCTGTTGTAAGCACAACAATGAAAGCAATGGGTCATACATGCCTAAATTAGATACAAAGAAAGCCAAGCAGGACTAAATGCCTTAATTCTGTCTCACTCTTCTATGATTGATGCACTCTAAAAAGAGTGGTTATATACTGTGCTGAGATTTAACAGATGCAAAAAAGAACCCATTCCAGTGTACATTTGTTAGGCAGCTGGGTTTTACACCAGAAGTGGTTACTATGTGGAATCAGTGCTCCTATGATAGTAAGAGTAACACACAGGAAAAATAATGAAAGGTAAAAGAGTGGAAAATATTAGTGCAATGTACAAATGTACTCAATCATTTTTATAGCAGATATATACATATATACATATGAATGTCATGAAGTTAGTCATTGACTCACCAGCTTTTTTCAACACCATTATGTATAGACCACTTATTTCATCTAGAATTCAATTTCTTCCTTAATGATAATTGAGTTATTGAATCATGTATGGCAGTGGTTGCAAGACATATGGAGTTCTGTATATTTAGGGGAGAAATAAAAATAAACTTGGAATTTGTGGCATGTTTTGCAAAAGGATTGCCAAGGCACTAGCTTTTATTTTAATGCCTGTTATCCTGAATTTAAAAGTCATCTTTTGGTTATATAATTCATATTTTAAACATTAAGTGGTCATATTAAGAAAAAAATCTGTCATAAAATCATTTCTGAAGCATTACAGGATCTACTTTAGATAGAGGCTATTATATATGTGTATATAATATGTGTATATATATATATATATATATATATATAAAGAGAGAGAGTCTGTGTGCAAAGTGTCAGCTGAAGATTTTTAAAGAATTTATAGTGAAGAATATGGTTTTGTATGTGATACCTTTCAGCAAGTTAGTTGTTAGCCTTTAGTTTCTCTAATTTTACAAACTGTTTTTCAGTTGTATTTTAAATAAAGTAAAAATTGTTTAGTATAGCAAATTGAGCTTTGTATAATAGTCACCACACTAGCAGCATACAGAAAACTTTAGTTTTACTTAGATGTAAGGCAAAGATTTTAATAGAATTTTACTTATGTCAAATGGAAATTGTTGATATTCTAAAAAGAAATTATTTGTGGAAAAAAGACTCAGTAGGATGAAATATAATTTACCTAAAATAGGCAAAAGAATTGAACATTTTAAATATGTAAAGACTATATAAATAGAAAATGCAAGCCAAAATCACTTCACACCAATTGGGAAAGTTAGTATGAACAAACAAATGCAGTTGTGGAGATGGGAGGGAAGGGAAGGTAGGGGTAAAACAAAGGAAGAGGCAACAATGCTGGATACCAAATGTACTCATTATCTTGCTCATGTGATTGTAACCTCTCTGTATAGTATTTTCAAAATAAAAAACTTATTTAAAGATATAGCAAGGGTTAGTGGTGATATGAATAGGGGAACTTTCTATAGTGGGAGGTAGGACTGTCAAATGTTGTAGCTACTATGAAAAAGAATGTGAAAGTTCTGCAAAAAATAGCGGGAACATAGCCAAATGACCTACCAATCCTATTTCTGGTTATTTATCCAGAAGTACTGCAACTAAGATATGAAAGGAGTACATGTACACCTGTGTTCAATGTAGCTACAATCCAAATACTCATACAGAGAAGACTGAAGAAAGGAAACATAAATTCCATACACAATAGAAGATTAATCTTTTAAAAGTAGAAATTTCTGCCATTTGAAACAACACAATTAAAGGCAAGAGACATTTTAACTAAACAGGAAAACAAATACCAGATGACTTCATTCATATGAAACACCTAATACAGAATAGTATGCTGGCAGCCCAGTGGGAGGGGGCTGTTTTGTGCTTTTATGGAACTATTTTTCTTCAATATTAGCTAAGCACTTTTTTAGTCTATTTTTCTGGTTATTTTAATGTTTTCCTTACTGCTTACACTAAACATCACTACTAACCTTTAAAAATATTATATGTTAATGCACTGCTTCAGAAATGTGTAAGATGATCATTCTACTTTCCTTTTCTGTATCCTATGCAATTAATATGCCAAGTAACTGTCTTAGTAATGCTATCAAAACATCTGTTCATTTGATATTGATGGTATTTAGATATATTGTTAGGCTAAAAATAGTTTAAAAATAATGGAAATCCAAGATGAAAGTCATTCATATAAAATGCAATTATCTGGACAATTATTCAATTCTCACATCATCTTGTAAATGTAACAAATCTATCAACACTAGGCCTGACTTACCTAATTATGTTTTAGTCAATGTGAGAGTGCATATACAAAAGTAATCCCATAGATTTTATTCCCTAGTTACAAGGTTTTGCTCCTTTGGACATGACTATATCATTGTGAAAGGACTTTTTATGTTCTGTCAAATAAGCGTCAAGGCTCATTTGCTATTTCCACATTCTAGCCTTGGAATAAAGCATTTCTCTCAAAGAGTCTTTATTCATTGTTCAGTGAAAATTTCTGTGTAGTTCTGTAATTTGAGTTTCAAATTTACTTCTCAATTTTGACCTTTCTCTGTGTAAAATCCTTGTGAATAAATGTATCCCACTATGTGTATTTCCCAAATTATTTACATTTATATTGAAAATCATGTTTTCGTAGTGTTAGCACCAATGGCAATCCAAATCCACAGGGTTTACCAGCCTTCTTCCCTTTTTGTGAGGCCATTCTCAGAAAGTGAGAAACATGTTTGTTTGTTTGCTTGCTTGTTATAACAAGCCATATATTCATTTACTTAAATCATCCCCCTTGCTCCAGAGCAAATCTCTACTCTTGTACATTTCTGTCTCTGGATTCTGACATCTTGTACCACCCTGTCATCTAATACCTAAATGTCTCCACAGCTACTCGCATTGTAATCTCAGTTTCCCCAAGTAGTACTGTGTTTTAAACATAAACATAAGTCTTTGCCATTGGTTCCTGAGAAAGAACTCCTAAGAATCTTATAGACAGAGGGGCTAATATATGTTTTGTTCTCATAACAGTGCTTTCTGATACAGAGCTCTTAAGAACTTTATTCTTTCCTAGGAGATGATGTGTACATGTTTTGTTTTATGGAGGTGATTTGATATCCTCAGGATCGGGGCCGATAGTCCTGGTAACCAACCATGGAATTAGTACATTGGTACTGAAGGTCCAGGTTTTCATTGATGGCCAATTATTTGATCAATTGTGCCTATACAATAAGGTTTCCATAAACATTCAAAAGCACAGTGTTTACAGAATTACCTGTTTGATGATCACTTAGAGATACTTAGAGAGGGAAAAAAAATTTTGCAGTCCTTTCCATAAATACATAACCTGCTCTATGGATCTTCTCATAGGCTCTCCGCATCCTTTGTATATTCCAGGTTAAGATAGTAAGCTGGTAAGTCTAAATAAAGTGTGACCTTGAGTTCTTTGTGAGCTGCTCCAGTAAAGCAATCAAACTCAGGGGAGGAGGTCTTCTGAATTGTGGTCTATACTCAGAAAGGTAGATGATAAAATTTGTGTCAGTTTTTGAAGTGTGTGTCACAGGTGTTTGCAACCTTATTAGACTATGTCCTTGATCTGGAATATCTAACTCTAGGTAAGTAGTGTCAAAATTGAATTGAATTTTAGGGCACCTAGCTGATAGGCACTGAAGAATTGCTTTGGTGGTAGTGGTGGAGAAGGCACACACATTAGTGAGTAGAGTATTATGTCCAGTGTTGTTTTGATTGTTGAAAGAAAATGGTTTATCTTTTCAGCCCACTTAGTGCTGAATAACTCATTCATGTACCTCTGAATCCTGTTCATTCTCTAGATTTTCTCTAGACCACCTGCAGGTGCCTTTTGAGTTTCTATAGAATTCTATCCTCCTTCCACTGAGCTAGCACCTAGCCACTTACAATTTCTCCTTGGATAGGTAACACACCATTCTGTGTAAACTTCCCATCAAACTATACTTTTTTCCCCCTTGGACCTAAAATGTTTTCTCTGTTTCTGAATTAGTGTCTCCTTGACTTTGCCCAGAATAGCTTCAATCATGACATTGTTCTGTGTATACCTTCTGAATTGCTGTGATTATAGTCATGAGTTGCTACTTCCAATAAAGTTGCAAATTCTAGGTTTTTTTTATTGTCAAGGAGATGTACAAAGGGGTTATAGTTACATAAGTAATGTAATAAGTACATTTCTTGTCACACTTGTTTTAATTTTTAAAGTACCCCAATAATAGCAAGCCTTGGTATTAAGATTTTTCAATTCTAAATTTTTTTAAGATTCTGATTTCCTTATCTAATAGTGCTCCAAAAGTCACAGGAGGTTTAGAAGCTTCCTCTGCATGTATAACATTAAAAGAACTGCTATATCAATTATATTATTTCCATTTTGTCCATAATTATGGACAAAAAAAAATTATGGATCTGTACTTTAGACTGCTATGGTTTCTAGCTCAATGAGGGCTGTGCATTCTAACAGATTTCCATTCTTGCTCATTCTCATCATTTCTTGCCTTCCCCAGGACACCACAAATGCAATCTTAATAACTTGTAAGAATGAGGACTATGTAACTAAAAGGATATTTATGAGAATAACAGAGAAGAACAAAAAAGCTGAAGCTTAAGTAAGTAATCCATGAGACTTGGATTCAGTACATCAGATTTTAAACACTGGTCTCACATGAGTTACTTGGCACTAAGAACATCTTTTTTTTTTAACATTATTAAAGTTTTATATTCTTTATCAAAGGGGGAAAAAGTAGGTTTTTGTTTGTTTGTTTCATTTTGCATTTAAAGAAGTACTAGGAACTGTCCAGAAAAGCCAATAAGGATCCAAAAAGGATGGGATGTATCGTCATGTACTTTCAAGATCTATGAGATAGGCTTAGATTTTGTAACAGCAAAGAACTTTGATTCATCAGCAGATACAGAATGGTTTCAGTGTCTCCAGTAGAATATGGATGATTTTACTCATAGTCACTATTTTATAAGCATATGCCCTCAGCGGTTATGGGACATGCAAACAAACCTTAATTGCTAACCAAGACAAATGTATTATCGACAGTTATACTAAAATACGATATTTAAGGGAACCAGAATTCTACTGGATTAAATGTTCTATGCATTTGAGAAAATATGTTCAGCCCTGGATAAGAACAGAGCTATCTTCAGAGTGTTTCCAGTGTGGGTGTATTTGTGCTGTTTGTGGCATCTGAGCAGAAATATGCTGTGGTTAGTCAAAACACTAGTGGCTGCCATCAGTGGAGAAGGTGGTGTACAGGAAATTAACTTGAGGCAAGGAAATAATAGTGTTCTGAAACATGGATTTCCATTTTATTTAGACAGTAATTTTCCGAGTCAATAACAGTGTTTGTAGTACCATTCATTTGAGATTTGTTTCAACAGTTTCCTATTACAGCTGTTATTAATTTCCTTAGAATCCACAGACTGCAGGAACATTATGTATTGCAGAATATTATGTAAAATTTTATTTTGAAGGAAGGAAAAGAAAAACAGAAAGTCTAAAATAAAAATACAATTTCTGTGTAAACCGTGTACTTTAATGCAAAATTTTAGCTTCAAATTTAAAATAGAATTTTATTAGCTAAGAACTAAGACTCCAAAATATATTTTGTTATGTAGACAATCATGTTACATGTTATATATTATTGCACCCTACTTATTCTATTTTATTACATATAACATTTAATTTCTGAAATATTATTTATTCATTTGTATCCTAGGAAGAGTCATGTTATTTAAGGTTTTTGTTTCAAATCAGACCAGTTAAAACCTCAATGCAAGGATACTTAGAAAGATTTGAAAACTAAGTTTGTAAAATAGATATTTTCTTATACAATGATACTCACTAGATACCTTGTTGGAAATGAACTTTGTAATTTGAGGGGGCAGGAAGTGGAGAGTGGTAAACATGGGAAAATTAGGGAGGGAGCTAACAGTGTTTGAAAAGAAATGTACTGAGGGAAGGAAGGGATGGTAGGGGACAAACAAAGGAGGAGGCAACAATGCTCAATAGGAAATATACTCATTACCTTGTTCATGTAACTGTAACCCCTCTGTACAGTATTTTTACAATACAAAACATACAAAAAAAGAAATGTACTCATTAACTTACTTATATAATTGTAACCCACGTGTTCATCACATTTACAATAAAATTTAAAAACCAATTATTTTATCAGAATATACTATCATTCAAAGTAAAAACAAAACAAAACAAAAAACCCAAAACCATCTACATTAGCATGAGAAGAAAGTACCTATCCTTTTTCTTTCCTCTTCAGCAAAATAGTGACAATCCTCAAGATCATTTACATATCTAGGTGTGGTCAGCTCCATAGAACTAACCTAGTTTTAATCTATCATTTGAATAGCCTCTTGTCTAAAATAGGCAATAGGGAAATAGGACATTTACTTCACCTCAAATAATATTTTAATCCTTGAGTGAAATAAAACTAATGTGACCTATATTTTACTATTAGTACTCAAGACACTGGGGATGTGTTGCTCCAAATGGCCCCAGGTCATGTATATTCTTTGTTGAGATTCTGGTTCCTTAATGCATGGTTCTTAATGCATGAAAAGGTAACTTCCTCATTTCTTAAAATCCATTTCTCTAGTGTACAATTGAAGTACACCTTTTCATACTGAAAGAACAACATCAGAAATATTTTGCTATGTTCCTATAAATCCACTTTCAAATTAAACAAGCATCTGCTATATTTAGCAAAAAGATCAGGGGTTTTGCCCATACCATGAGTTCAAGTCCTAGTTCTGACACATGTGCGTGCGTGCACATATGCACGCACGCACACACACACACACACATACACACACACACACACACACACCAGAAAATAAAAATTAACTAATAGGAGAATTTGTCATCTTAAGTAGTAATATCAGAGGTAATAGTAAGTTTAAATACAGGAACTTGTCTTAGTCGATGTACATATGTGAAAGTAAAACCATATAATTTGAGGATGGGGATGGGATTGTGAAAGATGGGGGATAATGAGAACGATGGAAAGAATGACATTGACCAAGATACACTGTACTCATAATCTGCCTTGTTGAAACCCTTTTGTGTAACTATTTAAAAAAAAAAGTAATAAAAATGCAAAGCCAGGCACCAGTGACTCATGCCTGTAGTCCTAGCTACTCAGGAGGCTGAGATTTGAGGATCATAGTTCAAAGCCACCCCAGGCAGGAAAGCCTGTGAGACTCTTATCTTCAATAAACCATTCAGAAAGCCAGAAATGGAGCTGTGGCTCAAGTGGAAGAGCACTCGCCTGGAGCTGAAGAGCTGAGGGACAACACCCAGGCCCAGAGTTCAAGCCCCACAACCACCACCACCACCACCACCAATAATAATAATAGTAATAAATAAAATAAAAATGAAGAAAAAAGAAATGTCTGGTAGGAAGATAAATTGCTTAGCACACACACATCCATCAAAGTGAGATCAAAATTACAAATTGAGGGGAAAAATGTTTATAGTCTGTGCATCTTTTGTTTTAGATTCTGTAAATCATATGAAAATGGTTTTCAGGAGGTATGTGTGTCTCTACACTCTATTACAACCTATTCAGATAAAACTGGAAAAAGTTATAAGCAAGGAAGAAAGATTGTTATTGTTAGATAATTTCAGTGGAATGAACAAATTTATGAACCAGAAACACACTAGCAAAAAGTAGTGTACACAATGTCACTGTAACACTAGTGGAAAGATTCAGAATAATTTCTCCTGAGAGGGATTGTTAAAACCCTGTAGTCAAGTGAATATTTTAAAAAAGTGGAAATGGCAACAGATAGTTCAAGAAAGCAAATGATAACATAATAAAAGCTCCTCAATGGGCAAGTGAATGAATTAAAGCTACCTAGAGAATCAGGCTGATCTCACTAGTTACTCTTATTTAAGCTACATAACCAAGTCCACGAAAGACTGAAATATTTTACTTGGATGGTTGAAGTTAGCCACAGAGAGAGTATAATCTTTATGGGATTATGATTTGCCTGAATAATAAAGTATTGAATGAGATGCAAAAGTGAAATTTGTAATATTGTGTTACTTCTTTCTCTGGCCCCTTATGATTTTATTGTGTCCTTATAACTGGCTTTGGGTTTTTTTTTCTTTCTTTCATGTATCAGTTTAGTCCAAATGTATTATATCAAGCCTCTCAGGTTGGCAGGAATTTTGAATATTCAGACTGCATAGTGAGCCAAACCACTATTCAGAGTTTTAAATAAACTTAAAATTTGATATTACAGAATGTAAGGGAATATGTGGTCCACATTAATGAAGACTATTCCATGCCTCATTTTCAAATTTAGCATCAAATGATATGTTGAATAAGCACTTTAACTTTTCTTAACCAAATAGTTTCATACATATTAATTACAGAAATGAAGTACTATGAAGTATATGGAATATTCTAGAAATATAGTTTTGTTCAAAGAAGCAAGCATATATGCAGTTTACTTTTAGAGTAAAATAAAGTATTCTGTAACTATTAAAATAAAATATTCTCCAACTAGGTTGGAAAAGAAGTGAAACAATAACAGTAATCTATGTTATGACCCTGGCACATCATACGCTACACCTTAGGAATAAATACTATGCTAATTTTATGGTAATTAAATTCCTACTATTATCAAAGTTTTACAACCTAATATGTATGACTACAAGAGATTACCAGTTGCATAGATGTCAATATTTATGTAATTACTTATTTTCTTATATTCATAGTTCTTTCACCTACATGCATATTTCTTAATAGGATAAGTAATTGCTGTAAGTGTAACCCTTTTATGTAAGTGTAGTTTATTTAATTATGTATTTGTCACCTAACAAATATTTGATTATATGACTGGAACAAGTTTGATTATATGTTTGCTAATTTGTTGTATAACTATGTCCACAATGTCTCCATTCTACTACAAAAGCATTGAGTTATTTTGATGTGTGAACTAGTACTAGTAATGCTATCCATTCTTTGCCTTTATCATTATGAGAATGATTTCCCTTAGAATATTTATTAGAGAAAGGACTTGGAAGGTCATGAGCTTTTCTACAGAAATACCAACAACTTCACACTATTGTATGTACTATAGGTACATTCCTCCTGGAGGAATGTAGAGAAATTATTACTCTATTACCTTAACCAGTATTTTGATTCTTTCTTTAATGTAGATTTTTGTATGTGTGTGTGTGTGGGTGTGTGTGTCTGTGTCTGTGTCTGTGTGAATGGTCCAACATTTCGTTGCATTTTATTGATTAGTATTTACTTGGATTGACATTGTCTAGTAATTTTGGGACTATATCTTTTTTATTTTAAAGTGATTTTTGGATATAATTTTTAAAGTGATGTTGTGAGGATGGTAGAGTTCCCTAATAACCTTCATACTGTGTCTCCTTTTGTTGGCATCTTATATAACCACAGTACATTTTTGAAAGCTAAAGAATTCACATAGGTCCAATAATATTAACAATATGTAGGTCTTAACAATTTTCTATTAATGTTACTACTTTTTCATGCCAGAAACAAATTTAGAATATCATATTGCATTTTGTCATCACGTCTCTTTTCAATCTGTAACGTGTTCTTATTCTCTATTTTAGTAATCTTTTCACTTGCTATAAATGCTGGCAAGACAGTTTGCCAAGGTCTCTCAGGTAAAATTTTTCTGATGTTTTCTCAAGATAAACCAGGAGTTCTAGATGTCAGACACCAATATTACAGAAGTTAAATGTCCTCATCATGAAATAATATGAATAGTTTCTTATGACATTAATATTCTACTGCCTGTGGGAATGTATTATACCCACTTCAGTGATAATCAAGTTACCATACTCTATTCCATAAATGGAAACCAGTTACATCATCTCATACTTATAAAGGTGGAATTGAACCATACTCCCTAGAGAAAAATATTGTTATGTGTGAATACAAATTAAACCTCTAAAGTGATAACTATCTTTTAAGATACAACATTTCTTTGGAAAGTTTCATCTATTAAGTCTATGAATCATACATAGACTTTATATAAAATAGTTGTTACTGTGGTTATGTAATGATAGCTCTCTAGCTCTCTGTTTTTATTCCTTCTACATGTCTTAAAAAATGTCTTACAGAAAACCCATTATACATTTCTTCTCCATTTAAAATCATTTAACCATTTATCAATACATGTCAAAGTAATTATTTTATTGTTTGGTTATGGTGCAATACTCTGACTCTTTTTCTGACTCATCCTGTTCTGGTCTTAGTCATTGGAAGTCTTGTAAGTTCTGTCCTTGTATTCCTGTGACATGTCCTTGATCATCCTACTTGATATTTTTCCCAGCCTTTCTTATTCATTTGTACCACCAGGTTCTCCAGAACTGTCTTGTGTTTTTCCTTCCCTTTGTCATGGAATCACAAGTTTCTTTGGGGAACTCTCATTCTCACTCTTGGAGAATGATATTTAGAAGACAAGTTCTGAGAACTTGATGTGAATGTTACTTGTGGGTATCTCAAGGTTTCTGTGAACTCTAATCTCTGCTTATTTCTGCTTCTATATATGAATATATGTATCAAACTAAAATAAAGTCTGCACTGACATCATGCAAAGGCTTTGAAATCATTTTTGCAGTAAAACATTAAAGTATGGTTAATAAGCAGGTTAATGTCAGTATTTCAAATCATAAATAAAAATTACAAAACAGGTAGTTTCTCACCCCTTTATTTACTTACTATGTAAAATCACAATAGTAAACAGAAATGCATTAGTAAAATGTTAAAAAGACGAAGACCATTTGTACATAGGAAAAAAACCTACAAAAGTGTGTAGCCACAAACTTAAGAGCAGTAACATTAACAAATCTAAATTAATAATAGCAGCGTAATTCAATGATTTGAATGAGGATTCACTGTTAGATCTTTAATCAGTCGACCTTAGCTTCCTTAGTGGTAAAATAAGAGCAAAACCAGAGGTTGACTTGGATTAAAATCACAAGTGTTTGGTTCATTAAACATGTACTGCTGTTCAATGTTACATAGAAAATATTTTTATGAGCATTCAGAAAGAAACATTTGGTAGAATTTTTGTAAATTTAAGTATATTTAAGAACACAGGTTGCTGTAAAATAGTCTCCTGAAAGATACAGAAGCACTACAAATGTCTAGAAAACTAAACTTAGACTTAATTTTATTTTTACTTTAACACAAATTCAGAACAGCTTATTTGATTCCATGTGGAAATTATTTAATAAAAATTAAAAGTAAGAGCCAGGTACCAGTAGCAACTGCCTGTAATACTAGCTACTCAGGAGGCTGAGATCTGAGGATCATGGTTGAAAGCCAGCCGGAAACAGGAAAGTTCATGAGACTCTTACCTCCAATAAACCACTAGAAAACTGGAAGTGGCACTCTGGTTCAGTGCTTGCATTGAGCTGAAGAGTGCAGGGACAGTGCCCAAGCCCAGAGTTCAAGCCCCACAGCCAACACACCACACACACACACACACACACACACACACACACACACACACAAAACTATGATAAGAAAAAGGTTAATGAGGTTTGAATAGAAAACACTTGCTAATTCTAGATGACATAATACTCATTAAATGTCACTAAATATTTGAAAATTAATTACTTCTGAAGTATGATATATTTGATTCTTGGAATATGAATGCAGGCCCTTCCTTCTTGAGTCACACTTCCAGCTCTGTTTGTTTTAGATTATTTTTAAGATGATCTTTTGCTTTCTTTAGGTTGGCCATGAGCCACTATTTTTCTGTTTCTGCCTCCAGTATAGCTGGAAACACAGGCATGAACTACTGTGCTTAATTTGTACTTATTTTGACATATGGTTTCACGATGTTTTTACCCAGGATGGGCTAAAATGGAAATCTTTTTATTTTCTTTTTTTACACGTTTTTATTGTAAAAATACTCTACAGAGGGGTTAGAGTTACATGAGCAAGGTAATGAGTACATTTCCTATCAAGAATTGTTACCTTATTGTAAAGTTCGTTTTTCAACATAGTGTCTTGTGCATCTCATTGTTACAATGGGTCAACCTGTATCCCTATTTAAGCATTTTGTTTCTTCCCTTCCCCTTCCCCAATTAGAGAAGTGTATAAACAAGATGCAGGCACTGACATCAAATACAGTGAAAACAGGTGTTATACTGTGTGTGGGGGGGGAACAAACAAAGAAACAAAAAAAATCACATGGTATATTATAAATATATTAGAAACAATAGCAAGCAAGAAAAAAACCACTTGTGTCCCTATCTTGGGGTTCATTTAGCTAAACAACATCTTATCTGGTAATATGTACATAGCTTTTAACCTTTTCTGCTTGTCCCAGACATATAATAGTTATTGCAAATAAGGGAATCCATGGAACCTATTTTCATTGGGCCTGGCTTACTTCACTTAATATAATTTTTTCCAAGTCTTTCCATTTCCTAACAAATGGGGCAATGCCATTCTTTCTGATGGAGGCATAGAATTCATATATATATATATATATATATATATATAAAATCACATTTTCTTGATCCATTCATCTACTGAGGGGCATCTGGGTTTGTTCCATATCTTAGCTATGGTAAATAATGCTGCAAAAACATAGTTGTGCTAATAGCTTTAGTGTGGTCTTGTTTGTGATCATTCAGGTAAATGCCCAAAAGTGGGATTGCTGGGTCATAGGGGAGCTCTATGTGGAGTCTTTTGAGGAACCTCCATACTGCTTTCCAGAGTGGTTAAACAAGTTTACATTCCCAAGAACAATGGAGTGTGGTTCCTTTTTGGCCACATCCCCTCCAGCATCTGTTGTTATTAGAGTTCTTGATTATAGCCATTCTAACTGGGGTGAGGTGGAATCTCAATGTTGTTTTGATTTGCATTTCTTTTATGGCTAGAGAGGTTGAGCACTTCTTCATGTGTCTATTGGCCATTCTTATTTCCTCTTCAGAAAAGTTTCTCTTTAAGTCCTTAGCCCACTTATTTATTGGGCAGTTGTTTCTTTGAGGATTTGTTGTTGGGGGATTTAATTTTTTGAGTTCCAAGTATATTTTAGATGAGACCCTTGTCTGTTATATGGATAGTGAAGAACTTCTCCCAATCCAGGGGCTTTTTATTGATCTTGCTAGCTATGTCCTTTGCCATGCAGAAACTCTGCAGCTTCTTGCAATCCCATTTGTCCAACCTTCCTTTGATTTGTTGTGTTTCTAGTTCTCTATTTAAAAAATGTTGGCCTGTGCCAAGAAGCCCGAGAGTTTCTCCTATTTCTTCCTGTACTTTTTTCAGGATATTTGCTGTGCCTTTGAAGTCTTTGGTCCATTTGGAGTAGATTCTAGTGCAGGATGATATATAAGGATCTAACTTTAGTTTTCTACAAGTAGTTAACCAATTTTTCCAGCACCAGTTACTGAAGAGGCTATCTTTCTTCCATTCTATGTTTTAGTCCCCTTATCGAAGATTAGGTGGCTCTAGGTCTGAGAGTTCATTTCTGGGTTTTCCATTCTATTCCATTGGTCCTCAGGTCTGTTCTGGTGCCAGTACCAAATTGTTTTGATTACTATGGCTTTGTAGTAGAGTTTGAAATTTGGTATTGATATTCCTCCAGCACTAGTCTTTCTGTTAAGGATTGTTTTTGCTATTCGGGGTCTTTTAATGTTCCATATGAATTTTTGGATTGCTTCTTCTATTTTCTTGAAGAATGAGTTTGGAATATTAATAGGTATCGCATTGAATTTGTAGATAGCTTAGGAAAGTATTGCCATTTTCATCATGTTGATCTTTCCAATCCAGGAGCATAAGAGGTTTTTCCACTTCCTAAGTTCTGCTTTGATTTTCTTTTTCAGGTTTTTAAATTTTTCATTGTAGAAGTCCTTGACATCTTTAAGTTAATTCCTAGGTATTTTATTTTTTGTAGGCCTATTACAAAAGAAGTTGCTTTCCTGATTTCAGCCACACTCTTCTCATTGTTGGCATATAGAAAAGCCATTGATTTTTGAGGGTTAATTTTATACCCTGCTACTTTGCCAAAGTTTCAAATCAGCTCGAGTAATTTGGGAGTGGAGTCAATGGGATTCTTTAAATACAAGATCACGTCATCTGCAAACAGGGAGAGTTTTACTTCATCTTTCCCTGTTTGGATCCCCTTTATGTTTGCATCTTTTCTTACTGCTGTAGCTAGGCATTCTAATACTAGATTGAAGAGAAGTGGAAAGAGTGGACATCCTTTTCTCATTCCTGAGTTTAGAGGAAATGGCTTTAGTTTTTCACCATAAAGTATAATGCTGGCTGTAAGTTAGTCTAATACAGCCTTTATTGTATTGAGGAATGTTCCATGGATTCCTAGTTTTTCCAGAGCCTTCTTCATAAAGGGTTGTTGAAGCTTGTCAAATACTTTTTCTGCATCTATTGAGATAACCATGTGGTTCTTATCCTGGCTCTTGTTGATGTGATGAATTATATTAATTGATTTGCGTATATTGAACCAGCTTTGCATCCCTGAAATGAATCTTCTTTGATTGTGGTGTTCGATTTTTTTTGGATGAATTGTTGAAGTCCATTGGCCAAAATTTTGTGAGAAGTTTTGCATCAATGTTCATCAAAGAAATGGGTTTATAGTTCTTTCTTTGATGAGTCCCTGCCTGGTTTTGGGGTGAGAGTTATGATAACTTCATAGAATGAGTTTGTTAGTGAACTTTCTCTTTCAATTTCATTGAAGAGTTGAAGGAGTACTGGTGTGAGCTCTGCTTTGAAGGCCTTGTAGAATTCCGCTGTAAATCCATCTGATCCTGGGCTTTTCTTAGATGGGAAGTATTTTATTGCTGTTTCTATTTTAGTTCTTGATATGGGCCTGTTAAGTTGGTTTAACTCATTTTAGTTTAGTTCCAGCATGTCGATATTTGCTAGGAAATCGTCCAGTTCTTCCAGATCCTCAAAGTTTTTAGCATAAAGGTTTGAGAACTATTCCTTTATAATGTTCTGAATCTTGGTTCAGATGTTTCCATTCTAATTTCTGAGTTTGTTTATTTGGGAGTGTTCTTTTCTTTTTCTGATAAGATTTGCCTGTTTGTTAGTTTTGCTAATTTTTTTTCGAAGAACCAACTCTTTGTTTGGTTGATTCTTTCTATGGTATTTTTGACTCTATTTAATTCTAACTTAATTTTAATTATTAGTTTCATCTTCTGTATTGGGGTTTAGTTTGTTGCTCTTTTTCAAGGCGCTTCAGGTGCCTCATTAAATTGTTAGTTTCAGATTTCTCCAATTTGTAGATGTAGGAATTTGGAGCTATAAACTTGTCTCGGAGTACTGCCTTTGTTGTGTCCTAGAGGAGCTGGTAATTTGTGTGTTCATTTTTGATAAATATCGTGAACATTTGAATTTCCTTTTGAATCTCTTCCATGACCCACTGGTGGTTCAAATGTGTATTCTTCAGCCTCCATGTGTTGCAGAATTTTCTTTGGTTTCTTTTGATGGTGAATTCTAATTTTATTCCCTTGTGGTCTGAGAGAATGCAGGGCATAATTTCAATGTTTCTGAATTTGGACAAATTTGCTTTGTACTTAAAATGTGGTCCATTTTGGGGAATGTTCTGTGTGCTGCTCAGAAGAACATGTATTCTGATGCTGCTGTGTGAAATATCTGGTAGATATCTGGTAAGTCTATTTAACATATGCAGTCATTTAGATCCAAGGTTTCTCTGTTGAGTTTTTGCTGGGTTGATCCAGTCGGGGTAGTGGTGTGTTAAAATCCCCAACAATTAATGTCTTTGGATCTATGTGAGATTTGAGGGAAAATAGTGTTTCTTGGGTAAATCTAGGTGTTCTGTTGTTTGGTGAATAGATATTTAAAATTCTAATATCCTCCTGAAGGACAGATCTCTTAAATAGTATGTAAGGACCTTCTTTCTCTCTTGTCAGTAATTTTAATTTGTAGTCTTTTTTCCCTGATATTAAGATTGCACATCCTGCCTGTTTATGGGGGCCATTTGCTTGGTAGGTTTTATTCCAATATTTCACTTTCAGAATATATTTGTTTTTGTGAGCAAGGTGTGTCTCTTGAAGGTAGAAGATAGAAGTATCTTGATTTTTTATCTAACTAGACAATCTATGTCACTTAATTGGAGCGTTAAGTCTGTTAATGTTGAGAGTTAGGACTGAGAGGTGTTTGGTAGTTCCTGCCATGTTATCTACCTTTTTGGGGGTTGTGCCAACTGTATTCTTCCTGTGGTTCTCATATTCTCTGTTTGGGGGCTTTTTTTTGGCCTTTATCATGCTCTTGTTGGTTTTCTATGCAGAGGGTATCTTTAACTATCTTTTGAAGGGCTGGTTTGGTGTAGATATATTGTTTCAATTTTTCTTTGGTGGAAGGCTATTATTTATCCTTCCATTTTGAAGGAGAGTTTAGCTAGGTACAGTATTCTTGGTTGATAGATGTTTGTCTTTAGGGCATGGCATACATCATTCCAGGCTCTTTTTGCTTTCATTGTCTCTGCTGAGAAATCTGAAGTTATTCAGATTGGCTTCCCTTTATACTTGATTGATCTTTTCTCCCTGACAGTTTTAAGGATCCTTTCCTTTGCCTCAATTGATCCTGTGCAGATTTCAATGTGATGGTGGGATGCCATGTTCTCATCTGTTCTATTTGGGGTTCTAAAGGATTCTTGTGTGAATGGGTCTATATTTTTACATGTTTGGAAGTTCTCTGCTAGGATCCTGTTAAATAAATTTCCTAACCTTTAACTTCTGTCTCTAGGCCCTCCACAATACTCATTCGCTTTAAATTAGGCCTTCTGATGGTGTTTCCTAAGTGTTGAATAGATCTGTCATATTTCTTGGATTTGTCTTGAATACTGGTCCGTTCTTTCTCTATAATGTCTTGGCTATATTTAGTCCCAGAGATTCGATCTTCTGTATGGTCCAACCTACTGTCAAGACTTTCTACTTTTATTCTTTTCCTTCTAACTGGTCAGATTTGATGGCTTCAATTCTTTGCTAGAGTTGTTTTAGATTTTGTATGGACTTCTTTAATCCACAATTTGGTTTTCAGTGTTCATTCTGAAATGTTTTAGTTGACTGTTTATAATTGCATTGAACTCTCTTTCTTTCTGCTGGGCTTCATTCAGCATTCCCTTCGTAGCCTCCATGGATTCCTCTAGCTTTCTGTTTGTGGATTCCATGAATGCTTCTATTAATCTTTATTTATTCTTATCCATTTCAAGCAATTCTTCAATTGATTCTTTTGATTAGCTTCCTCATGCTGATGAAATTTCTGTATTAATCTTTGGTTAGCCTCACACACTCACACATTTTCCTTTCACAGTCACAGAGTCTGTTGTAGGCTTTCGATCTTTGCATTCAGCATTTTTATAGTGTTTACAGTGTTTATAGAGCATTTTGAGAACTCTCCTCTAGATTGTTCATAAACTACTCTGTTGCCTGATTTATGTGAGTGGGAGTTGAGATACCTAGATTTGCTATTTTTCTTATGTTACTCTGGCTTGTTCTGCCAATTTGGGTATGAATGCAAAACCAATTCAACACTAGAACACTTTTAAGGCAAACATCAACCAGAGCCCTGTAATTGCACAGATTGTGTGACACAGTCAAAATAATTCAGATACAATCTAGTTCAACAGGTACAATCTAGTTCAACAACAAACAACTAGGGGTCAATGGATTAAGAAAAATCAAAGAAGGAGTCAGCACACCAGAAATTAACAGGATTAGGGAGAATTGTTAGAAGAAAATAAGATTGGTGGAATGTAGTGGAAGAAAGTAAGAGAGGGCATATACTCACACCTAAATACAGAGAGAGGGCAGGCATAGAAGGAAAGGAGAAGAGAGATTCTTAAAAAAAAAAAAAAAACATATGGGCTGGGAAGGTGGCTCAATGGTAGAGTGCTTGCCTTGCATGCATGAAGCCCTGGGTTCAATTCCCCATAAACAGAAAAAAAAGCCGGAAGTGTTGCTTGGCTCAAGTGGTAGAGTGCCAGCCTTGAGCTGAAGAGCTGAGGGACAGCACCAAAGATAGTTCAGGCCTCACAGCAGACCAAAATCAATAAATAAAAAAATAAATAAGAAATACTTAAAAATTATATAAGTATAAAGAAATAATACTATAATTAAAAGAGTTAAAGCTGGAGAGTTTTAGAATTGAATAATAAATATCTTAATTAATCATGCACACAATGAAGGATAAGGTTTATAATCAAAGACAGATATATGTCTGGGGAGGAATAGAACAGCATTTAAGTAAGGCAAAAAAAAGTAAGAAAAGAAAAAGGACCAAAAGGGAAAAGAGTATAAAGCGAATTTCAAAAAATGAAAAAAATAGAAAACACTATTTTTTAAGTTTAAAAAACATTAGGTAGAAAAAGAGTTCTTCGATTTGTGGAGGGGGGGGGGGCGGAGGGAGGTATCTTGTTATCTTGTGTCTTTCCTGTGTCCATAGCCAATCTCTGGTTTGCTTGTGGTACTTGGTTTTCTCATGGAAAGCCACGGTTTCTTAAAGCAGTTTGTTTGAGCAAGCAGAACACAGCTCTGCCTTACCAGGACTTTATGACCCTCCTCCCAGGTTAGTTCAGTGTAAGAGAGAACTGCTTTGAGTATCACAAAAGAGGGAGATGGCTGTTTCCTCTAGCTTGGAGTTGTTATGATGGAGCTAGGCTGTGGGTAGGGTTGAGGCTGTCAACAATCAATAACTTTTCCCTGAGGGGCCAGCTCCTGAGATACTCACACAGCCCAGCCTGGAGCTATTCTCAGGATTAATGTTTACTGAGTTTCCAATTGTTTTTCTTTTACCCTCCCACAGTCCTGAGTCTGTTGCCAGTGCTGCAGTGGGGTTGGGTAGCCTCTGGCTCTGCTTACCCAGTGTAGAAAGTCACTCCTCCATGGGCAGAACTGCCTCCACCTGGGAAGGGCAACTTTTTCCTGGGTGGAGCTGAGTCCCTGCAGGTCAGGTTCCTTTGTCCAATTGAAAGGCTCCTATTGTCTCCTTCCAAGGCCTGAGTTATGTGCTAGCAGCTCTGGCTGGGTCTTTGTCAGTATCAAAGACAGAATCTTATGAGGAGTGAGGATGTCTTGTGGGGTACTCACACCTTTTCTTGGTTTCCAGGCTGTCCATGGTCTGTGACTGTCTGTGGTAATCAGGATGAAGATTTCTTGCTGGTGGTGAGAGAATCCACTTACATACCACCTCTGGCACCTATGTCTGGGCTCTCTCTGTTGGCATATGGACCATGGCAGCAGCCACTGCCATCACTGCTGCGGACTCGGGTGAGTGCTTGAATCTATCTCCTTAACCAATCAGCTTGAATTTTTCCTTTCTGGCCAAATGCTATGTACTATGATAGCACACTTGGTGTGACTCTCTAGCCTTGGACTGTTCACTGGAACACTAAATCTGGTTTCTACATTAAAGCTTGTTTAGCCTCTATCTTCTTCTCCACAATCTTCCTTCAGACCATTAAGTTATTTCTGTTTTCTTTCTTTCCCCCCCCTTTGGTTTATCCTCTATTGTTACTTTATTTTGTTTTGGTACCCAGTATCTTGTATATATGTTTATCTGAGTTGAGGAAGGGAAGAGGAACAGTAAAATGGTGAGACAAAGGACAAAGGGGAACCAATGCCACAGCAATACTTACTTTACAACTTGCCTGGAGAGATTGGGGGTGGGGAGGGAAAGTGGGAGAAAAATGAGGGAGGGGGTAACAATGTTTGACAAGAAATGTATTCACTATCTTATATATGTAACTGTTACCACTCTGCACATCATGACAATAAAATTAATCAAAAAGAAAAGAAAAAGAAAAGTTAGTAAGAAGGGAAGAAATGTTTGAAAGAATGGTGAAGGGGATAGAAATGAGTACGGATTCTTTAAAGTAGACCAGATACTAGTGATGTAAATTACAAATAGAATTTCTCAAGTAGCTACCACAAAGAAAACAGAATGCTAATATTGTATGTTATTTCATTTTATTGCGATCTCAAAACTTACAAATAAGTAGTGGAAAGTTTGTAAAACAACTATTTGAAAAATGAAACCATAGCGAGGTGATTTTTGAATCCTAGATAAAAATTAACTAGTGAATTCAAATTATCTGAAAAACAAGAGAAAAGCAAAGCATGATTAAGAGAGTTTTGAATTATTTTATAAGACAAGATAATGGGACAATGGAATATGAAAAATTGTTGAACTCTTGTTATTTAATAGTAATAAATTTGATATGCCTTCACAAAATTTAAGTAAGAAAAAATAGAAATAAATATGTAGATAATACAAAGGACAAAGCCATATTGACAGAAATGTTAACATGTGGCATAATAACATGTCCTGTACAATTCCTTGGGAACATATAAGTTATCAAAACTGATTCATATATAGGTGGAAAGCTTGACTGAATTAATTGCACTAAAATAGACTATGGTGTTTATTATATATTACAAACCAAATCAGTGATAAGAAAATGATAATACAATTCTGATTTGTGTATTTTTTATAACACAAGATGATTTTAATGTCACAAAATATAATGAACCATATAAAAAGATAAAATTTCAATTTGTTTTGATATAATAACATTTCATCCACTCAATGTGGAGAAATCTTGTTGAGTGATGATATTCAATAACTATCCCAAAATATCAGATCTCATCCGTAGGAAGAAATGAGTGCTTAATGTTACAATACGCATAAGGCACTTAAAACCTGCTGCATGGCAAAGGACATAGCTAGCAAGATCAATAGAAAGCCCACGGATTGGGAGAAGATCTTCACTAGCCATACAACGGACAAAGGTCTCATATCTAAAATATAGCTCAAAATATTAAATCCCCCAACAACAACTCCTCAAAGAAACAACTGCCCAATAAATAAGTGGGCTTTAAAGACTTAAAGAAAAACTTCTCTGAAGAGGAAAGAAAGATGACTAATAGACACAGGAAGAAATGCTCAACCTCCCTAACCATAAAGGAAATGCAAATCAAAACAACATTGAGATACCACCTCACCCCAGTTAGAATGGCTATAATCAAGAACTCTAATAACAACAGATGCTGGAGGGGATGTGGACAGAAGGGAACATTACTGCATTGTTGGTGGGAGTGTAAACTTGTTCAACCACTTTGGAAAGCGGTATGGAGTTTCCTCACTCCACATAGAGCTCCCCTATGACCCAGCAATCCCACTTTTGGGCATTTACCTGAATGATCACAAACAAGACCATACTAACGCTACCAGCACAACTATGTTTATTGTAGCATTATTTACTATAACTAAGATATGGAACCAACCCAGATGCCCCTCAGTAGATGAATGGATCAAGAAATGTGGTATATATGCACAATGGAATTCTATGTCTCCATCAGAAAGAATGACATTGCCCCATTTGTTAGGAGATGGAAAGACTTGGAAAAATTTATATTAAGTGAAGGAAGCCAGGCCCAAAGAAACATAGGTCCCGTTCTTTCCATTATTTGCAATAACTTGTATATGTCTGAGACAAGCAGAAAAGGTCAGATAAGTTGATGTTAGGCAAAATGAACCCCAAGATAAGGATTCAAATGTTTTTTTTCTTTCTTGCTATTTTTTCTAACATATTTATAAGATGATTTCTTTGTTGCATTGTATGTCCCTCCCCCACAGTATAACCCTTGTTTTCACTGCATTTGATGTTAGTGTACTTTGAGGAGGGGAAGGGAAAAAACAAATTGTTTAAGTAGGGATACAGGCAGACCCATTGCGACAATGAGATGACAAGACGTTATGTCGAAAAATGAACTTTACAACATGGGCAGTGGGGGCGGGGGTGGGGGGAGAGGGAGATGGGAAGTTATGGTAAGGGGAAACAAAGGAGGCGGCAATAATATTTGATAAGAAATGTACTCATTACCTTGCCCATGTAATTGTAACCCCTCTATACGGTATTTTCACAATTAAAAAAAAACTCTAGCTGATTTCTAAGACATTTATCCTCCAAATCACAAGAGAAAAAAGGACAATATCTGATATAAAACTGTACTAATAACTTTTTAAAAATAAAAAACAATTTCTATGTTAGCAAAATGAATTTAGTAAGAACTTGGAAATGGCTTAAGAGCAGTAACACTAAAATACAGCAATAAAAATGACCAGACTGAAGACTACAGAAATCAAATACTAAGAAAGTACTATGTGAGATTCTATGACGCATGAAATTATATCAACATTTTCTCTAAGATATGGGCTTGACTTCCTAAAGGAGGGCTATAGAAAAATATTTGAACACTAATTGATGACAGGACTTCCTTTCATTTAATACCCTTCATTGTTCTAACTTGTACCACCTGACTCCGTTTCCTGTTTAACTGAACATCTTTTGTGGCCTCTTGTTTTCTCATTTTATAAGGGGAATATTTCATTTTCCACAATCAACTTGGATGGCAAATTTCAGATACAAAGCCTCCTTTAGCAAAACTCTTACTCTACCTTTCTTCTTTTAGAATTGTCTTATGCCTGACATACAGATGATTAATTTTAGGAGTCAATCTGACAAGATTAAGGAAGGCCTGAGGGCAGTATTTCTAGGCATGTCTTTGAAGCTGTTTTTGAAGATGTTTCTCTTCAAAGACCTCTGGCTGAGTCAGGTGGGACATATCTACATCCGGTGTAAATGGGCATCACTCAATAGACAGAGCTTAGATAAGATTTAAAATAAAGGAAAGTGATTTTTCTCTTATGTAGCTGGGACATTTCTTTTTCTCTTGCTCCTAGACATGAAAACTCCAAGACTTGGCCTTAGACTTTATTTTTACTGGCTGCCTTTTAGTCCCTCAGAACATCAGCCTTGGATCGAGATGTGCTACACCCTTTTCAACTGTCTAGTTTGAAGTTAAATATAAATTTTCTCCATTTCTATAATATACATCCTTATATCTAACTATATTATCTATCTACTTACCCATCTGTCTGCCTGTCTGTCTATACATATATCTTTCTTCCTATCAATTATCTACTATTTATCATATATATATATTATCCATTTATTGTATCTATTTGTATGTCTATCTACATATCATCTATCTACCTATCTCTTCATTCCTATATACTTATCTTGATAACCTTGTATATTACATTGGTGTGTTTTAGAAACCTTATTGAATGCTTTAAGATAATGACAGCATAGATAGCCTTTATTTTCTTCTATAAGTCACATATTATACATTGTATCCTCTTCATAAAATAACATTTTACATCACAAAACATGCAGGTCAGAGTTTGCCAAAGATTTTGTAAATGTTGAAGAAATGTCATCTATTTCTAAACCTAGAATGTTTTCCCTGACTTTTAGCAAAATTCTTAAACTGACCTAGTTTTATCATTAGGACTAGTTTCTTGTTGTGTACCATCCAATTTCTGATATCTGAGTTAAAACAGGAAAGATGAGAAGGAAGCAAATATAAAAATTATCTGTGAAATGATCTTCTCAAACAGAAGACATAAATCTAAAACAAATGTCAGCCATCAGGAATACATCTGTAGTATGATCACAGAACTAAAATGAAGATAAGTTTGGCTTGCACAAGGTACACAAAGAGGACAGTGGGAGATAAAATTAGGAGATTAAGCAAGACAGGTCATCCACTGCTTTGTAAATTAGGTTGCATAAATGAGTTCAAATTTATTTATTAGAACGTTTACCTCCAATTTCAAAGGCATGGCTTTTGGTAAGCTGATGCTTCCACTGAGAACAAAAGAAAAGGTCAGCTTCAGAAACGAATAAACAAACAAATGGAAAAAAATTTAGAAGCAAGTATTGGAAAAAATGAAAAAGATAGCATTAAAAAGATGAGGCTGACATTTTGGAGGCACACAACATTTCACTCAGCCATTGTTGTGTTTCGAAAGGGTGCAGAAGGCTAAAAATCCTGCCTCACACTGAACAGAATGATGCTTAGGGAAAAGAACAAATAACAAGTTTTATTCTCTTAATGATGAAAAGGAGAGGAATAAAAATGGCACAAAATTAAATAGACCATTCACTAGGAAAGATGTCTGAAGGGTCAAGAACATGGTAAAGTTCTCACCATCAGGACTCATCTAGGAAAAACACATCAAAGCCACAGTAAAATATCTGAAAAGACAAAGTAATGGGAAGATTGTGGAGTCACTGGAACTCACATTATTGTCACACAATATAAAGTGTTACAACTATGTTGGAAAAACGTCTGAGCATTTCTTGTAAAATTGCAGCTGCAACTTCCCATGACCCCATCATTCCAATCCTACGCATTCACACATGAAAAATGAAAACATGTGTCTACCAAATACATGTATGAATATTCACAGCAGATTTAGTCATAATAGCCCCAAATGGGAAATATTCCATGTGTCTGGGTAACGGAAAATAAACAAATATATAGTAGCGAATTAATAAAATGGAAAATTGCATAGAAATGCTATTCAATCAATTAATCTACAAAATCTTACTTTGAGTAGAAAAATCTTTGGTGAATGCAAAAAAGTGTTTTATTTAGTTTTGTTACACCACAGAACAGGCAATTTTTAGTTACAGTGGAAAAATCTTCAGAATGTTAGGTCGGCCCTGGGAAGACGACTCATCTTGGCTAAAGTCTCTGCCCAGTACCTGCATCACCTAGGTAAATGGCACACCTGGAGACAGTCACCCCACTCCTACTTACATCCACATCTGGTGTGGCCACACCTTCTCCCACCCCTGGCTTGATAAGTCCTGGCCCAGCTGTGGTTCAACCCTTTTTCCTGGCTTCTTGGGCTTCTAACTGGACCAGAGGCAACCTGAAGCTCGAAAATAAACCTTTCCTTTGCTGGAATACCACGTGCTGCTCTCTTTCCTCAACTGCCAATTGAATTTATCAACACAAATCAGTCATTGTTTCACTGGGTATGGTAGCCCAGGACCATAACGTCAGGTTTTGTGAGGATTTGGAGGCAATCCTGGACTATATAGTGAGTTTGAGCCCAACTTGAGCAGGATCTATGATTATTAGTTTTATGTGGTATCTTGCTTAAGATGAAGTATAACCTGCTTACTGGCAAAACACTTTCATTAAGTGTGCCAGTGATGCTGGTTTTGGAGGTGATTAGAATTCAAATGGGTAGACAGAAAAGACTCAGTTTCCCAATGGAGGCAGATATGGTCCAGTCCTTTGAGGATCTGAGTAGAACAAATTCCCCACCCCTGCCCCCACCCTCTATCACTCCCCACAGCAAAAAAGTAAAAACCCTCACAAACCAAAGAACCCAAAGGGTTCCTTGTTTCGACTCTGGCTCTGGAATAGTCTCATCTAATCTCTGATAACATGGCTCCTGGTTCTCATTCCTTTGAACTCAGATTGATATTTATCCGATTGATGCATTGTTCAGGTCTCCAATTCATATGGAATTATATCACTGGTTTGTTGGTTCCGTTTTCAGACTACTTATCATAGGTGATTCATAGTAAATCTGTGTGTGTGTGTGCGCGCGCGCGCTTGTGCAAGCACATCTACTATTGTTTCTTTGGAGAACCCTAACAAATGCAGAAACTTTTGAAATAATATTAGTAATGTATATAATGGTGGCTTCATGGATTATTAAAGTGTATAACTTTCTCAAAACTTTTCAATTATACATTTAATATACTTCCATTAAACAAAATTTCATGTTTTTAACTATTATTTATGTTCTGAGAAGTTTGTGAAATATGTATTATTTAAAACTCTAAAATTGCATAACTATAGAAATGACTTATTTAAAGGTTTTGTAGATTTTTTTTCAGAAGATTCAGGATGATAATTTCATAATCTTAGTTTTTCAAAGATACTTATTATAAATTTAGAAATGTGAGGTTTTCACTTTTAATAAATAATAAATGTTGGCTGTCACTCTATGCAAAATTTCTAAGCTGTCTAAAATCTCAGGAATATATGTTCACAATTTTTATTGGTTTCCCTTACCATTTATAGTCAAAAGCAATTTTCTTATTGATGTTTATACTTCAATAATATCTAGTTTATCCTGATATTCTTTTTATGTTTGTATTGTAGAAATACTGTACAGAGTCCTTACAGTTACATTAGTATGGTAATGAGTATATTTCCTATCAAGCATTGTTACCTTCTTTGATTTTCTCAAAGAATTACTCTCTGTTTACAGAGAATTATGAGTATATGAAACATATGATAAACTATGATTTTTGAAGTACTTAAAATTTCCCCAAAATTCATGTTTACACATTATTATGCAATTAGAAATACATTTTGTTTCTTGGTCGTGAGTCTTGAACTCTGGGCCTGGGCACTGTCCCTTAGCTCTTTAGCTCAAGGCTAGTGCTCTACCCCTTCAAGCCACAACACCACTTCTGCTTTTCTGGTGGTTAATTGGAGATAAGCGTCTCATGGACTTTCTTGCCTAGGCTGGCTTTCAACTATGATCCCCAGATCTCAACCTCATAAGTAGCTAGGATAACAGGCATTGCCTGACAGAAATACATTTTTATATTATTAATTTCAGAATTCTCTTAACAGTCACTTAGAGTCTAGGTGACCTATAAGCCATCTAATTTTTTTTCTTACCAAGGTAAATAAACACCTAATAGTATTTGCCTACTATTTGACTATTAAGTGAAAATTTCTATAAAACTGATCTGTTTTTTAAATTATGTAGAAGTTTTATTTTGACTGTTTTATTTTTCATTTATAACTTTGGAGAATAATAGACTTAACCAGTCTATAATGAGAATATAAACATTGCAGTCATGTTTTTGCCTAAAACTAAAGTCTGGCTATTCTTATCCCAAAGTGTGTGCTAGTGGGGATTTCTCGTTATTCTCCATATATTGGTGTGACATATTCACTGATAGTGAATGCACTTTGGTTGCAATTTACATATTTTCATTCAAAAAAGGGATAAAGCAGGGAATCCCTTTGTCAAAACTGTCTGCACTGTAATGTGGAGCTCTGCTGTTTTTCACATTTACATTCAGGATTGTTCCAACATGTTGTGATTGAACTTGCTTCAACCTCCATGCTCCAAGAGCCCTGTGACTTTTCATATAGACACACACAGGCTGGGAGTTGTCAGGAACACCTAGATGTGTGCATAACTTTCACAAGCAACTTGAAGTATTCAGGTGCAGCAGAGGTTAGCTTATTTAATATTTTCCATCATATATACATAAAAAATAATCTTTTGGATGAAAGGCAGAACCAAACCAGCTATTACTGTCAGCAGAAGGAATTTAATGTTGCTATTAGAAAGAAGATAACTTTTGTGAATGTCGATGTATTGCAACAAGTGTGACATACGGTATTTCTGAAGCAAATGAAATGTTTCCTTCCCTGCTGTTCTTATATTTATAAGCCTCTTATTCTTACTTTGACCTTTTATCCTACATTGGAAAAGTTCTTCGTAAGAGGAAAAATGCAAAATAGTCAGATTTTCACTTATCTTTATTTAATCCAATGTACTTTATTCTCAAGAGCAGTATATTCCTATGCCTTGGCGTCATCATCTTAGCTCAACATTATTATTATTATTATTATTATTTTGTAAAGGACAGATTAAAAATAAGTCATTCCTCCTTAGTAACAAGTTATTTGGTTTCTTTTTGGTTTTACAAAATTAAATCCTCACATTATAGACATTATCTCTTTGAATGGGATTGCTGGCAATGAAAGTGGATGATTTTGAAATAAAACAAAGTTGCTGTTTATAAAGGGCTTTTTAAAATATCAAGACTCATCAGTACTTGATGATTTATGTTGAAATAGGCATGAAATACATAAATATGAAAAAATTGAGATTGAACATGCTTATTTCAAGTATTTTACAGGACAAACCAAAATGATACTTTCGCAGAATTAAGCAAGGGAAAAATCACTTTTAAGATTTGTCCTTAGTCAGGCACTGGTGGCTCATACCTGTATTCTTAGATACTCATGAGGCTGAGATCTGAGGATTGCACTTTAAAGCCAGCCAGGACAGAAAAGTCAGTGAGACTCTCATCTCCGGTAAACTACTCAGAAAAATCCAGATGTGGCACTGTGGCTCAAGTGGCAGAGAGCTAGACTTATGCAAAATCGTGCTCAGGGACAGTGGCAAGGCCTTAAGCTCAAATCCCAGGACCAGCAAAAAAATAAAAGGTCTTTAAATAATCCCTGCATTCCTTCATGTATTACATATTGTCTCATTTGCCCTTATTATCCATGTTTATAAGAAAAATTAAGCTACATATGCTATAAATATCTGAGTCAATCATTATTAAGGAAAGTTCTTTTTTCCTACATCTCCTTAAAAAAGTAAAATGACATAATAGAGGCAGAAAATTCTTTAAACATCATTGTGTACGTATCATCAAGTCTTGAGAATGTAATTATTCTGACATTAATTAGGATTCTTCAATTCTTCTTGGACCTCATTTTCTTATTAGGTATGCCCACAGCTAGAGCCAGAATGTTCTTTATAAAATCTTAAGAAATTTTTTGGAGGAGGTCATATGTTGGGACTTGAACTCAGGGTCTGGGTGCTGTCCCTTTGTTCAAAGCTAATGCTCTACCACTTGAACCACAGTGACACTTCCAGGTTTTTCTGAATATATTATTGGACATAAGAGTCTCACAGATTTTCCTGCCAGGGTTGGCTTTGATTTGCAATCCTTAGATCTCAGCCTCCTGAGTAGCTAGGATTATAGGCTTGAGCAGCAGGTGCCCATCTAGGAATTCTTTTTACAACAATATGTGTAAGTGGAAGTTTACAGGTAAGATCTATCACTCATAATTGGGAGACATTTACTTTGGTTTTATTTTGATGACTTCTACCATCTTGCATAAATTCATTTTCAGTAATTTATCATTTAGTCCTCAAGCTAGATAATTCAATCTCATTCCCCCAAACTCAGTATTGTTTTATGCTTTTCCCTTATGCCCTTTTTTCTAAAGAAGAAAACTAAAAACAATAATAATAGCTGACATACAAAATCATTACAAAATACTAATAGTTCACATTTCAATGATACTATGATGTGTCTCGTACACTGTTTTATATATATATTATAAATGATTGCCTTGTATACTCAGTTTTATGTATGCATATACTAAATTGTATGTATATATACTAAGTTTTATACATAATTTTTACAATTGTACTATTTAATAACAGCAAACTGAATATGAATTTAGATTTGGTAAACTGAGGCAACCTTTTGAAACATTTTCTCATGCTGTAAACCTTTTACATGTTACAGATGGATTTGTATGCTCTAGATGTTATAGTTTCTCATGTAATGAAGAGAAATGTGATCTCCCTTCTTTCCATAAGATGTACACTTTTGAATGTTTCCCTTTTGGAAGAAAAATACAGAATAAAGAATTTTACTTTCTCCCTACTATTGCATAAACAATGTATCCTGGGTTGAAAGCAGAGCATCGTGGCTGGATAGTATTGTTTGAAACTCATATAAGGAGCAGTAGTCAAGTTATAGTTGGAATGATTTACAGTTGGGATTGATTTTATGGCATCTCTGTCAATCACTTAGACAGGAAATATTTATCTCAGTCTAGCCAAAGTAGAGGATAAATAAAGAGTTTTCTTGAGCCAAAGAATGATAAATTAGTGATTTGCATGGTCTGGTACAGGCAAAAGAGAGCTGCATTTATCTTTGTCACAGGTAAACTAGGAGATCTCCACAAGTCTTATGGGGGTCCTAAAAATGAGTAGAGAGTGAATCTAGATAAGTGGTAGAGAAGATTGTACTTCATGGTAAGATATTTTCCAATGTACCATAAATTGGAAAAAAAAAAACATTATTGTTGATGTTTCCAGAGCTCAGGTGAAATTCAGTATTATCAATGTTTAAGACTTTTCTCACTTCTACCTAACTTTTATATGTGGCAAAGTTTAGTCCACTACTGTAGTATGGCATTTTGATAAAGGAGATACTTATACCACTTAGATCTATGGTGTTTAAAAATAAGTATTATTAGCTTCAACTCTACAAAAAATGTGCTTAGGAAAACAACAGATTTCCAAAGACACATGTGTTACTTATTACCACTTTATATATATATTCCCCTTTGGAACATTCTTTTTCATTTCCTAAAACTTGTCCTTATCATCATTCATTTAAAGATTTTATAATCATCTTAGTTATAAAAATAGAATTTCACTCTATAGCAAAAATGCCTTCATTTAGGCATTCTTACTATTTTCTTAAGCTATATAGAATCATAAATAACAAAAAAATTACCAGATAATTATATGGAAAAAGTGTAACAAGAATACAATGTCTTTAAATATTGGTATAATGTTTGGAAGTTAATTTGAATTCCATATACTGTCAATATTTGTGAAATAAATATAACTATAAACTACAAAGTGAAATGCTGGCCAATGGAAAGTATTTATTTGATTAGTATTGTGTAACATATTACAAATGTATTAAATGAGCTTAATTGTTGCTCACATCGTAATAAGAAGCAACATTTTTATTAGTTCTTTTATAGGAAATGATTATTAGCTGAAATGCAAAGCTTTGCATACATTACTTAATATCTACAAGGACCAAAGTATACAAATGATCTTATTGTGAATCAATAAAGTACAAAGTAGTATTCAGAAATACTAAACTATAAAAATAACCTTGTTGTAAATCAATAATGGACAAAGTAGTATTCAGAAATACTAAAGAAAACTTTAAAATAGTCAATGTACATATGTGAACATGGAAGGAGGTAACTTGAAGTGATAGGTGTTTTGGGAATAGATTGGGGGAGATTGATGGAAAGGTGTTAGATTGATCATATACTGACAAATTGAATTTAACCCACTTTTTTACAAGTACTTAAAATAGTAATAATAATAAATAAAATAAAGATAACATTACAATATACTAGGTTCTATTGACCACTTCCTTTCCCAGAATTGAGGCAAAATGTGTAAGTTTCTAAAGTATGTAACTACAGCAAGAATGATTCAGGCTTAGAATTAGAAAATGGAGTTGTAGCTGTTCCAATTGTCTTCTCACTTATAAAATATCTCCAAAGTATTTGAAAGCATGAAGTATATTTCTTAGAATAGAGCATCTGTTTGTACTGCTATAATAAGACACTGTAAAGTAACTGGCTTGTAATATGAATAACAGAAATTTAATGAGAAATGCAAGACCAAGCTCCTGCAGATTTTTTATTTGTTCAGTGCTCTTTTCTGGTTTACAGATTCTCTCACATTACCCTTCCTGGTTGGAAGAAATAAAGGAAAGGATTTTTATCAAAGCCCTAATCTCCTTCATGAAATTCTGCCATCCTAACTTAATCTATTTCCTCATAGGCCCTAACCTAATACTATCAGTTTGAGTGTTAGCATTTCCACATATGAATTTGGCAGACACAATTTTCAGGTCAGAGATTTCTAGCCGTTATCTGAAAGGAAGTTATATTTTTCTTACAATGGAAAGACATTTGCTTCATCCTCTAAGCCCCAAGTCTTAACTCCTTCTAACATAAATTCACATTTAAATTTCAGACCTTCTCATTGTCACGTAAATCATGCATAAGTAAAATTCAGTTACCTCCCTAAAGACTGTGACTAGTAATACCATCAGTTTGGGCGTTAAGATTTAAATAGAAGAGTTTTAGGGGGCACATAAACTTTGGAGGCACATTTTCATGTTATGGAATATAATTTACCAGAAACAATTAACCAATATAATTAACTAGAAAGCCTAAGCTCTCATGTATGTATGGCTTTACATATATTTTAATAACAATTCAAGGTTATTGTAATTCAAGGTGTTTCATAATTTTTAACTCAATTTGTCAAAGTAAAGTCTCCGTGTATTAGTAAGTAATAAGGGTCCACATCTTCTTTTTATAATTTCTGAGACAGATGCAGGGTGTTTCTGTGATTTTTAGTGATGTCAATCTACCCCTTGGGGTTCCTAGAACACTTGTACTTCCACTGATTCATACTCAATTGAGTTTGGTTTATTCCAGTTGTAATTTTATTTTGAACTTGTAGTAGTTTATTATTATATGTTGAGCACATGCTCACACCACACAGGAGAATAATCTAAAACACAAGTCAGTTAACTATCTTGATAGTCACCCAATCTCTGTTCATGTGGGCTCAGAATACAGAAGGTTTAGGTCTATAATGTAAGTCAGTATTACATATAATTAATACTGTTTTATAGAACACATCACTATGTAATTTACTAATGAACAAAATAGTATTTATTTCATGTAATAGCTAAGTGAATAAATGTGTAATTGCAGTCTTATTTCTTTTATATTAAGAAGGAACTCATTCTCATGGATGTATTTAATTCCATTGTTTATATATATATATATATATATCATATTTTATTAATCTGTTTGTCCATTGAAGGACATCTGGGCTGACTGCACACCTTGACTATGGTAAGCAATGCTGTAATGAAGACTGGTTTTTCTGGTAGTTTTAGTGTGTCTTTCTTTGTGATCTACTAGATAATGTCCCAGGAGTGATAGGAAGATCTACATAGGGAAGATCTACATTTACATTTTTAAGGAACCACCATACAAGCTTACATTCCCACCAACAATGTAATAGTGTTCCCTTTTGGCCACACATATACCAGCATTTATTATTAGTTTTCTTGATATTGGCCATTCTAACTAGGGTGAGGTAGAATCTCAACGTTGTTCTGATTTGCCTTTCCTCTAGATGACTTTCCATAAATCTACAAATAAATACACTGGATGGTAAGCAAGAGGTTACAAATGAATTAACTGGAGTGTAATAGAATCTATGGAGAGTGCAAATACTGCAATTCTTTAAAAAGACTTAGTCAAAACCCAACATAATAAGTATCAGGAGACATGGTTTTGCAAGAGGAGGGGTGGGGTGGGTGGGGCCCAGGGGAGAAGGGTAGAAGATGGGAGAAGTGGGGAAAATGCAAGTAAGAATTCGTTATACTACAGAACTGAGAAATATAAGGGAAGAGGTGGGTCAAAGGGGGCTGAAGATGTTGAAGTGGGAACACAGACCAAAATGCATCATACACATAAACCACTTTGTTAAATGGCAAAAACATCAATACAAAACCTAATATAAGGTAAGTAAGGGAAGGGGTAAGTTAAAAGGTATAGGTAAGAATGTTGAAAGGGGTGACACTGGTCAAGATTCACAGAATTCATAAATTGCTCCAGTGATTGGGTGAATGGCAACTCCTTTGTACAACTACTTAATATTTTTTGTTATCATAAAAATATTAAAAAAAGAATCAACTTCCCATTTTAGGTGAATAAAACTGCATTTAATCAAAAAAAAAGAAATAATATCCTGATTAAACAAACCTTTGCTGTATTATAGTAATGGTTGTAAATAAACACGAATGAGAAATTATAGAGAAAATTGATATACACCTGTAAACCTTAATTGTCTATAATTAGGAAAAGAGAAAGTAGAATGGAAAGAATAAAATGGAAAAATGGAAATAGAAACATTAATTCAAGCTTGAGAAATGTCTAAAACAAATATAACAGACGTGTTGGAAACATCTTACCAAAATAATTTGCTTTTATCAGATGTTTCTTAAAAGCTATTAAAAATCATCTTGAGTGTACAATTTTATCAATAATTTTCTAAAATTATCTGTTTTTTATTTGGTTGCAACATCTATATTAACTGATCACTGTAAATTTTGATGCAATTTGTAGTTACACAAAAACTTGTCTGGTGAGAAACCAATGATCCACTGAGGTTGAGCAAAGTGATATATCAGAGAGATTCTTCTTTTTTATATTTTTCATTGTAAAAATAGTATACAGAGGGGTTACAGATACATGGGACATTTTTACCCCATCCTTTGTTTTTCCCCTACCGTCCAGTCCCTCCCCACGTCCCCAACTCCCTCCCACCTCCAAGTTGTAAAGCTTGTTTTCTACATAGTGTCTTGTACATCTCATTGTTACAATGGGTCCACCTATATCCTTGTTTCAGCATTTTGTTATTTCCCTTCCTCCCCCCACCCTGGCAAATTAGAAAAATGTATATATAAGATGCAAGTCACCGACATCAAATACAATGAAAACAGGGGATATACAATACAAGAGAAACAAAAAAGAAAGAAAGAAAACTAGTTCTCCTCTGTGCAGGCCACTTTATAGGTTTTTCCCCTAGCAGGATTCTTGGCAATGCAGCTTTCTCCAAAGTAATGTTTCTCGACAGGAGCATGTGGTGAGTAGAGGCAGAGACCCTACTCTATGCGTCCTATAATGTACAGGAAGTCCCAGAAAAAATTATCTGTTAAAATGTCAGTAGGGCTAAGGTTGCAAAAATGAATTGAAATGAATTGACTTCTTATAAGTGTCTTTCCTATCCAGCAGGCAGCTTCCTTCAAAGGGGTCCTTTCAAATAATCTGAGCCTTAACATAGCTATCTGACTTACCACAGATGCATATAAAGGGGGAAAGCCTCACCCTTCCTCATTCCACCAAAGGCTAGAAGTTCCGGAAGACTCCACCACCTGTATTTTCATCCTCACTCTCTTAAGATCAATGTTATTCACTATTTCAAAATTCTGTAGAATTTTCTAAATATCATGCTATTAAATTTTAGAGTAAATTAAAAAAAAAAATACAAGAGAAACCAAAAAATCACATAGTACATTTTAGATAAGTTAAAAACAATAGCAAGGAAGAAGGGAAGCATGCAGATCCTCAAGGCTTCATTAGTTAATAACTAGAGCCATATGAGAATATAGAGCTCTTATGTGGAAAATGAACTTTACAACTTTGGTGGGGGGGGGGGGAGGAGGGCTGGGGGGGGGGGAAAGATGGGATGGAAAGGGGAAACAAAGGAGGAGGCTACAATACTTGATAAGAAATGTACTCATTATCTTGCCTATGTAATTGTAACTCCTCTGTACAGTATTTTCACAATAAAATAGAATATATATATATATATATATTCTTATATGGCTTTATATATATATATATATATATATTCTTATATGGCTCTCTATACACAGAGAGGAAAAATATTGCTTTCTGTATCATACTGATGACATGACATAGAAGAACTTTTATGTGAGATAAAAACAATTCGAATTCTCAAAAAAATCCCATGAGCTTTGCCAGGCAAATCATTTGAGCAACATGAGATGACATTTTACTTGGGGCCAAAGAAAAGATCAGACACTGACATTTTATATGATCGAAGACATAGAATTCTAGATGAACCTTAAATGCTTTGTACTCTGTAATGCTCTCTTGCACTTATTACAGTGCATATTCTCTGTGAATTTATCATCTATACAGGAGTGACAGGTGCAAAACATACATCTAACATGTGCTAAGGGAAGTTGTAGGTCTTACAAACACAGATACATAATTTATCTTGAAACTATACTCCCACTGAATAATCTATTTCTCATGGAGAATTCACAATCAATGGTGAGAAACTGATCAAAGTTACATATTTGAAGGCTTCATATTAATTCCTTGTTTAACTAGGTTGGAGACTTTGGCCATCCTTTACATAGTATAAACCTCTTGTCCATACTATTCTAGTGCCTACCTAAGTCAAGATTGGGACCACTGGGGTTTGTGTGTGTGCGTGTGCATGTGTGTGTGTGTGTGTGTGTGTGTGTGTGTGTGTTTAACATAATTACTACCAGATGATGAAAGAAATGCAAGTTTATCTAAAAAATGTGATAGAAAGAGAAACAAAGACTGGGCTTATATTTTATCATTTTCTTGGTCTAAAACTTCTTTGACACATTATAAGATCCAAATAAACAACATTTATTTTCTGCTACCTTCCTGGTCAAGAGAATTTCTGTTCATATTTTTCCTGGAAGCAATAGATGTTGCAAAAATCTACATTTAAATTTCATACTTTACCTTCACAAATAATAAATGTGACAAGTGTTTCTAGCTTGAAAAGTAGCTTCCAATGTTTTGCATGATTCTTTAGTCTTCTCTTTGGAAATGATTTTTTTCTTATTGTTGTATAACAAAATGTTGCACTCACAAATATTGGCGTATTCTTTTTTATAATTGAATATATTTTATATGGAAATATTTTCAGAATATGCAGTGTGACATACTAAGAGATGAGAAAGTCTAGTTCCTTTGTCCTTTTAGCCAATATAGTAGAAAAGGAATGTCCTAAGCGAAAACATACATCCATGAAAAGAAATATAGACACAAAAGTTAAAAAAATTCCTAATCTAGGATAAATCTAGAATGGCTGCAAATGTCATTTATCAGTATATACTCAAAAAACATCTCACATTTTTATAGCCAATTAAAATAATTTTCCTTTTTATATGGGGTGTTATTTTGCACTCAAAAGGAAAATCTTGTATCACTGCTCCACAGCTGTTTGGGGGACATGCTACAAAGAATGATTTTTGGGGGGGTCTGGTCGTGGGGCCTGAACTCTGGGCCTGGGCGCTGTCCCTCAGGTCTTCAGCTCAAGGCTAGCACTTTACCACTTGAGCCACAGCGCCACTTCCGGCTTTTTTTTCTCTCTGCTTATGTGGCGCTGAGGGCCTCATGCATGCAAAGCAAGCACTCTACCACTGAGCCACCTTCCCAGCCCAAGATATATTTTTTAAAGCAAAAATCTTTTGAAGTATAAACACAAATTAAAATGATTAGGTAACTCCTATCCAGATCATTTAAAATAAGGTGTACATTAATATTTATTGAAATGTTATAACTAGCCCTCTGCTTATTGTGAAATTCCTTCTCCAGATACACACCACTTATATAAGCAGAGAATTATATTGTCATCATTCTTTTTTGTTTGTGCTAAATTGGCAAAATTCTTCACTTGGAGTGTTTAGTCTATACTTCCAAGATATAGTACATTCTTATTAAAAGTCCATACTGTTCACACATCTTATCTCACAGAAGAATATTCACCAGCTATTGGGGAACTGAACATTCTGCCTCAACTGCATTATAATGTATTTTTACAATCTTTTATAAAATTTATTTCTGTAGGATAATAGCCTCCATTCTGATCATGTATGATGTTTTTATAAAAGTTGACACATTTACCATTCATTAATGATACAAATGCGTTTTTTTTTCTAGGAGAAAGAAGAAATGTCTAAATTTCAGGCAAAAAAAAGTTTTTTTTGAAAATTTAAAAATAAGATATTAAGCCTGTAATCCTAGCTAGTCAGGAGGCTGAGATCTAAGGATCAATGCCAGCCTGGGCAAGAAAGTCCATGAGACTCTTATCTCCAATTAACCACTGGAAAACCAGAAGTGGCCCTATGGCTCAAGTAGTAAAGCACTCACCTTGAACTGAAGAGCTCAGGGACAGGAAAAAAGATATTAAACTCTGAATATGTGAATAATCTTACCAACCCCTTATGTCCACAAATGGACATATGATTTTTCAATAGTTTTTAAACCATTATAAAAGGTTCAGAATTATTAGTATTAATAAATGTAACAAAGCATAAATCATTTTTAAAGCTCTAGTGTGCTGTTTTATATTGTTGTGTAACCTTCTGACCCATTTTAAATGAACAGGTAGGGGATCCATTTTAATAGTTTCTTCCTGCTGGCTTGTGGGATTATCTAGCTAGCACAAACCCTAACCAAAAATGTACTTGGGTATTTCATCTCATGGGAAGATATCTATGCCAGAAAGTTTTGAGTTGAGTTGGCATCTCTGAGGAATACAAGTGAATAAACATCACAGAAAGAGGCAAGAAAGGAAAAATATTTGCTCAACGATCTGCATGCCGCAGCAATATGCAACCTCATTTATGATATGTTAGCTCAGCCAGAAATGACATGATGTTATAAATCACTATTTTTTTCAATTTTGAGGAAGAAGATGGAATATAGGAGAAGGCCATGTTCAGTTCTGCTCATAAAATGAATAAAACTACACAAGTTGGACTTTACACAAGATTTTAACAAATCTCAGAGGAAGTTCAATATCATAGTTATTACTATTATTTTCTTCTTAGAAAAAGAAGGAAATGAAAACATTTTTCCTCCAAAATTTGAAACATTATAGTATGGCCTGGAAGAGTTTTATTTTTTTTATTTAATAGGCATAAATTTTTGATTTATTATTTTTTCATAAGTGAATGCTTTAACAAGTAAATATTAATAACTTTTTACTTTCCCTTTTCCCAGTAAAGTGATCATCTCAAATTTTGACTTACTGGGTTTTATTTTAGTTTTAAGAAATAGTTCTTAGCCAAAATTGGATATATATGTATGTGAACACACATGCACACACACAATGTATTTTTGAGATTCAGATACACTATGTAATAGGACCATGGGGAATCAAACAGCTGTTTTCAACAGGAAAGATTGCTCTGGTAAAAAAAAAATGAAAAAGACATGTGCTTGCAAAGGCATTTGCCTGTCACGGAGCCAATGGGCCTTCTCTCTGGTTCCAATTCTCCCCATCTGGGTAAAATGGATCAGAAATAAGAGACAAATTATCTGATAGAAGAAACAGAAAAGTTTACCCTGTGTGTTTCAAATGGTATCTATTTTCCTGGACACATTTTTCTGATTCTACAAAGTTCATCAACCTAACGGTTGAGTTTGACTTTTGGTTTTGGACTCTGGGTATTATAGCTACTCTGTCATTTTTTTTTTTTTTTTTTTTTTTTTGCTTTAGTAAAGACCAGTGAGTATCATTGTCCAACCTTTATTTTGTAAGGTAAAGGAGACTTGTAAGGCATATCAAGATAAATCATCTTATAAAACTCTCATTGCTTATTTCATCCATTTAATCCACAAACATTTATTGCCTATTTCCTATGTCTAAACCCTTTAAAATGGACAGAGAAATTGACAGTCTCTGCTTGTAATGGAGCAAAGAATCTTGTGAATGAGATTGATTACTAAAGATTCAATAGGATGAAACAAGACCATCTGTCTGTCTGTCTGTCTATCTATCTATCTATCTGGTACAATTTGAGCAATAGGAGAAAGTATAGATGAATACAGGAGTCTGACAGATGGAAATAAATATATCATCTTTATTTATAACAAAACTTTGTTGGGAGACCTGGCATGCTAACACTCCATCAAAGAATGACACATACTCACTCAGGTACAGACATAGCTAGAAAACCACAAACTTCCTCCAGTGAGGTTATCCCTGTAAAATTTATAGCCTGGAGAGACCCCTGGCCTTACTCTAAAGGGTTATAAGCTAAGCTAAACATGTCAGGTTTCTTTATGTTAAGTCTCTAATCAGAAATTTCACTCCTACACCCACAGGGAGAAATGGATAATTGGTGTGGAAAGAGCCTTGAAGTGTTATTCTAGTGAATTCTTCCACATTTCAACAAAAAGAGCTACACTATAAGCAGCACATAGTATACCAAGGGCTTGACAGGGTTCAATGACGGTATGACAGACCTTCCCTGGGGCTGAAAAGCCCTAACCTTTGTTTTACAAGTCACCTAAAAAATTGGTATTGGGGAGCTTGAAGTCTAATGTCTCTCCCAGATAATTCCCAAATACAGCATGGAATAAAATAATATAAATAAAACTTACAATACAACATGTCCTGACATTTTGGCCAAGTACTGTCAATACTGTTGGCCACAAGAGACTTCAAGACAAAGAAATGGATGATTTGCTATGGATCTTTAAAAATAAAAGAAATGAACTGGCATTTGCTTGATGAAGAAATAGTCCAGCTCACTCAAAGAACTGTTGCAACTATAGAATTTACTCCAGTTAGGGACACTTTTAAACTTATGAAGGTATATTTGACATAATGAGTACATTTTTAAGAAACTGCCTTTTCCTATGTTAATAAGTATATTTTTCCTATTTTAAAACACAATAAATAAGAAATGCAAATCAAAGCAAGATTGAGGGATTCCACCCCATCCCAGTTAGAATGGCCGGTATGAAGAAAACTAATAATAACAGATGTTGATGTAGATGCAGTCAAAATGGAATTCTATTACACTGGTAGTGGGCAGATAAGCTTATTCAGCTTTCTGAAAAGAAGTGTGGAGGATCCTCAAAAATTAAACATAGAGCTACCCTGTGATCTAGAAGTTCCATTCCTGGGCATGTATCCATCAGTCCTGATTCCCCTTAATGGAGAAATGGACCAAGAAAGTCTCTCTCTCCCCCCCCCCCCCCCCCCCCCCCCCCCCCCCCCGTCTTTGTCTCTCTCTCTCTCTCTCTCTGTAACTATTCTCATACATCATAAGGAATGATATTGTACTGTTCATAAGAAATGGAAAAACTGGGGCTGGGAAGGTGGCTCAGTGGTAGAGTGCTTGCCTTGCATGCTGGAGGCCCTGGGTTCGATTCCTCAGCACCACATAAGCAAAAAGAAAAAAGCCGGAAGTGGCGCTGTAGCTCAAGTGGTAGAGCACTAGCCTTGAGCTGAAGAGCTGAGGGACAGCGCCCAGGCCCAGAGTTCAGGCCCCACGACCGGACCAAAAAAAAAAAAAAAAAGAAATGGAAAAACTTGGAAAAATTGCACTAAGCAAAGTATGCCAGATCTAGAGAAATACAGTTTGCATGATTTACCTCATTTGTGGGAGCTATAATGCGTATACAAATCTACAAGTTAACACACTGGATGTTAAGCTACGGGTTACAAATGAATTAGAAAAAAAATACACTAAGTGAAGTAAGCCAGGCCCAAAGAAACATAGGTGCCATGGTTTCCCTTATTTGCAATAACTAGCATATGTCTGAGACAAGCAGAAACGGTCAGATAAGTTGATTTTAGGCTAAATGAACCCTAAGATAAGGACTCAACTGGTTTTTCTTTCTTGATATTGTTTTTAACATACTTATAATATGATTTCTTTGTAGCTTTGTATGTTTCTCCCCCATGGGGTTGTATTTGATGTTGGTATAATTTGGGGAGGGGAAGGGAAAAAGCAAATTGTTTAATAGGGATACAGGTTGACCCATTGCAACAATGAGATGTACAAGACGTTATGTCGAAAAATGAACTTTACAACTTTAGCGAGGAGGGACAGGGAGGGGGGGGGCGGGGATGGCAGGCATGGTAAGGGGAAACAAAGGAGGAGGCAACAATGCTTGGTAAGAAATGTATTCATTACTTTGCTCATGTAATTGTAACCCCTCTGTATGATATTTTCACAATAAAAAATGAATTAAGAAAAAAGTGTAATAGACTATGTAGAGAGCAAATACTGTAATACTTTAAAAAAGATGTCAAAGCCCAACAAAATAAGTATGAGGAAATAAGTACTTGTAAGAGAGAAGAGCGGAGACAAAGGGAGAGGGATGTAAGAATGAATGGGGAAGAGGGAAGAATTCAGGCAAGGATCATTACACCCCAGTACGGAGAAAAATAAAGGGACAGCTAAATCAAAGAGGAATGAAAATATCAAAGTGATAATACAGATTAAGATGAACTGTACACAAAAACTGCTTTAATATGTGGCAGAAAAATACAATTGTTATCCTAAAACTGAGATAAATAAGGGAAGGAGAGCATTGGGAGGGGTGGGTGAGAATGTGGAAAGGGGGTGACATCCATCAAAATGCACTATTGTCATAAAATGGCTTGGTCAATAGCAATGCCTTTTACAATTAATTAAAGGTAATAAAAATATCACAAGATAACACAACAAATACAAAGATTTTTCATTGAGAAATCACAAATGTTAACTCTAAATAAATAAATAAAATTAGCTCATCTTAATTTAATCTTATAGATATCTTGAGTATCTCTTTTAGTGCACAAAGAGACTTTTTTATTGTAAAGATACTATACAGAGGGTTACAGTTACATAAGTGAGGTAATGAGTACACTTCCTCTTGAACATTGTTACCCCCTCCATTGTTTTCCCCCTACCATCCCTTCCCTCCCTACCTTCCCCGAGGTTCTTTTTTTTTTTTTTAATTGTGATTAAGTGATTACATAATTTCCGGAATTTCACAGTATTGTGGAATAATGATGCTCATTTAAAGTCACAAGTTCATTCTAACTTTCCTGGAGCAAATTGCCTATCACAGTCTATAACATATAACGGTGTTCACATGTTATACACCATACATGTGATCAGCAGCATGGGGATATTTAGTAGTGGTTCGACCAGATGAGCGGGAGTTCTTTGTTTCTTAAGTCCTGTTAGTTTTGTTGTATCACCTAACATTTTGGATTTAGCATCCACTTATCAGGGAGACCATGTACCGTTTGTCTCTTCGTTCTTGGCTTACCTCGCTCAACATGATTCCTTCTAGCTCCATCCATCCATTTCCCTGCAAATGCCATTATTTTGTGATTTCTAATGGCTGCATAATATTCCATTGTGTATAGATACCACAATTTTTGGATCCATTCATCTGTGGTGGGGCATCTGGGTTGTTTCCATATCCTAGCTATTGTGAATAGTGCTGCAATAAGCATGGAGGTGCACGTGTCCTTGTATATTGGTTCCTGTTGTTCAGAGTAGATGCCTAGAAGTGGTATGACTGGGTCGTAAGGGAGGTCAATCTTTAGCTTTCTAAGGACCCTCCAGACTGCTTTCCAAAGTGGTTGTATAAGTGTACGTTCCCACCAGCAGTGTAATAGGGTTCCTCTTTCTCCACATCCCCTCCAGCATTTGTCGTTAGCTGATTTGTGGATGTGGGACATTCTGACTGGGGTAAGGTGGTATCTCAAGGTTGTCTTTATTTGCATTTCCTTCACCACCAGGGATGATGAACATTTCCTCATGTGTTTCTTTGCCATTTTTATTTCTTCATTTGAGAAGTCCCTCTTTAGTAACCTTGCCCATTTAGTAATTGGTTTGTTAGTTTTGGGAGGGATTAGTTTCTTGAATTCCCTGTATATACAGGATGTTAACCCGTGTCTGATATATTGCTGGTAAATATTTTTTCCCAATTAGTTGGTTGTCTTTCTAGCTTGGTTGCGATAGATTTAGCTGTGCAGAAGCTTTTTATTTTAAGGTAGTCCCATTTGTGGAGTCTCTCTCCAACTTGTTGTGACGACCCTGGGACTCTGTTCAGGAAGTTCCTTCCTGTGCCTATTAGTTCAAGTGTCTCTCCTCTGTCCTGCAGTAGTTTCAGAGATTCAGGTTTAATGTTAAGGTCTTTAATCCATTTTGAGTTGATGTTGGTGCATAAAGAGACTTTTAATCATTACTCTTTAGAATTACATGGCTTTGCTGATCTTCCCTAGAAAAATATCAGGAGTCTATATAGATAGAGGGTGACAGGTAGAGAGAAGTATTTTGTTAAACAGGTAGAGGTCTTGCTTATAAAACTTGCAGGCCAATTTTAGCACTCACTACACAATAACCCCACTGTGGAGAGCAAGTGTCCTGTTTGCTGAAGAATATCAACTAGTATGTTTAAATTCAGATGACAATACTTTATTTTTTCGGTTGATTGCCGCAGAGATAGGAAGTTTAAATTTCAGTTTCTTATAGCACAATACCGAATTTTTGGACACTAATTCTGCAAATATTCTTATGCCTTCCCTGTGGCCAGAGTACTGCAATTAGGTACACAATTTGACTTCCAAATTGTTCCTCCTACCTACCTAATTCTGTGGTATTTGTTTTTGAGTACTTTCAATTGCTTCAAATTGGATAGTTTCTATCACTGTTAAACAGATCTAGATCTTAGCTACTTTGAGATACAGTGTCTCTACTATTTTACTCAGGGACAACAAATACCTGTGAAATTGAACATTCTTAAAAAATTCATGAGTTTATACTGAAAAATGATTTAATTGTAAAGCTTTGACTTTGCTTTTCAAAATAACTATTAACGATATGTGCAATCATATTATGGAATAACTTCAGGATGCCATTTCAATAGTTTTGAAAATATTGAGTGATTATTCAGTGATGCATTCTTTTCATTGTCCTGAGTACTGCCAGGTACAAGTTTATAATTAGATAATCAGCAAATCTGGCAGAAACTAATTAGATTTATCATTTGTCAGAAAGAAAAATTGTTGGAATGAGGATTACAAAACTATCAAAACACTCTAACTTTAGATCCACACACTTATTTGTTTCGGGATTTATGTACACAATAAAGAATGAATCACTACTTTCAAATTAGTTTACATTAGTGCACTCTCTCTCTCATATGTAAGCATTCCACTCACAAGAAATAGTTATTTTAGTGTATTGAGATACTGCTGTGTTTATGTCATGGAAATTTTTATCAGAATGGAAGTAGTAGAGATTAGAAATATTGTGTAGACATCTTTCTTCCAACACTAGGAACCCTAACTGCATTGTACAATTTTTGAATATATCCCATGGGAAAAGCCAAATGATATTGTTGAATACCACTGTGACCATCACAAGCAGAAACTTCTCACACTTTTTTTTTGCAGACATTTTTTTTTTCTTAAATGAAGATTTTCCTGATTTGTAAAACTCATGATAGACACTATACACAAAGGCAGATTCATTGATATGTACATATTCATTATAGTAAGTGATATTGTACTTGAACTTAACGGCCTCCTCGAGTATAAGCCACAAATGGGACACTTAGCCTAAGGCCTTTCTGAGATTTTGTTAACTCATCCAAGGCAGACATGTATAACATTGTGACTTTAGTTTTTATGTATATGTCGAGGAGGTTTGTTCATCTTTCTGGCAGTAACAGTGCACAAGCTTTAATTCCTGCCTTCAAGAAATGTTAGTGAAAAGGCAAGATGTGAAACTGTGAAAGGATACTCAAGTTTATGTATTATCTAACTTAGCATGATCCTTTCTTTCATTGAGGTAAGTCCCAATGCATATTATTGTTTTCAAGGGACATTTTCTTTACTACTACTACTATCTTTAGCCCCAGATGCATTATGAACAAGTTGAGACTATCACACGTTTTATGAATTCCTTTTTTAAATGACCAAGAACTATTCTGGGGTTGAGGAGAGAGCCATGGGAAGGGGGGTGACTCTAATCAAGAAGCATTGGACAGTGAAATGGGTATGTTAAATTGCAATCCCCTGGTAAAACCTTTTGAAGGTCAGAAAGAAAATAGCAAAAGAGCTAATGAGAAATATCTAAGAATTGAGTTAGAATACATTTGATATAATAAATATGTGTCCATATTGAAGCAGTACACATCTAAGAAAAATATTTTCTTTCTTTCTCTTTCTGTCTTTCTTTTTCTTTTTTTCTTTTTGTCAGTCATAGGACTTGAACTCTGGCCCTGGGAGCTGTCCCTCAGCTCTTCAGCTCAAGGCGAGCACTCTACCACTGAGCCACAGTACCAATTCTGGTTTTCTGTTGGTTAATTGGAGATAAGAGTCTCACGGACTTTTGTGCCCAGGCTGGCTTTGAACTGTCATCCTCGATCTCAACCTCCTGAGTAGCTAGGATTACAGGCATGAGCGACCAGTGCCTGGCTAAGAAAAATGTTTTCTTATCTTTGTAAAGAATTTTATTCTATTTGCTAACTAAACCAAAAAGCAAACCAGAATAATGATAAAAAGACATTAGATAAAGAAGCAGAGAGAATGTTATAAAACATTGTGCTAGTTTCTTATCATCAATAACTGATTATTAGGAAAATGAGTGAAAGAAGTAGGGGGAAAAATGAAAGAATTATTTAATTATTAGGCCCACAAAAATCTACCAAATTATCCATCTGATAACATGAAGCAGATGAGTAATTTTCTTTTGATAATTATTCTGAAGTTATTCATAGAAGTTATTCCAGAAGGTATTTTATGACACATATGGCTGGTGGAGAGTGGAGGGAATATGGAGCTCACAGGAAAAAAATAAAATGAACAAGATAGAGAATGTAAGTCGATTCTGATTCAGAACATACCTGTTTTTATTTTTTCTCCACCCAATACACACACAGTAACTTACTTAATAGTCAATAGGTCCTGGCTAATAAATGTAGTGGTTCCTAACATTTGGGACATTTTATTTCCTTTGGAAAATTAATTCATTAAGTTTATACTTCAAGTATGAGTATCAGAAAGTAGAGCTATACATACCTTGATGCCTAAAAATAATCTAAGAGCAATTAGCTCTAAATGATTATTAATTGTAATATACTCCATGCCAGCAAACTGCAACTATTATACATGGAGGTAGCAGAAAAATAAAATACTGTCTAGGAATTTCATGTTTGGATTAATAATGTTAGGTTTATTTTAAAGGATCTGGTGTTCAGATGATTAGCTTACATTCCTGTTATCTTAAGCTACACATAAATATTAATTTTCATTAATATTTCTTATCCATTCCAGACATACCCACACAATGTTTATTTTTTCATTATCTGAATGCACTGAAAGATACATTTAAATGACAATATGTATTTATTTTTCCAAATTAAATCTATCTAGTTCAGAAAACAGAATCACTGAATGGCTTTGTATAATTAAAAAATAGTCAGTGATTTCTTTGTTCTCTGTTTTGAATCAAGCCTTCAATGACAATATGGATTATTTAACAATACATTACCATTCAAAATAAGCCAAAATTACACTTAAAAGTAGCTAGTTATTACCAGATTTTTTTGTTTTAAAAGCTTACTACTAGAACATTTTGATATAGAAAAGACTTAACTTGAGCAAATGTATGTTGTCAGTTACAAACTGAGAGCAACACAAGTTTGAGGATAGAATTTAGCTCATTGTGCACAAACACAGACAAGGACAACAGTTGCTATTTTTTGCATTTTTGTACTGAAGCATGCTATGTTTAGAAATGACACTTAGTATTTAGATTAACAATATTTTTTATTCTGGCTGTGCACTTATGCCCTGAGAAGGACAAGGAAACAGGAACACATCACTCTCCTCCTCCTCACAAAATTCCCCTGGAGCCTTATTTATATTGGGATGGATTCAAAATTGCTTTCAACATTTTAAGGATTGTCCTCTTCCAGTCTAAATTATTGGTCTATATTCTCCTTGTTTTATTTACTTAGCTATGTTCAAGGTCTGTTCCATAATCCTTTCTCCTTGGAGATTAAAAAAATGATGCTATAGTTTTATTTTATTCTACATTAATAGTTAAATAAACCCCATCTATCTAGACACTGAGCAAGTGGGTGGTATTTTTAAGTGCTATCTTGAACTCATATATAATTAATGGCTGACCTTTCACATCTTAGAAAAAAAACCATATTGAATGCCAAACAAATTTCTAAAAATAGTATTACCTACAATAGGATGACAGATAAAAGAGAGGGAGAGGATAGCAAAAACAAACTGCAATGAAAATAAATAATTAATTACTTCAAATTCTCCCTTTTTTCCAGGAGGAAACAAATGGGTCTACTTTGGTATACTTTCGACAGGTTAGATACTCCAGCTACTTTTCTGTTCAGCAACTCTTGGCTGTATTGTCCTAACTTTGCACTTGCATATGGTGGTGACTATATATCTCACTTTGTCTAGTGAGTGAAGACAGTACGTATCATTCCTAAGTGGAAGTAAGAGCCAGTGACTGACTTCACACACACCTTAGTCTCTGCTCTCTTCTGTGACTACTGGCAATGACCCAGAAAATGCCAGTTCCAGCCTTGCTCTCATAATGAAGGTGATGCCATAGGAAGAGGTCACAGATGACACAACACAGATATTTAAACCCAACCCAAAGTATATCATAATTGCTGCATTTACCGATACCTTTGTAGTTCTTTCTACTTTACAATGACTTAAAGTCTACTGAGAAAAACAACTGTCTAAACATTATCTCCAAATGAATATGAAAAGTTTACAGAAATACAACACTTTTATTTTGAAAGTTTTAATTGATGATGTAAAATTAGTCATGAATACATTGTACCTATAGGAATTACTTTAAAGCTATAGCCATGGCTATGCTGCTTTAAAAAAAAACACATTATGGTACGCATATGTCTTTGCATATGACACTTTATGTTCAAATACTTATGTTCCCTTTTAGATCATTGTATTTGAATTATTCATTAGGATATTTATATTAGAGCAATTATCAGTCAAAATGTTGCCTTCTTTTGTTTTCTCCATTATGTTGTTTGGATCTTATCAAGTATATATTGAAAGAATCTACATACTTCATCTCTTTTAAACCTTCTGGTACTTTTATTTGTAATCTTTTAATGACTATTATTTTATTTCATTTTTAGATATTTTATTATAGATAAGAATTCTTAAGTCAGGTGCTGCTGTCTCATGCCTATAATCCTAGCTACTCAGGAGGCTGAGATCTGAGTATCTAAGTTCAAAGCCAGCCTGGTAAGGAAAGTCCCCAAGACACTTACCGCTAATATAAGAAAATATAATATAATACTCAGAAAAATAATATAATACTAGAAAAAGTGGGAAGTGGTGCTGTGGCTCAAGTGATAGAGCCCTATCCTTGAGAAAAAAGAAGCTTAGGGACAGAGCCAAGGCCCTGAGTTCCAGCCCCTAGAGCAGCCATGTTCAGTAATTCTTATTCCTAGAGTTCAAAGACATTGAAAATGTTATATCAATACTTTGCACATGTTAATATTGTCCCAAACCATTTATAAAATGCAGTCTTATTTTCTTCAAATTCCTTTTCTCTAATATCAGGTATGTGGTATATCTTCTCTGATATCAGGTATATCTTCTGTACTTGGTGATAATATTATCATAAGATGAATTATGTCTTCATTTGAAAGATTCGTGTGGAATTAAACCTGAATAATTTGACCCACACAAGATTTGCTTGTCTTTTAACTAGGCAACAGAAGAAATGTCTGGCTAGGGAACATTTCAAGTCTCCTCAAATTTCTTTCCCCAATAAAAGCAAGCTAAGTTCAGAAAGTGACCCAGATCTCATTATTAACCCCAGATCATGATGGTCTTGTTAACCAATCTCTGCAAAACTTTTCACAGCACTTGGTAACTAGCCATCAAAGTATGCCAGCACTGTGTTTATTTCCAGAAGAGTGAAATTCAAGAACTATTCTAATTCTTACCAGTAATTCCTTGAACATGTCCTCTCTACAGCTAGATACCCTTTAATGGGTTGTTTCCCAAAGCATACCTTCCTTTCAAAGTATATACTTAGACCATAAAATCTGTTTTATCACAAGCTTTTCCCTCAGTATTTCCTGCAAATAATACATAACTGAACAGTATTTTTTAAATAATGCTTTTATAATTGTGAAAGTTTTAATTTTGAAAGCATTTTTAAAAAAGGTTCTAACCTGACAGAATCAATATTGGTCTTCATATCAATATTCCAACAGGATAATATATTGTGTTTTAGAATTTTCACCTAACTCTATGCAGTGAAGGAAAGATAGGGATCAGAAGGAAATAATTAGCTCAAGATCAGAGTGAGGAATTAGGTAGACTTTATCTAAAGTATTTACAGTTTGGAGACAGAGTTAAGCTGATTTATAACTAAAGAGATATAATTCATGGGGCTTAAGGACTTTATGTTGTGAGAGACCAGAATATGAAAGAATTATGTTTGAGACTTTGCATTTTATTTATCTGAGTAGATGTTAGATGACAAGAATGTTGTTGAGATTCACTGTGGGTTAGAGACACAAATAGGATGAACTTGGCATTGGACTCACTGAACTTACTATGACTCTCGCTTTCAGGAAGCAGTTACATATGTATAGCCTGGAGTTCTTGAGAAAGATATGTTTTATGATGCAAAACTCGAAGGCATCAATTTATAATCAAATATATATTTGAAAATATGTAAATAACAAGTCATCTAGGGAGATTTCAAAGAAAAGAAATGCAAAGAGAATGAATTAATATTCATAGTTCAGTCATGGTTAAAACTGATTTTTTTTATTGTGGAAATACTGTACAGAGGGGTTACAATCACATGGGCAAGATAATGAGTACATTTCTTATCAAGCATTGTAACCTCCTCCTTTGTTTCCCCTTCCCATTCCTTCCCATCCTCCCCCCTCGCCCCCCACCCAATCCTCCTCCCCCCCACCAAAGTTGTAAAGTTCGTTTACGACATAATACTTGTACATCTCATTGTTGCAATGAGTCCACCTGTATCCCTAAACGATTTGTTAAAACTGATTTTTGAGTGCGCTTAACAAATGATGCCACACAAAGAATATATCCAACCACAAAAACAAAACAATATTAAGTTTATATTCTGTGATGGGTTACATTTGACCAGTTTTAGGTAACCTAGAAATTGTTTTCTAAGTCTAGAAAAAAAATTACAGCAATTATCAACCACTAGTGTTTTGGGTTTTTTTGGTAATAACTTGCAATGTTGCAGATATACATTCTTGAACCTCAGCCCTGGAGACTTATAATGAAAAATTTTTTTGATACACAGCCAGGTTTTAAATCCCAGCTTCTACTTATTCTTCACAATTTCACATGGAGCTAAAAATGAAAGGTTTCATTTATGATAGCTAATTCATCTTATAAACTTAATTGCTATTTATTTACTTCAGTTACCATATCTGTAGCTATATTATGACTATGATAAATATTTCTCTTTCTTTTGTAAGACTGAAAGAAAACAACTTTTTGTAAAGAAATACAGTATACTATTTCTGTTCTGATTTAATGCTTAAATGTCTAGTACTTTGTATGTCATGGTATATACATGCATATTTACAAGGCAGATCTTCGTGAATATAAGTACGCAAAGGGAATTGTGTTAATTTTGGGGAAAAGCTTAGATTATTTGTTTTAAGTACATGTGTTTTATGTTATATATCAGTTATACTCAAGGGACATTTTACACTTAGGAATCCACTAGGTGGCATCATAAACTGTACTGTTTTAATAATGAATTGATTAAACACATAATAAAATTTTGTTATAAAGCACCTGTTTATAATTTCTTTCAAATAATCTGAGTTGAAATTCTTCCCTTTATTTTGGGTAGTTATAACGTAAGACTTTCCATAAAGTTATTATTTATCAAAGTTTTATATGGGGAAATCTATAAAGTTGTTAAGTTCATATACAAGACTGAAGGACATTTGGTGGACATTTTTTTAATGTGATAGTATTATTCTCCTGAGACAACTTTAAATTCTCATAAGCTTTCTATCTCAGAAGTCCACCTGTTTTTAATGGGTATTGTCTGAAAAAGGAAATGAAAACAACAAAAAACTGCTTAAAGAGTAAAACCCAGAGAATATTTATTAATGATTGCTGGCATGGTTAATTTGAGGCAAATGTGTTCCAGTTTTTGTTCCACTTGTATTTAAAACTTTTCATTATTCAGATTGTGGCTGCTGGACCATAAGGTTAAACTTTTCATTCACCTGAGGAGTTATGCAAGTGTGATACCAGTTGAAGTACTTCCATTTGCTTGAAAGTATCGGATTTTAGTTTATCATTCTCATAGGGAAATTGCTTATGAAATATTCTCCATCTGGAGAATGAATATGCAGCATGTTAGAAGTAAAGAAAAAGAAAGAAGAGAACTTGGGGAAGACTCTAGAGATAAAGTGAATAAAAATGATGGAACTACTATATGTTCAAAATATGGCCTTTCAGGAAATAATGGCAGCTGCAATCTTGTTTATCTGTTCTGTAGCTTCATCTTTACACCTCTGTGGCAAGGTAACTGGAATGAGGGGGATCATGTAACCTCTCTGTTCACTAGCAAAAATTTAATATGAAAATAACTGAAGTAAAACCAACTACTGAATTATGGAAGAAGTCTTAGAATGTATATTTTGTATATTTTTGGTATATTTTGCATATTTGTATATTTCCAGAAATATACAAATATATATTTTGATAAGACTACTTCTAATATTATAGAAACTACCCTAGAGCTGGTAAAACTTATTTGTAGACAGTGTAACAAAGATACATTATTGTGTATATGTCAAATAAGCATTTGATGTTGTAGGTGAATTTTATGCATTAGTGCATTAGTTGTTGTAGGAGTACTACTTGCCTACATAGCACCAGTAGTTCTGCTTTGTCCACAGGTAAATTAAGCTTGCATTACAACCAGAGAATGCTATTTGATTTCAAGTTAAAAGTTGCATGTATTTTAAGAACTAGTACATTATCCCAAATTGGACACGATTTAATTAATTTTACACTGGCTCATATGTGTACAATTAAAGTTCTATTATGTAACCATGACACACACATAGATGATAAGGAAGAACCAACAAATCAGTTTTTTTATCAGTGGGTTATAACTCATCAAAAGAATGTAGGCATATAAACAAATAAAGGTGATATTAATGTTTCACAACAGAGTATACTGTAGCTTAAAAGTGTGTGATCAGAACTTTCTAGCAGAAGTGAATGAAGGCATGTAAAATACCACAATCATGGTTTTGCAAATATCAAGTATTAAAAGATGAATATCTCACCTTCTAGACATTGGCTGCCAATAGTTTTGGCCATGAGGAAGTTCTAAATACATTTTAAATAGCAATGCTACATTGTTAGCATTACCAGAATAGGCCCATAGAAATTTTATGGTGAAGGAAGAATAGCTAGATGGAAAATGTCATTTTGTTTTATCTACTTAGAGCATTGCATATTGGACCATGTCAGTAGCCTTGAGATTTTATGGATTTATTTAGTTATGAACATTAAATGTGATGTGATATAACCAATATAATTAATAATAAAGTCATTCAATAATCAGTTATTTAGTTTACAGCAAGTCATCAGCTATAATCCATCACCACTAGAATTATTCCAATAACTTTGTTCCATGTTTAAAACAGTAATAGTATCTATGCATATAAAATCCTGTAACTTCCTCTCTATTGGCTTAAACCAATGCCTACTTTCTTAATCTCTGAAATTTTTCTATTTTTTCTCTTAGCCTCCAATTATTACTTGATTAATAATATATGCTCCACTTCCTCTTAACAGCCAGTAGGTACTTCCCTGATTATATTCTTTTCTAGTCCATACCCTAACTCAGATTCAACTTCAAGGTAGTTTCTAAAACCATGAATTTCTTTTAATAAATTCATTTGAGCTTTCCTTGACTCCATTATACTACTTTCTATCCTACTATATTTCCTTAGTCTATCTACAGCCATCAATCTCCAGTTTTTCTTTAAATACCATTGTACTTTTTTTTTCAAATAGCTTAATTTTCTTAAAGTCTAAATGCCTGTCAGATGATCTAAGTACTACATCTTAATCCTTTCCTCTTTCATAATTCTGTAGTAAAAACAAAAACCAAAATCACAATCATCTTGTTGGCATATAGAAATCTTGCCTATTTTCACACACTAAGCTTGTGATAACTTCTAAAAAATATTCCTTACTGATACACTCTAACAAAACTAAACTGCCCATCAAAAGGATTATATATCATGATCCAATGGAATTCATACCTGTAATATTCAACATATAAATATACATTAGTGTAGCCACACTATTTTAATATAATGGACAACAGACTTCCTGACCAAAATCAAACATATTTTTATAATAAAATTTAAAAATAGCCCTTCAATGTAACAACCCAGCAATTACTCTCAATGTTAAAAAGAAAGATATTTCCTTGATGATCAGGAAAAAGACATAGATGTGTTCTGTAATCACTTCTATTGAAAATAGTAATGAAGTCAGAATAGTAAGCAAGAAAAACAAATATGTATTACAATTGGGTGGAAAAACTAGATCTACTGATTTAATCATGTCCATTCACCCCCCTATGGTCAATTTAATTATTGAACATGAAATTGGCATCCTACTTCAAAAGGAAATTCAAGTTAGTTGTAGGACTGTGGGGGATAGCAAAGATGGCCCTGAGAGGAAGTTGAGTGGGCAGAGCTGGATTTGTTTAGGTTCAGTGTGTAAACATCTCATGGAAGCTTAGGTGCATGATAAGGTGTGGCCTTTCAGTGATTGGTTGGTTCCATTTCCTCTCCTCCCACGCAGTCTTTTGCTTTAAAAAGGGGATGCTCCCTGTTAATAAAGGAGTTCCTGCTTGGTTTGACTCCCAGCTGTGTCTGATTGTCTCCAGGGCTACTGGGCTAAGGGAGGCTGGGGAAAGGGCAAGCAGCCGCACTTCACTTCCCACTTACCTCTCCTCGGACCCGTCCGTCCAAAGACAGACGAAGACCCAACAGTAGGACATCCTTATTCAACATAACATATCCCACTATTTTTTAGTTTTTATCAAAGCAATCTACTCCTCATTGATCAGAACTAGACAGAGGTTAGCAGACTGTAAATCTATAAATCACATATTTGGATAAGCTACATTAATATCTTACACAAAGGTATTTTGCTTAGAGGAGTATTTTCAAAGGGTCACATTGCTGCTACCAATAGGCCAAAAGCTTCCAGAAAATATCTCAAATTTGGGTATCAATGATCTGAAATATTGATATAGTAGAGTTTGGGAGTGTGTCTTTGAGGCTATACAAAGAGACAAGTGCCATGTGGGCCAGCAAGCTGAGTGGGTAGGATATGCACTGAAACATCCCATGGGTTGAGGCCTGAGTGCAACAAACATGAGGGTGAGGAAGCTTTCATGTATATGAACATATATGTAACTGCTCCATGAATGTATAAACGTATGTGTGCATGAGTACATTCACCTACTCTATCACTCTTTCTCATCTCATCCCCAATTTCCCCCTTCTACATTCCTAATAGACCTCCTATTACTTTATTTTTTTCTTTTGCAAAATTTCACAAAAGAAAGAAAACATGTAGTATATTTATCAAAGCTTACTGAATTTAACATGACCATCTCCAGTTCCAATCATTTTCTTGTGCACAATAAACTTTTATTCTTCTTCATAAATGAATAAGACTCATTTGTTTATATATATTCAGGTCTGTTTATCTATCTATCTGTTTGTCTGTCTGTCTGTCTGTTTCTATCAACTGATCTATCTAGATCTAGGCAAAAGCAAAGACTTCCTAAAATTCATTAGGTTATCTCAGGTAATAATAGCAAGACTAGAACTGGATTAACTTTTAAAATGTCTGCATAATAATGAGAGTCTATAAAAAGGAGAGAAAATCTAATTAACAAAATAAATTATCCCATTTTAATTCTCCCTCTTTTATTTCACCAAAGTATTAAGGATGTTCTTGTACACAAGATAAACTCAAAATATTAATTGCTAAACAATTACAATTTTTTATATAGGCCCTTGATGCAACAGGTTATCTTTGCTTTGTGAACTGCTCATAGTCAAAATTATATTTTCTTCTGTCATTTTAGGGTGTTGTTCAATTTTACCAAAGATATAACTTTAAGTAATACAGCCTACATCTGAGCTACATCTGCCTCCTTACCTGCATAACAATCATATTTCAATCAGAGACAAAAGTTCTTATTTAAAAAAAACTACCAATAAAATCTATGTAGTACTTTTGTTTACATGTATTTACTCCCAATTTGCCATATAGTCTTATATTGTTACAAGTAAGATTGTGAAATGTTCTCTTTGAACTTCAATGTACTTATCTAAAATTAAGCTCACTGTGGAACACATAGAATAATTAATAGGCAACAGATACTTTTCTCTCCAAGAACTATTTGCCTTTAAGTATCATCTTAGGCAAAAATTTTAATCCTAAAGAATCATTGCTGTCATGTATGTTATGCAAAGTATCATTGTATGTTTCCATAGTAACTCTGTAACCATGTCTTTAATTGAAGTAATTCACCAGCATTTCTTCTGTTTTCTTTTTCAAGTACTATCAAGAAAAATATCATCTAATATGGTACTTAAAACATAGTAGTGTATGGGCTGGGAAGGTGGCTCAGTGGTAGAGCGCTTGCCTTGGATGCCTGAGGCCCTGGGTTCTATTCCTCAGCACCACATAAACAAAAAGAAAAAAGCCTGAAGTGGCGCTGTGGCTGAAGTGGTAGAATGCTAGCCTTGAGCTGAAGAGCTGAGGGACAGCGCCCAGGCCCAGAGTTCAGGCCCCATGACCGGACCCCCCCCCCCAAAAAAAAAACACATAGTAGTGTAATCAATAAAGAGTTGATGAATATGCTTCATGAATGAAAGTCTGAGTGAAAGCTGTCATCTTGGTGTGTTTTTAATTAAATTTATCATAACGACTATACACAGACCAAAGTTTAGCTTTGATTTTTTTCTGTTAAATATGACATTTTTGTTTTTATTTCTATATCTGCTGATATATCCTTACATTTATTTTATTTTATTTTATTTATTTAGCCGGTCCTGGAGCTCTAACTCTGAGCTTGGGCACTGCCCTGAGTCACAGTGCCACTTCTAGCTATTTCTGTGATAAGCTATTGGTGATAAGAGTCTCACGGATTTTCTTGCTCAGAATAACTTTGAACCATTGTCCTCAGATCTCAGCCTCTCGAGTAGCTATCAGCCATGAGTTGTTAGAACCTGGCATAGTTTTATTATATTTCTATTTTATAACTCTTTGTTGTGCTACTAATTACTAATTTATTTAAATAAATTTAAAAAATCATTGTTGTAATATCAGAACAAAATGTACAGCTAACTTTTTGTATATATGTTCATTGAGTTAATATCATTTTGAATTGATTTAGAACTTAGTTTATAAAGACAGGAAAAGGGTCCCTCAAAGTGCCAACGTTTGGAGCACACTATCAAGACTTTGAAGAGGTCAAAGAAAAAATGAGGAAGTCTTAGGGAGAGTCCTGACACAGACTTTTGAAATTGATGTCTCTGCAATATATGTCAGTATGCTATGTACTGAAAAATAGGTAAGCAGTTTTAACCTAATTCCCCATAGATATTTAACTACTATGGTTTGTGGCTTTGTTTCACAAGCCAAGGACAGTTTTACATTTGTAGGTCCAAAGATCTCAGCCTACACTTCAGAATAAAGACTCTAACAATCCCAAGGCCTTTCTGCAGGAAGGTTATCATCCTAAAGTGCCCAGGCATCATATGTAAGAACCTCAGACTTATAAAAATGACAGAAAAATTAAGAGCAGCAATGAGATGTTTCTGTATTGTGACTCTCGATACTATGTTCTGAGACGTACTTTTATTTTCTATTTTTAAACAAGAAGTTTAGTTTCATTTTTTTTTTTGTTGGAAATCACTTGTTAATATAGAGGAGGATTATTTCACCAAAATTCTGATTGTCAGAGTTACTGGCTACATTATTAAAGAAAATTTTTAAAAAATTTTAAAAAGCCCTCTTCCCTATGAACAATATTCCCGGAAGAGAGAAAAATTAAAGTTGAGATTTTTTGGGGGGGTCCGGTCATGGGCCTGAACTCTGGGTCTGGGCACTGTCCCTCAGCTCTTCAGCTCAAGGCTAGCACTCTACCACTTGAGCCACAGCATCACTTCCGGCTTTTTTTTTCTGCTTATGTGGTGCTGAGGAATTGAACCCAGGGACTCAGGCATGCAAAGCAAGCGCTCCACCACTGAGCCACCTTCCCAGCCCAAAAGTTGAGATTTTTTAAGTAATATTTTCATATCAACTATTTGAAACAATTCATTTTTATATTATATTTTTTCTGAGAATGAGGAGTCTTCTCTCGGTGAAAGCATACTCAAAATCTGGTTTAAATACAAATGTGTTTATATTTGGCAATAAACAGGGCTTTTATAAACCTGAGCTGATTAAATGGTTATAAAAATAATTTCCTTTAAATTCAGTCATTTCATTTTAATCATTCTGTGTAAGCTCACTCTGGAGAAAAGATTTGAATATCTACCATCATTCCTTAGTCATTACTTAGAAAAACCAATGTAGCTTATGTATTTAAGTTTTTCTCTGAGAAGGCAATTTTAAGCCCCAAAACCCTAATGGATTTAGAAAAATAAAGGGATTTGTTGGACTATTTACCAAAATATATAAACCATTACTTTGTAAAATAAAACAATTTCACATCTGAGACTTGTTATCCTTAATACTGATTTTAAAAGTTCTCTTTTAAAAATATTAGAACATATTTTGGCTGATGTGAAAATTCAAATCTCCAAGGTAAATTTTTTTCACATTACTTTTATATTTATTCAATCACCATGACTACTCTCATTCAACTCTTCACACCTGCGAGAGAATCAAAGCCAACTTCTAAGATGTTTTGGCTCCTTACATCTTCAGAGGGGAAAAGAGGACGTCAACCTGGTTTTTTGCTGACCTTAAATTGTAGCTTTCAGGAATGTTAGCATGAGTTATCTAAAGTATCTCTTCTTGGCATGTTCTGTTGCAGTATCTTGAGTTTTGTCTTCCCAGGACCACAGTTATAAGCATGAGTTTGATGTACACCTAAAGGGAAATAATTTTGTTCGTGATTCAGACACACTGGCTGATCTAACTATAATAAAGTGTGGCATATCTCTTATGAATTCTTATAAAAGAGAATTGAATAAGGTTCTCATCATATGTTTCTGAACTGTTTAAGTAATCATGTCTGCTATAGTAAGTTGTGCAGCAGACTAATGGACTGTGATGTGAGTTATGAGCCCCCAATTTAAGGTTTTGTTATAATGATACTTAATTTTCATGCCACAAAGGTTATGTGATATGGGAACATTGTAAAAGTATATTTGTATGAACATATGACTATTGACTAATAACCTTGGACTTTTCTGACTTAAAGAAAAAATAACAGCATATCCTGAATTAATAATGAAATATAAGCTTATTTTTCCATAAAAGAAAATCTATTTTTAGAAAATAAATGGAGTTAATCTGACTGTGAAGAGTCTAAAGTGATTTTGCAATAGTTTTAGATTGTATGTGTTTGTTTATTCATATTTTGAATTATTTTTATGTCTTTGCAACTCTACTTTCTGGATGTTTGATGAAATTAGGTATTTGTCAAATTCTTTATGTTAATCTAAACCACAGTTAAGCAGCTTTGAAGCTACACCATGTATGGAAATGCAGTTTATTATTTCATTTCTTTCTTTGCTTCCTTAATTCTCTTCCTTTTATTTTGTTTCTCATATCTTTCAAATGTCACTTTGTCTTTTATTTTCTTTCTCTTTTTTCTTTTTCCTTCATTCTTTCTACCTCCCTTTCTTTCTCTCATTATCTCTCTCTTTTAAACAAAGTTATTACGTTCAAAGAGAATTGCTTAAGAAAATATTTAAGAAGTAAGGTAAAACAATGGAGAAAGTAACAATTCCTATTAGAAATAGCCACCATAGTATTTTAGTGCTAAAAAGCCTAACCACTTGAAAGATTTAACTTCAAATTATCAATGTATTATCAATGTTTGTGAAACCTCGGTAGCACTAAAGTAGCAGAAGGACCAATCAATGGGTAAATATACTGTCAAATTGCAAAATCTAACATGCTCTCCTAAAATCCAACCTATTTCTTATTCACTAGGCTACAATTGAAGAGGATATAATAAATATTTTTAGAGAAGAAACTATAAAACAGAATGAAGTAATCGTTGCAAAGGTAAAGATAATGGCTTCTCAGAATTGCATTTATTGTAGAAGATAGTAAGCCAGACGATAGTAAGAAAGTGATATAATAAATTTTTGAGAAGAGTTTTCCATATAAAATTTATCACTTGAAAAAATACCATTTCTGAACAAAACTAGGCTGAATAAATGTGTGCAACACATGTGTGGGATAAGTTTATGGTGCTCTAAGAAAGATGTTCAATTTAAATATTTTACATATGTATTGTTTAAAATTATGTTTTTTGTCAAATTTTGGCATAAAGATGAGATCGTTTATAAAAGGAACATATTCATTTGTTTTTCTCTTTCAAAAAGAATATTTTGCATGCACATAATGCTAACGTGAACAAGTGATTATTGGTATTTAAAAAAAAAACAATGTGGCATTCTTACATCATAAAGAATGGAAAAAGATGTGACAAATTGTCTATCGTTTGACTTCTCCAGTATTCAGATATTTTATTTGTTATACAGGACTACAACTACTAAAAAAATTGAAAATATCCATCTCCTTTACTTTCAAACAAGAGATAGCTGCAACTTCATAAAGCTGCTTCATAAAACTGCTACACATTTAGATGTCACTTAAAAAATTGCCCTTTGTAAAAATAATTGCCCTTTGTTTCTGTTTTAAAAGAATTTGGACCTTAGTGAAAAAAACTAATGCTTCAGATGTTGCAAAATGACAACTACAATTAGGGCCTTGCCTCGAATGGACCTTTAGGTTCAATACTTGGCACTTGAAGCCATCCAACCAAGAACTAACCAAACAACTTGTGTACCTTCATTCTATCAGTTTTACAACATCTGAGATATATTTTTCGTATTGATTAAATATCCCCATTTGTATGGACACTTCAAAATGATCCCTTTCAGCTAACAGCAATAGGTTTTATTGAAAGTAATTAATCCACAATCAGTACTTATCAAAATAAGAAGTAGAAGTTTTGCTTGCAGTAGGAGTCCAATACATGTTTTAGAGGGTTGAACTTTTTTATTGGCAAGGTGATGTATAGAGGGCTTACAGTTATATAAGTAAAGTAATAAGTACATTTCTTGGCAAACTAGTTGCCAATTCCCTCTTTTTCTCCTACTTTCCTCCCCCCAATCCTCTGCAAGGTATACAGATAATTTCCAACATATTGTCTTGTGTATGTTGCTGTTGAATTGGTTCTCCTCTTGTCCTTTGTTAAGCGATGGGAACAATAGAGTAGTCCAATACTTTTAAGAAGTAGTCTAAACATTTTTCACAGTTGTCATATTCTTAAAATTTGTGTATAACATATTGAGATTCAAAAAAACCCAATAAATATATTTTTTAAATCCTGTAGGTATTTAGAACATAGCACAACACTACTATAACACATTACATACATTGAAAGACTTGGAAAAATTATATTAAGTGAAGTAAGCCAGGCCTCCAAAAACATAGGTCTCATGGTTTCCCTTATTTGCAATAACTAGTATATGTCTAGGACAAGCAGAAAAGGTCAAAAGCTATGTACATAGGACCATATAAGATGATGCTAAGTGAAGTGAACCCCAAGATAGGGACACAAGAGGTTTTATTTTTATTGCTGTTGTTTTTAATGTACTATGATTGTTTTGTTTCTTTTATTTGTTCTTCCCCCGTGGTATAACCCTTGTTTTCAATGTATTTGATTCTGGTGCCCTGCATCTTGTATATACATTTTTCTAATTTGGGGAGGGGAAGGGAAATAGCAAAATGCCGAAGCAAGGATACAGGTTGACCCACTGTAACAATGAGATGTACAAGACACTATGTAGAAAATGAACTCTACAACTTGGGGAGGGGGGGCTAAGGGAGAGGTTAGGAAGGTGAGGAAGGAAAGGATGTTAGGGGAAAAACAAAGGAAGAGGTAACAATGCTCTATAGGAAATGTACTCATTTCCTTACTCATGTAATTGTAACCCTCTGTAGACCATTTTTACAATGAAAAAACATAAAAAGAAATAATTGAAAACAATACAATAAAAATCCCTCTTGTTTCCATTTCTTGGAGGTGCCATTTAACAAAGCATTTTATGAATATAGTGCAGCTGGCTCATTGTCACCATTGAACAGTCTCTCTCCTCTTCTCCCTACCCCTTCTATTGAAGTCTTTTTGTTTTTTTTTGGTCGGTCATCGGGCTTGAATTCTGGGTCTGAATGCTCTCCCTCAGCTCTTCAGCTCAAGGCTAGCGCTCTACCACTTGAGCCGCAGTGCCATTTCCGGTTTTCTGAGTGGTTTATTGGAGATAAGAGTCTCAGGGACTTTCTTGGCTTTGAACTGTGATCCTCAGATCTCAGCCTCTTGAGTAGCTAAGATATATAGGCATGAGCCACTGGTGCCCGGCTTCTTGGAACTCATTTTGATAAGCATCATTTTATATGGTCATTTGCACAAAGCTATTGAGCCTTTGTATGGATATTTTAAATTCGTATGTATAGCTACGCTTGTTTTGGCTACTGTTCTTTATTCTATCCATGATTCTATGTTTATCTTGGGGATTTTCTCTTTAGAATAAAGAAAAAATTACATAGGTTTTACTCTATGTTCAGGTTAGGAGTGATAGGGAGAAGGATGAAAGGGGTAAATGATCAAGATCAATGATGTGTTGAATTGAAATCCCTTTGTACAATTACTTAAAGATAATAAAAAGTTAAAGATCTGTTTTATTCAAATTCCCAATGCTTACAAATTTACAGTTAAAGAAAACTTTATTTTCTTTCTGTTATTTGTCCAAAATATTTGTATTTTTTTACAAACAATACAGTGGAAATTTCAAGGTATACCTTGAAAGAGGCCAAATTTTATTTGTTTTTCTGCAATACATTAATTGGAATTTTATTTTATCTATTGGTTGTCACAATAGTTCATGATACATTGATCTCTAATTTCAGAATATTTTTTGTACATTTTATGTTTTCTCTATGTTGTCCCTTTCCATTGTTTGGTTATTTTCTACAAGTGAGTTATTTCATTTTTGGTAAAAGATGAGCGATATTCTAATGTTACTTAGAACAACAGACATTACTGGAATGAGTATGCAGACTGTAGAAATAATACATTTACCCACATGAAAATACTTGATAGAAAACATTGAAGAATTTTTCAGAATTGAAAACAACTGCTTGTTGGTATTGACCAGAGGGAGGAACAGTGCACTGGTATTGTGGAAAATAGTCTCACCAGTAATAAGTAATTCATAGGTGTTTACCATCCTTCATTAGCTAAGTAATCCTTGCCATTTACATTTTAAACAGACAATACTAGCTTGGGCAAATCTTCTGACAATACATATAAATATATATTCTCCATTAAATATTAAACATCATTTTTATTGAAATGGTTTGCTTGGTAGATATGTTTTTGTCTCAATAAATCCCAGATAAGATTGCATGTATTTTACACTTACTTTAAAAATGCCCATACTCAAAGAGAAGATACCACTTTTTATTTAATATTTAATAAGAATTTAATAAGAAATTCATTTAGCTTACAAAGAATTAACTTAATTTCACAATCTTTTAAGAGTTACCCAAGAGTTTTAAGAGTTACCCAAGCCATAAAAAATTATTTAATTATGTGTTAGGTAACATTGAAAAGTTAACTGTTTAACTTTCTTTTTTCATTTTTGCTTCCTAACATCTTTTGTTTTTATTGCTATGCATTTTTTATGCTCTGGCAAGCATAATCAAAAATCACTTGTGCTGGTCACAAACATAATGTTAACCAGACAGTAGAAATATTTTTAATTCTTTCCTCATAGTCAGAACATATTTCTCAGAAATACTTTCCTAGAAAACATGTCAGGATTACTCATCTCCAATGATTATTATCATTCTGAGAAACCTCTTTCTATAAACAAATATGCTATCAAATGGCTATAACCATGGAAACCAGGGTGTCCTATATGCAAAACTATCACTATTCAACAACACAAACTTGATATCTCATTTTGATGAAAAATTAATCTACACATTTTAAGTCTTTTGTGGATTCCTGCAGATTTTCTTTGGATTCATGTTTTCAGATAAAGCAGGGTAATTTTAAACGCATTCTATGATGGAAACTATTGAGTGACAAAGGATTTAGAATTTGAATTAACTTTGTGGAGTCAACATACTTTTTGAAACCAATGCCTATAAATACAAAAATTGGCATAAAGGGCAGTCAAACTACAAAAGAACTTAAAAATGCTCGCTTAATTTGTGGAAAAAAGAGAAATTATATTATTTCCCAGTAGGTGGAAGATGTTTACTGACACCTATGGAATCAACATTGCCAGTATCTCAGAGAAAGAGCAGGATGGTTGTGAGATACTGGAAATTAAAACAGTACTAAATTGGCAAATTCTTTTCTTTGGTTTCCTTGTAGCTATAAAGTTTTATTTTTCAATGGAAAACTTGTGTTAGAAGTTAGGCTATAGTAAGTCAGGTTCTATATATCTTTTTAATTTTTTACTCTCTTGTCACTTTTTTGAAAACAGATGTCATTTTGCCCTTATATTTTCTCCTTTAATGATCTATTAATTCTGGTCTAAATAAACAATTAAAAATGTTTTCAGATTAATTGAAAATTCAATTTTATTTTCTGGTAAAGAGAATACGATCAAGGGAATAATAATGACTTTACTTAAAATGCAGTAGGGACATGAAATTTACTACTATATGACATCATAAATTAAAAGGGGATAAAGTAAAGTCTTCATTGACCCATTTGTTTTTTCATATTTTGAAACAACATGTGATCTTTGAAGTTAGATATCAGCTTTGATCAAGAAGAATCACGTTCACAATCCTGAATCCACATTTTGTGTGAAGCCCTACACAATGATGCAATGGCTTAGTGAATTTTGATCTTTCATTGTCTTAATTAAGTTTTTCACTGTGAAAATACTGTACAGAGGGGTTACAGTTACATGAGCAAGGTAATCTTTCATTTTAAATGACACCATAATCACATGTCCTTAGCTATTGTTTCTCTTGTAGGTTTTTTCTATTTTTTTAATTTTATTGTAAAGATGCTGTAGAGAGAGGGTACAGTTACATGAGTAAGGTAATGAGTACATTTTTTTTGTCGAGCATTGTTACCCCCTCCTTTGTGTGTGTATCTGTGTTTTTTTTTTTTTCAGGAAAAGAATGTTTTGGACTCTGTTGATTGTAAATTTCAAAAGAAAAACTATACATTTTTACATGCAAAAAGATAAATTACAGAACACTCCCCAAAACAAGAGTTAATTTGAAAGTCATAGATTTATAAAAGGAAAGACTGCTTCAGCCCACACAGTCTTCAAAGTACTCAATTTACTTGTTAGATATTCCTAGAAATTTTCCTTGAATCTTGCCTAAGTCTTGTCATGTTTGCATTTTATGATTGACTGTTTGATGAATAGAAGTTGTAATCTTTTTACAATAGTTGCACTGATTTTATTCTGAGGCTAAAATAGTGTATAAACTAGTAAGACATTTTCTCAATCCATTTTTTAATATTTAAGAAGCCCTTTAAAAGTCTATTTTCTAATAAAAATACTGAAGCCCTTCTTTTGCATTGACCAAATGTTGAGAAAAAATGAGAGGAAAAATAAATGATAGCAATTGCACAAAAGAAAACATCAGTAACAGTTGATATTGAACACTAAATTTTCTTACAAAATTTAATAATTGAAATTATCTTCTTAACTTTTGTCTTTTTTTGGTTCAGTTAAAACCTTCACTTCTTTTCTCATTCTATACCAGAGGATATTTGGTTAATGGTATAGCCACACTCATGTACATACACACATATAACCTATATAGATACACATATATATGCATGAATATGTACAGGTGTATGTATACATATATGTGCACTAGGACATCATAAGTTATAAAAAATCCTCTGAAATGTTGTTAATAATAAGGGTTTGAAAATTAAAACCAGAAATCCGGCTATATTGTGTTAAATGACTACCATAACTTGCGAATTTTCATCTATTAAAATATACAAAATAACATTATCTATAGCATGACTTTTTTTTTAGGATTAAGGTAATCCTGTACAAGTCCGTGGCATATGGTCAATGCTTTGTAAGGTATAGCTATGTGTTTTCTCTCCAATTTTCTTCTTTCTCAACTCCTATTGATGTTATAGCGATCACTATTCTGAAGTTAACCACTATCACTCATATCAGTTCTAAGAATTTCATCTAATAACTACATCTAGCATTGTATTTTAATGAACAGAGCCAGATTTTAGAAGCAGATACCTTGTATAATTTCTCGGAGAGGATTTTCCCAACCTTGTGGAGTGGAAAAATTATTTAATTATCTCTGAATCCTAGATATCTTGCACCTAAAATTGGAGACAGCTGCTAAAGCTACTAAGCTGTCATTCTGATGTGTGTTATAGACTGTAAACTCCTGCCACAAATCAAGCATTGAGAAAATATTTGTCCTTTTTTTCTCCCAGCTTTAACTTTTATAATGCAGAGATTGTAACTATTGTTTTCCAAATTTGTATAATGATCATCAATACTTATCATAATTTATATTTGCATTTAAAGAGGAAGACAGACATTATTGAAGGGTTAAAACAGTGTGGAAAAAGAAAAGGAAAAGGCTATTAAAATATTGCCAATAATGTCCAATTATTTCCAGTTCTTTTCTTCCTAAAATATAGAAGAATGCTTATATTTAATCGAGTTTAGTGTAGTTTTCCTCATATTTTATCTAAAATCATATGATACATTTATGATTTATTTGTCTTTGATTGCTTTAAATTTCATATGAATATGCTTTCTGTAGAGTTGCAATCAATATAGCATTTTTATTTCAAAATAAATCCTAAGAGAAATGTCAGTTGTTAACTTGAAAGTGCAATCTTTTTCCAGAGGAGTAAGATGTTTCCAAGATAAATTACAAGTTAATGTTAAAAACATTATAATGTTGAACAAGATCAGTCATTTTGTCCCTACAATACTGAAAGCAACTTTTTTTTTTTTTGGTCGGCCGTGGGGCTGGAACTCTGGGCCTGGGCGCTATCCCTCAGCTCTTCAGCTCAAGGCAAGCGCTCTACCTCTTGAGCTACAGCGCCGCTTCCAGTTTTCTGGTTGTTTATTGGAGACAGGAGTCTCACGGTCTCTCCTGCCTGGGCTGGCTTTGAACCGCCATCCTCAGATCTCAGCCTCCTGAGTAGCTAGGATTACAGGCGTGCGCCACCAGCGCCCGGCTGAAAGCAACTTTTTTTGAACTGTGTAAATTTACAGCAAATACATTTTTAATTACATTGAGGTACCAGATACACTGTAATGGAATCGGTGATTGCAGAAATCTGGAGGGAAAGGTGGCAAGAAACATTTCAAACATCTATTTAAATAGAAACCCAAAGACTGATGGGAATGGAGAAATGAGAGGGAAACAGGGAACAGCCAACACTAACCAAAAGGAAAGAAATTTAAACATCACCTAATGTGGAAGAAATAATTTGTATTGTTAAAGCTCAGAGAATTTACCAACTGTATAAGACCATGATAATGACAATTTGCCTTGTGAAGGTTAAAATCTGCTTGTGACTTTAACTAAGTATCAGTATTCCACAATACTGAATTATGTGGAATTTATGTATTCACCTAATCTCAATTAAAAAAAAAAGTGAGAAAGGGATGGGTTAGGAGCGATGGGTGACAATGTCAGACACCTTGTATTCATATACTGTTTTGTAGAGTGGGAACTTCTTTGTATAACTACGTAAAGAAAATAATAATAATAATAATAAAAATTAATAGAAACAAGTGGCTTTGTCTAAAAAACATGTCTTACTCTGGATGTGTTTTCTTTCTGAATATTTCTGTGTTTTCCAGTCACTAGACAAATGAAAGTATTGGAGAAGGTAGATCTTTGCTTACTCTAAGGATGCACATATATTGTTCCAGAAATGTTATCACAGATATACCCATGATTGCCATAACAATATGTCCTAAGCCAGTCAAGTTGACACATGAAATGCATCATCAATAGTGTCTTGTGAAAAATTAACAGCATTGCTAGCCTCCACTCAGTTATTAATACCACTACTCAGATCTATCATGGCACTCAAAAATATCTATATGCATTATTGATATTTTCCAAGAGGTAAAATGTCGCCGCTCAGGACTTTTTTTTTCCATAAGAGTAACTTAATAAAACATTTATTCATTTAGCTTTTCAAGTTGGGGCTATGCTGAGGAAAGCTGTTTTAACCTCTGTTCACAAGTTTTTCTATGTACATAGAAGTGTTTCTTTCTTTTGGGTAAAGCATTGTAGGATTTCTAAATGGCTTTTGTTTTAGCCATCCTCTTTCCATCATAGTCTCTGTGAGTGTTTAACATGTTTACAGGATACATGAGATTTAGTAATAAATCATCTCTTTATTCAGCCTTTGAATCATTTGGATTTGCCTCTCTAATGACTGTTCATGGGATGAACATGTCATGGTTGCGCCATGCTGTGAATTGTGTTTTCTCAGATCCTTTTATGCCATACTCTAGAAAGGGTATATTCTTGTTTCTCCTCTGCAAGGTTGAACCATAAGAAACTTTACGTGGTTTGGTACTTTACTAATCATCTACATATTAGTCCTGACATCTTTCATCCTTCGATGTTTTGGTCTGGAAAAGTGAAAGCTGAAACATTCAGTGAGTTCATCTGTAATCCTTCTGTTGCCCTATGATAATGGGCCGATTTTTTGTGTCTTTCTGGACTGAGTTCTCAAAGGATCAATGATACTTTTCTCTCAGCACCACATTGATTTCTCCCTTTCTCCAGGAGACAGAGCATTGACAGGGATAAAGATTCAGGGCAGCAAGTCAAGTGTGACCATTGCTTTTTCTCACCTACATATTGGAAGAATGGACACTAGAAGGAAATATAGGGGAACTTTACATTAAAATGTCTTAATCTCTAGAAACAACAGTAAAGAACATTAGAGAAATTATCTCCATGTCATGCTTATCTTTCTGATTTATACAAGCATATCTAATATTCAGAAAATATATATATATAAGACTTTGGATTCAAGAGAACTTCAATAACATACAATTTTGGTCTTCTGATTGCCTCACATTAGATTCAGGAAGCATTATTATCTATCAATCCATATGCTGCCTACATTGAAACAAGTTTACATTTACATATTTCAAAGGAAGCGTTAGTTTCTCTGCTGCACAGGTTCATTGAATCCTGCACATTATGTGGGTTGTCTAGTATGTGCTAGTTGAAGTGATGTGAGTCTCTGCAGCAGGTATTGGAAAGGAAATTGTATGCCTAATTGTCTATTTTTTAACATTCTCAAATTATATAAAATTTAGGGCTTACAAAGCTTGATTTTGTGCTCATTTAATTGTGGGTGTGTATAAGCAACTTGTCACAAAGTTCACAAAACAGGTCCAGACGAGAAATCTTTGAGTGTTATTGACATGTAGAGAAGTTTAAAGCCAAGATTTTTTATGATATCACCAAATTCTATCACCAAATAAGAGTAGCTACAACAGGACTCAAGCCTTAATCCAGGAGGATCAATTTTGTTTCTTGAAATTTTAGAAGCCCCAAGAAATTGAATGCAACAAGAGAAGGAACTATTTTTTTTAAGAGCCTGAAAAGGGCTGGGAATGTGACTTGGTGGTAGAGTGCTTGCCTGTCACACATGAAGCTCTGGGTTCAATTCCTCAGTACCACATAAACAGAAAAAGCCAGAAGTGGTGTTGTGGCTCAAGTGGTAGAGCACTTGCCTTGAGCACAGACAGGCTCAAGGACAGTGCCCAGGCCCTGAATTCAAGCCCCAGGACCAGAAAGAACAAAAAAAGAGCCTGAAAAAGAATATCCAATGAAATGTTTGAGAACAAGTAAAAGCATGTGAATAGTCTTACTACAGTGTGGCTAACAGCTAGAAAAAGTGTTCATTGGTTATAGAAATTAACTTATTTAGTATAATCAGGGAGTGATTTACTTTTTCTCTGATGAATTAATAGCCACTAAAGAACTTCTGTCATATATGGCGTTTTTAATAAAAGTCTTCCTTCTTGGGAACTATTATTGCTCTCCGGTTTGTCCTCCTTCCCAGTGTAGTCATACAGCTGGTGTTAGGTATTTAACATCATTACAATGTACAGGACAGAAATTGAGCTGTTGTTGAGATGTTTGGCCAACCTGTTTCTAATTAAGAAATGGCAGTGGCTGTAACCCCCTCTTCTACATATCTGGACAGAGGCTCTTGAGACCATGTCATATATTTACTCTGAGTTACTCCAGAGCCAATCCAGCAGGGAGGGTCTTCAGCTCTGATGCAAGAGATTGTCCCAGCAGGGACTCACACCCTCCAGCAGAGCCCCAAACATAATTGAGATTTCCTGGCAAATTCCTTCTGTGCAGAAACAAACCCCGAGAAACCCTGGGAGAGACTTTCCATTGATTTCAGCTGTGCCTAATTTTCCATAAAAGTATACAGAAGGTAGTAAATTGGTTTGTGTTTTGAGACACTCTCCTACTATAGAGAACCAAATAAATGGGCAGAGGGAATAGAGTCCACACTGTGTTTGATTTTATTATTTGAAGACAAAATAAAATCTCTGTTCTTTATGCCACTTTAGATAACTATGACATGTAGACAGGGTAGGAAAATTCATGGTGTTGCTGTGAGTTTTGTTTAAAGTGTAACAAAGTGAATTGCCTTCAGGCTATAAAAGCAGATACAAGAAAGATTGAGAATCAGAAACCTTAAAATTATTCAGGGGGAAGTGTGTGATGTGATGTGACAGAGTGTCACTAATACCTGAGTGCAATCTGTATTTATAACCTGTGCTTACTACTCAGTTTGCTACAGAGTTGTCACATTCCAGAAAAAAAGATACATTCCTTGTTCTGGTTTCCCTGAGGAAAAACTGCATTGGACCAGATGGTCAGAATATCTGACCTTATTCTTCTGTGAGGGATTTTAACTAAAATGTTAGAAGGACCATAATATTTGAACTAAAGTTTCCACTGGACTGATGAAATAGTGTCAAGACACCTAATTTTTTGTACATTTTTATTGTAAAAATTCTGTACAGAGGGGTTACAGTTACATGAGCAAGGTAATGAGTACATATCCTATTGAGCATTGTTGCCTCCTCTTCTGTTTTCCCCCTACCATCCCACTTCTACAATTAACCCCAACCCCCCCACCAAAGTTCTAAAGTTCATTTTCCACATAGTGTCTTGTATATCTCAGTTACAATGGGTCAACCTGTATCCCTATTAAAGCATTTTGTTTCTTCCCTTCCCCTCCCAGAATTAGAGAAGTGTATATAAAAGATGCAGGGCATCTAATTTTTTAAATAAATATTAGGAAGGTTGTCTATTTTAATGAAAGTATGTAGAAATTCTACCTCCAATAAAATAAGGAGAAAACCTTCACCCACCATGAAGAAGAAAACTGAAGAATGATTTTTTAAAAGACTATACTTAATTAAAACTATAAAGAACATATTTTTAATAAAATATTTTAGGCACTGGGGCTCACACCTTTAGTCCTAGCAAAGATCTAAGGATTGTGATTCGAAGCCAGCCAGGGCACAAAAGTTGGTGAGACTCTTATCTCCAATGAACTACCAAAAAAAAAGATAGACGTGAAGGTCTGGCTCAAGGTAGAACGAGAGCCTTGAGAACAATCTTAGGGTCAGACCCTTAGACCTGAGTTCAAGCCCCGGGCCTAGCACAAAATAAAATAAAAACTAAATGAACATAAAATATCACAAACAAAGAAACCTGTGAGTTTTAGGAATAGTGAAGAATATCAGGTGGCTGTTGTTTAGTAATTTTATTCTGAGGAAGGCTCATTTTTATTTGTATATGATTGTATTTCATATACACATTATCCTAGAGTGTTTGGTATGTTTCTGGGCTGCTGAGTTATCCTACCAACTTTTGAAGTTGAGTTCTTTCTTCACTAGTTTTTTTCACTTTAGAATCTATGATGAACCCAGCCAGTTCCTATTCACTTTATATGCATAGAAGAAATGTCAATAATTACTTAATAGAGAAGTACTTAGACTCAGTGAGATTATATATGTAAACATATATTTATAGAGACATACATAGTCATATTGTTTATATCAATATCTGCATATCTCTATATACATATATGTATGTATGTAGATAGAGAGAGAGATAGAAAGACAGATGGAAAGTGGAGAGAGAGCATATAAGCCGAGACATATATACATCATAGTAAGTATTTCATGTACGGTAATTTTTTTCTTCCTTCTTTTTCCTCATCTTACAAAAATATATAAATTAATTTTATAAGGATAATAAATTCAGAAGTTTATTACACTTTAGCACAGATAAGCCAAATATATATGTTAGGATTTATCCCATCACATTTTTATTATATATGTTATAGTTTCAATTTATTTGATGAGTCCTAGTCATTGAACCTTTAGAAACTAGTCTGTACAAAACTGTTGTTGATCATCAAAACAAGTTTACCCCAAATTAAACAAGGTTTCAGAAAGATTTTTCTGAAATTTTCTGCTAGTTATTGAATGGTGTACTTTATGTGTATATATTCCATATTGTATATAATCACTTGGAATTTTTGTTACAGGTATATATATATTCATAGTTTAATTGAAGAGCACAATTTAATGATATTCCACAAGATCTCTTTTATTTTACTAAATCATTTCAAGAAACAGTCTGTTCTCAGAACCCTAATACTTAGGCTCTATAAAGTGGCTACAAATGAGCAATTTGACAATATTGAATAATTGCTCCCAGAGGAAATGCAGTTAGGATGTTTATGAGCCTCCAGTCACAGGATTTCATAGCTTAACCAGTATAATATCTTATTTTCATGTTTATCTTTGAAGGCTTCTCACTTAATATTTATTAATAATGCACAACATTGAATTTATACCCACCACTATTGTACCTCATGTCTACATGAAGCTGATCCATTTCTTCCACAAGAGTAATCAGCCTCTTGCTGATTGGTACTAGGCTTGGATTCCATTTTAAACAGAAAAATCATCAACAATAATCCCTAAAATAAGGACACTGTGTATTAAATAGACCCTAAAGATACTAATCATTTGAAGTATCAGAGCTGAAACAAGAAAACAGAGCTTCTTTGCATTATCCCCACTGGAAACACAGGTGTCATAAACCTGAACTTGGCCATGTTTCAAATGTATGAAAGTATTACAAGTATTAATTCTGCAGTTTCTAATCAATTTTGGCATTTGGTGAATTTATAAATACAGAATTCATTAATAAAGAGAGTTGAAAGTATAGTGTAATTCTGCACCCAGTGTACAGGTCTATCAGAAGGCAGTAGAATTTAATTCTTTTTTTTCAAGTTGTCATGTATTAAAGGACAAACAGCATGTCCTAGGAAGCATGTGAGTTGGTCAAGTGCAAAAATAAATTATCCTCCCTTCTGTCTTCACTGTAAGAATTGGGGTAAATTTGCATAATAATGAATACAGATGGATCTGATTCATCTAGAGAATACCTAGATTAGGAAATGTGTCTATTCTTTATGGCCTTCTGCATTTGTAAACTAAGATGTCAACAAATAGCAAGAGGACAGATATTCATTTATAATTTTCTTGACTCAGAATTGCAAACTAGTGCCCTAAAATGTTATAGGTGTTGTGGAAGTAAATACAATTATATGTATTGTTGAAGGTTAATGAAATCACTATCCAATGTCAAGCTGTGTTTTCCAGGAAACAACAGTGTATGTTGCAAGGTATTTGTAACTCTTTCAGTTATGCAAAAGAAGTAGCACAAATACTGTGGAATTCATGCGCAACATAAGGACAGAAGGCCTCTGACTATGTGACAAGGGACCATGTCCCTAGAGAGGAAGCTTAACCTTACTGAATATATTTTCATTTGCCTTTTCATTTAATATTGCATGTGGTATAAAAGGCAAATCTTAATGATCACATTGCATATCTATGGTTTTTATTTTATTCTTTTGCATCTGCACAGATAACATTCTCACATGGAAAACTATTGAAGCAGATGGATATAGTCCTTTTCTAAATCCTGTCAAGAAAACAATGGAAAGTGACAAGAAATGGCTTTTTCCCCGGTACTAGGACTTGAACTTTGTGTATTGTCTTTGTTAGACAAGCACACTGCCACCTAAGCTAGCCCCACAGCCCTTCTGTTTTCAGCTATTTATTTACTTGTGAGTTATTTATTGACTCCCAGACTAGGCTGGCCTCCCTCTCATGATCCTTCTCTCTCTGCCTTCTAAGCAGCTGTGGTTACATGGGCCTCCCCATTCTCTGCTCATTTTAAGTTTTATAAAAACTTAGAATCCCTTATATATTACCAGTTTAAATTTGCATATGAAAATAATAAAGTATACTTTGAGATTAGGCCCCATTTTTACTTTTAGGATAAAAACCAAGCAAAAGTACTCTAATAAGAATCACATTTTCAAGTTAATCACACTATATTCTCAAAATAAAGAAAGAATATATCTGTGTATTTTGGCATGCTCCTGTAACTAAAAAGACTCAGAAAGTTGGGCGCTGGAGGCTCACGCCTGTAATCCTAGCTACTCAGGAGGCTGAGATCTGAGGATCACGGTTTAGAGCTCGCCCTGGCAAGAAAGTCCGTGAGAGTCTTATCTCCAATAAACCACTAGAAAAAAAAACAGAAGTGGTGCTGTGGCTCAAGCGGTAGAGCGCTCGCCTTGAGCTGAACAGTGCAGGGATAGCGCGCAAGCCCAGAGTTCAAGCCCCACGACTGACCAAAAAAAAAAAAAAAAAGACTCAGAAGATTCCACAAAAGTGAGTTCTTATAAACATTTTGAACTTTTCTCTACATCAATAACAGGCTGAAAAGGAAATCAGAAAATAATTTCATTCCTAACAAAAGTCAGATAAGTTGATGTTAGGCGTAATGAACCCCAAGGTAAGGATTCAAATGGTTTTTCTTTCTTGCGATTGTTTCTAACATATTTGTAAGATTTTTTTTGTTGCTTTGTATATCCCTTCCCAATGGTATAACCTCTGTTTTCACTGTATTTAATGTTAGTATAATTTGTGGAGGGGAAGGGAAAAAGCAAATCGTTTAAATAGGGATACAGGTGGACCCATTGCAACAATGAGATGTCATTACGTCGAAAAACGAACTTTACAACTTTGGCGCTGGGGGGGTCAGAGGAGGGCTGGGGAGGGGGGCCGAGGGAAGGATATGAAGGGATGGTAAGTAGAAACAAAGGAGGAAGCAACAATGCTTGATAAGAAATGAACTCATTACCTTGCTCATGTAATTGGAACCCCTCTTTACGGTATTTTCACAATAATAAAAAAAAAGAAAAGGAAAAAAACTACCGCGGCATAAATTAAACTAAGAGGTGAAAGATTTCTATAGTAACAGCTACTTAAAGATTAAAATAAAAGTTTAAAAGAAATATAAAATACTGAAGAACGGCTTGGCACCAGTGGCCCATGCCTGTAAACCTTGTTACTCAGGAGACTGAAATCTGAGGATCATGGTTCGGTGCTAGTTCAGGCAAGAAAGTCCATGAGCCTCTTATCTCCAATTAATCACAGAAAAAGCCAGAAGTGGTGTTGTGGCACAAGTGGTAGAATGTTAGCTTTGAGCAAAAGTTGCTCAGGGACAGTGCCCCATGCCAGGAATTCAAGCCCCAGGGCCAGAAAAAAAAATCCCAAAGAATGAATATGAAGAAGATAAAAAAGAAAAGAAAAGGAAAGAAAAGAAAAGACCCTGCTGGTTTCATGGATTGGCTGAATTAATATTGTGAAAACAGATGCATTACCAAATCCAATCCACAGATTCAATGCACTCTCCATCAAATCCAATACCATCCTTCCACAGAAACAGGATAAGCAATCTTAAAATTCAGATAAAATTATAAAGATTCCTAATAGGAAAAGAAAATCTAACAAAAGAATAAAGCTGGAGACATCATAATTCCTGACTCAAAATATAATACTCACCCTGTTTAAAAAAATAAAGACTTTAATGTACTATCTGAAACTTTGAAAAGAACCTCCTAGGACAAACATTTGAAGCTATAGACATATCTTGAAAATATAGACATATAGTTATTTTTTAAGTGGAACTCTAACAACTCAGGAAATAAAAGAGCAAGGATTGACAAATTAGATTTCATCAAATTAGAAAGTAATGAAATCATTACCAGATTGAAGAGACACCCCCATATTTGCCCATTATTTATCAGACAAGGGATTAATATCCAAAATACATAAAGAACTAAAAATTAAAGCACAAAAAGAATATTCTCTTTATTAAGTGGGCAAATGAATTCAACAGACAGTGCTCAAAATAAGTACAAATGTCTAATAAATGATTCTACTAAAGATGTTCAATATGCTTTGCCATAAAAGAAATAAAATAATATTAAAATCAGGCATGCCTGATTGAATATATATATAGGACCATGCCTGTCTATAATCTCAGCTGTGCAGGTGGCAGAGATTGAGTAGATCACAGTTTAAGGCCAGCTGTAGACTGGCTGTCATAAATGTCAGGTCATATACCCAAACTAACTGAAGCCAGAATGGATGGGACCATGTTTCAAAATTTTTCTGTCAAAGCTCAAGGTCCTGAGTTCAACCCTAGTTCCATAAAAATAGATTCAATCTTATACCCATCTGAATGGTTATTATTAAGAAACTAACAACAAATATGAATGAGGATGCAGAAAAAATGAACACTAAAAACTGTTCACAGGAATTTAAAAGAGCATGGTCACTATGGAAGTTAGAATGGAGGGTCAAGTATATGCATGCTTATGTTTATTGCAGTACTAATCACAATAGCCAAATTATAATTCCATTGTTAACATCTCTGAACACATCTGCTAAGCTATAATTTCAAAGGGGAAAATTATGATTCTTGTGAAATTCAGTGTGTATGAAATATTTTAACTCCTTACTTCTATTAATGTTAGATGTTAAGACAATATTTAAAAATGTAATGGCCTCATATTTGTAGATGATTTGATCAATACAACTTATATGTTCACTCTTATATTATACTTTACATTATTTCTCACAGAAAAACTGCAATAGGCCTAATATGATCTATGATATTCTTTTTTAAATAAGTTTTTATTGTAAAAATACTGTACAGAGGGGTTACAGTTACATGAGGAAGGTAATGAGTACATTTCTTATCAAGCATTGTTGCCTCCTGCTTTGCTTTTCCCCTACCATCCCTTCCCTCCCATCTCCACAACTACATTACTCACCCATCTAAACTGTAAAGTTTGTTTTCAACATAGTGTCTTGTACATCTCATTTTTACAATGGATCAACATGTATCCCTATTTAAACATTTTATTTTTTTCCCTTCCCCTCCCCAAATTAGACCAACATCAAATACAGTGAAAACAGAGGTTATACCGAGGGGGAGGAACATACAAAGCATCAAAAAAATCATATGGCACATTATAAATATGTTAGAAACAATAGCAAGAAAGAACAAACCACTTGTGTCCCTATCTTGGGATTCATTCGCTTAACATCATCTTATTTAGTCATATGTGCATAGTTTTTGACTTATTCTGCTTGTCCCAGACATATACTAGTTATTATAAATAAGAGAAACCATGGGACCTATGTTTCTTTGGGCCTGGCTTACTTCACTTAATATAATTTTTTCCAAGTCTTTCCATTTCCTAACAAATGGGGCAATGTCATTCTTTCTGATGGAGGCATAGAATTCCATTGTATAAATATGCCACATTTTCTTGATCCATTAATCTACTGAGGGGCATCTGGATTGGTTCCATATCTTAGCTATGATAATAATGCTGCACTAAACATGGTTGTGCTGGTAGTTATAGTATGGTCTTGTTTGTGATCATTTGGGTAAATGCCCAAAAGTGGGATTGCTGGGTCATAGGGGAGCTCTATGTGAAGTCTTTTGAGGAACCTCCATGCTACTTTCTTTTATCCATGAGGGATACCTACTTATGGGTGGTACTGAACCCTATAAATTCTCATGATTTTTCTACAGAAACACAGACCCAAATAATGATTTTTTTCCATGTGAACTAAGCACTTTATACACGGTGGTCATAATTTCTGTCTTTTTAGATACAACCACAAAACTGATATGGATTTATTTTTTCTTCTTCAAAATTTGACAGAAAGATTTGTTCTTAGGGTATGTCTTATAACCCTACAATGGGCTTTCTTTCCTCATTAAGGAGAGACTATTACATTTTCATTTCAAGCAATGTAGCTATTCTTTGACATATCCAAATTGTCAGGGACAGTATTCTGGACCTCTGGAGTCATCATTAAGTAAAACATAGGTGACTTGAACAGATGCCATTATATTGTCTATCTGTTCAGATGCAGCTCTTTAATCAAGGTGTATACAGCTTGGCTAGTGAACAACTGACTGTTCATGTCTTGCACAGAAGAGTGTTATGGCTCATAATTTTATTATATTAAGACAACTTAAAACCTGAAGCTGTTTTTTTTCTGGATTTTTCCACTTAATATTTTTATACAATGGTAAATGAAATAGCAGGAAAGGAAACTGAGAAATGGTGGGTATATGATTCACAATCATATATAATTAAATTAAGTTGGGATCTTTTTCAGTTGTCAGTTCAGGTTCTTTTTTTTGGGGGGGGGGGGCGGGGGGGGGGGGGGTCCGGTCGTGGGGCCTGAACTCTGGGCCTGGGCACTGTCCCTCAGCTCCTCAGCTCAAGGATAGCGCTCTACCACTTGAGCCACAGTGCCACTTCCGCCTTTTTTCTTTTTGCTTATGTGGTGCTGAGGAATCGAACTCAGGGCCTCATGCATGCAACGCAAGCGCTTCACCACTGAGCCACCTTCCCAGCCCAGGTTCTTTTTTTTTCTTAGAATTTTCCAATCCTTTAAAGGAATTTTCCAGTATTAGATCTAAACATAAACAGAACTTTGATATACATAGCTAGGTAGCTAGCTAGCTAGATAGATAGATATTGGGATGAACTCTAAAATATATTCAAATTATGCAATGTGAATCACAACTATAAATTCCTGTTTTAGAAATACTAATTACCAGCTTTGTGCCAGATACTGTCTTGTGCGGTATATCTATAAAGCTGAAATTTTTAAAAAAAATCCATATTAACCTCAAATATAAATATTAAGAGCAGGAAAAACTAACAATAAGAATAGTTAAACAAATACTATCTGTCATTTTAGACAAATATAAATGAATATAACAAATATAAATGAAGAAAAAAAGAAGCTATGAAAAGATAAGGGGTCCTCAGAAGAAACTTCAGTTACATATTTCAGTAACAAATAGGGAAGACAATAATAGTGATTATTAAAATGATGTGACCTGGCTATTTTCAACTAAAAGAATGAGAGACCTTAGGAAAGTGGTGAATCGTAAGCAAACATTAGTGGAACTAGATAACCTAGTACAACATGCAGTGGGGAGTTTCTAAGCACTAACTGAAAGATTCAGAAAAGAAGCAGGAGGTCAAAGAGGGTATGTAAGCAAAACTATAAACATCTGGACAATAAATAGTAAATATTGGGTCAAAATCCAGGGCATAAATGAATATGATGGATTAGTGTAAGTCAACTTTAGTATCATAAGTGAAATAATAGAATAAAATATTATAAAGTCATGATGCAGACATCATTATAATAATATGATGATGATGACAAAAAAGAATAAGGGAAAATGAAGATGTAATAATTAGTTACAGATAATTAAGTAATTATAGCAACATTATTGGTAAAGACAGTTGGATACAAATTTATTTCCTCATATAATGCAACAATAAAGACACTTCATCCCTGTAGTACATTTTTAAAATAATGTTATAACACAATCTATTAATAAAGGGAAAACAAAACCTCAAATTCAGAAATATTCTTCACCAGTACTATTCAAAACTATGAAGTAGAAGGCATACAATGACTGAGAAAAATGAGGTATCATGACACCCAAGAATGTTGAAGTAGATCTCCAGCAAGGAATACTTTACTGGGAATCCAAATAATGTTTGTAGTTTAGTGAGTAATAATGTAGAAGTTGTGTTTCATTTCTTTTAGCAATTTTATGGTGGGAGTTTAAGGTTCTACAGGTACTATTACAGCTCTATTATTTTGGGAAATTTTCAGTAAATCTGAAACTATTCTGAACTAAAATATTTATTTTAAGAAAATGATGCATGAGCCAATATTTGATTGAAGTAGTAGGATGACTCTTGGGAATATTAGAGCTGAGTGTTTGAGAAGTATTCTTTCTGTAAAAAGTCAACAAAGGTTGTTGAATACCGGGGTAACTAAAGAGATAGAGTACATCTTCCTGAAAAGGAGCTAGTGTGGACTCAGTTAGGAGAGAAATTCTCCAGGGGAGTATAGCTGTGTTTGATTGAAGCACAGATATGTGCAGAGTTAACTTCTGGTAGGAAAAGTCTCTAGGTACGTTTGCAAGTTTCAAGTATTTTTCAAAGCATTTTTTTTTGTATTTCTGTTTTTTCATACACACACATATGTAGAAGAATATATATATATATATATATATATATATATATATATATATATATATATAAGCAGTCTGTGTCAGTTCTTCTTTGGAATATCCTTTTGCATAACTACAAATACTAGGTTATCCCTTGGGAAGCATGGCACCTTAGTGAATCAAGTAAGAAAGATTATAGCAGAAGTATTTCTTTATAGGTTTATCTAAACCATTGGTTCTGCAAAGTATTTCAGAAAAATATATTAACTGAACTCGAACAAAAACATTTTTATAAAAAAAATATTTTTATCTAATTTTATTACATGAATATTAAGGAAAAGGCATTTTGGTTATGGTCACACTCCCTATGAACTCCCTATGAAGTCTTGACTATGCATATTTGCTTTACTCTTGATTACCATATGTATAATTAAATCCCAACATCCCAGCATGGATTAAGTAACATTCTATTTTATTATATCTTTTGACAATTGCGATATTTTAGTTATTTTGTTCAGGAATCTTTAATTTTTCATGGTTGCCTCAAACTCAGGTTTAATCTTGCTACTGCATTTTAGAGTATTTTTATTAACAATTATTCTGTGTCTGTGCCAACTCAGCACATGAGCTATAAACATAAATTCCAATACAATCAATTCAGAAACAATATTCCTGGTTTGATATTTCAAAATCTTAATTCCATTTCTGAAATTTAAGTTTCTCTGTTATATTTTAATAAAGTATCAAACTGATGACTTACAATCAACTTGTAATGAGGTTTTATTTTCTCCAAACCAACTAGCCTTAGAAATTTTGTTATATAATCACTGATTCCTAAATGGCATATCCATCTTCACTAAATCCTTCTTCAGTTGAATACAATATCAATTTATAGAATATATTATCTTCTTATACTAATGTAAAATTGCTATAATTCAAAAAAATCTTATAATATGTTATGTTATAATATGATCCTTCGTAATATCTTGTCATTTTGTAATAATTTAAATTCATGAAGGACTGTAGGTAAATGGCAAAAATATGTTCAATTTATTTAAACAACAAAAATTGCTTTGTAATTTATTGAAATTTCATTGAATTTCACAGGTATTTCCAAAAAGTCTTTAAGTTTGTTAAATTATGTACACATTTTAAAATGAAATATATTTGTGATTATTGAGTAAATGATAAAGCTTGATCATTTTATTCTTTGCGGTGTATATATCTACGTTTCTTTCACTAGCTGATCCATATGTATATTTTAAGTACTTATAAAGAATTAAAATTTGTGATGTTACACTAATACATTTCTTTGAATACTTTTTTGGCAATATGCCAGTTGTTAGTGTGAGGAAATATTTACTTTATTATTATACAAAAATATATATACAGCATATATTGTATTTTTTATAAAGAATTAAAATTTGTGATGTTACACTAATACATTTCTTTGAATACTTTTTTGGCAATATGCCAGTTGTTAGTGTGAGGAAATATTTTCTTTATTATTATACAAATATATATACAGCATATACTGTATGCATTATGCAGAGATGTGTATATAGAGCTACATATAATGAGTACATTTAAGCAGATGTCTGTTTGAAATGAGTTTTCTTTGGGGTTATGGTTTAAAAAGATGAACTAAATTTAATAAGAAGTAAAATTGTAGAAGGAATCATTTCTTTGGTTTGGATTCAATTTCAGTAAAGTATAATGCATAAATCTGAGTGAAAAACCCAGAGCAAAATCTTACCAAATTTTACCATTAATTATGAAAAGCTACTTGCAGAGTAAATTAGTCTTGATATATTGACATGACTTCACATGATTGTCATGAGCATGTGTACATGAACTGCTACTCATATCTCTGTGTCATGGTTCAACAGGACAACGTGTTAGAATAAGCCCAAAGCATAGCAGAATACACTAATCCTATAAAAGATCACAGTAACTCTCACAGACTCTTACTGGCAACCATCCAGTTCCTTCCTTTTTGTCCATCTGCCTTTTATCAACTCATTAGACAAGCAGGTCTATAGGAGTTCTTAGATATTGTTTGCCTTGATTTATATACACATGACAAAAAATTAAAAAATAAAAGTTAAATTTAAATTTGGGTGAATACATAATTTAATGACACAATACTTGCAATATGTATATTCTAAATATGGATGTTAGTTGTCATGAAATGTTAAAAAAATAGAAGCCTAGTATTGTTACTTAAGAAAATGGTTGGGCATAGTATTGAATGCTGGTAATCTATGTGCTCAAGAGGAGGCAGGAACATCATAGAGGTCAACCAGAACTACATAGACTTTGTCTTAACAACAAGAAAATGCCCTACAATTTATTTGTTTTTATATTGTTATTTTGAAGCATATATGGCTGCAGAAAACAGATAATCACTTGTGCATGTACCCCACCAAAAAAAGAGAAAAACTAGAAGGAGGTAGTTGCAGATTGGAAAATCACAGCTAATCAATGGATCATTGTTACAGCGTTTCCCTTAAGTTTCCTTCTAGAAGTTTTATGGCAACTATTTAAAAAACACTATAGGTTTTTTGTACTTCAAAGTGAGAGAGTCTCTTCTAGTCATTAAGGTTTTATCTATTGGAATCTCTATTCTTGAAATATATGGAACCCAAAACATTCATTTTCAATATGTACATATGGTACATATTGAAAGAAATGCTAATACTCAAAAATAAATTATTGTTCAGTTCTAGTATACTTTTTCAGGAATTTCCTACAATCTTTTGCTCTAAGATCTGCCACATAAAATACCTATATTAGTGTTTTCTGTTTTTTACTACATAATATTTTCTGGGGTTATTAACCTTAAGACACAAGTCAGATTATTTATATTTTAGAAATCACATAGCATCAAGCACAGAGCAGGTGCAAAACAAATTCTTATCAAAACAAATTTAGTTAATAGTTCTGTGTACATATTTACTGTGCCTGCATTTCCTTCCTTTCCTTACCTACTTCTCTGACCATTTCTTTTCTTATAGAGATGTGCTATTTTGGGTAGTTATTTAAAAACCCACATACCATAACTTTGTAAACCTTAATTTCATGACTCTTCAATGTATTAAGCTTGCACTGATTTCTAGGCATTAATTAGTAAGTTAGGATAACTTTCCACCATCTCTTTTTTTCTGTGATCATGATCATTGCTAAGCTGCTTTTGGTTTGCATTTTCTCTTCCTAGATGTTCTTATGGCATCAGCTGACAAGAAAATTCAATACAGAACAGAATGGAGAGCAAGTCCCTTTGTATATCTAGAGAATGGAAAGCACTGTGATAATTGGAAGAGAAAGAATTACACCTTATTATGTATTAGATGGTTAAGATATAAAACAAAAAATAAGCTTACCATTGATGATATGCCATTTTCATGCAAATGTTCTCCGATGTAATAGAACAAAACATAGTATTACTTACTGTCGTATTACTTACTGTTCTTAGTTATGCAGAAAGTAGGGTCTAGTCTTCTTTTTTATTTTTTTCTATGTTGAAGATTCATTTCTAAAGAAAACTGTTACAAATTATTGTGAAATCCTTTACTTGATTTCAGAAAAGTAATTTTTCTTCTCTTCAATGGATCATAACATGGACTGTTTTTCCAATGAAACAGAAAAGCCTGTCAGAAAAAATTTAAAAAAAAATCTCTACAATATGAAAGGACAATTGAAATAACCAGTGAAATGCAGCACAACAGAGAGAATTTTGTCACATTTAATATTGGTAAATGTTTGTATGTGAAGCAAAGAGCTAGTCAACCACTATGTTTTTCCCCATGAGAAATCACTAAGTCAACTGAACAGTGAATATGTTTGAGACAGTAGAATGTAAGTAAAGCTTTCTGTATTTGCTGTGATAGACCTAGCACTGTTTCATTGTGTCAGGTTCTTCTTTCTCTACTGATTTATTCATAATTTTTCTCCTCTATTAGAAATTAATAAAAGTGAAATAATGTTCATTACACACTAAAACTTATGTCTTTATGACTGAAATAACACAATGTATTTTCTAAATCTCATGAATGATACAGAAACAGAAAATGTATAAATAATGGAGGAAACTATTATAGTAATTTCTCAGATGAACTGAAAAACAAAACCTGCAAGGGAGCTGTCTCACAACACTGAGAGTATGTAGGGATTTTCAAAGGAAAAACAAAATGAAGCCGGGTGCTGGTGGCTCACGCCTGTAATCCTAGCTACTCAGGAGGCTGAGATCTGAGGATCGCGGTTCAAAGCCAGCCCGGGCAGGAGACACTGTGAGACTCCTATCTCCAATAAACCGCCAGAAAACCGGAAGTGGCGCTGTAGCTCAAGTGGTAGAGCGCTCGCCTTGAGCTGAAGAGCTGAGGGACAGCACCCAGGCCCAGAGTTCAAGCCCCACGACTGACAAAAAAAAAAAAATGAGTATCATAGGATTCAGGAAGGAAGTTTCTTTGTGATATGGGTAAGGACAGATCATTTCTTAGGATCAACGATACCTACAACAATAGCATAACTTGACACTTAGGTATTTTAATGGGAAATTGTACTAATATTTTAGAATTATTAGTGATTGATATTTTATGAGAATTAACATATTCCCTCAATGAAAGGCAGTTCTAGCTCTCTGTGAGACAACCACATTTTTGAAGTTATTTTGACAAGTAACTTGTAGCTCAGATAACTCAGATACCAACTCTTTTTTAACACCTAATATGTGAAAGCACTATGAGAGGAAAAAGGCATGTTAATATGTATACAAACATGGTTCCCCTGCCTTTGAAGAGAATACAAATAAAAATTAGGATAGATATCACCCTCTACTATAACAAAATGTATAAAATAATATCTGGCAGTATACAAGTTATTTCGTGCTAAAGGCTTGTGAGAGTTACAAGTCTGGGTTGATTCTGGCTTAGAAAACATGTTCTTGTAGTAGAAAGATTTGAATTTATATAAACAGAAGAGCTCTTATTGAAAAGCATGAATTAAATGATTAATATTCTGAAGGAAAAAACATCTACAGATAAAATCATGTTTGGAAGGATTTTGTTCAGTTTGATTCAAACTCAGGCATAATGGGAAGGAAGATGAGATATGTTAGTTTTTTGTTTAGCCAGATAAACAATCAATTTTAGGCTTAAGCATAAAGATAGGAAGTTTTTTAAAAAAAGATATATAACTGCACTTATATAGCTATTATAGCTATTACTTCTATGTTCAAGAAAAACAGCGGCAAGTGTTTAAGAAAATTACAGGATTTAGATTTTGTATACCCAGTGCTTATTTTCACTCCTCACACATTAAATTCACTTTATTTACTTGCTGTAGAGGCAAAGGCATTACTTCACTCCATTAGACTGCATAGTAAGATTTAATCATTTGAGGCCAATTTATTGTTCAGATGTTTCCATCATTTAGAGTATTTTGGTAGTAATGGTCTCAATTCTTAACCAGAGCTGTGTAGTGGGCAAGTTTGCAACATGGTTTGTCCCAGTAAGACTTAGGGATAATTTAGTATCCAAACTATTCTCTATTCAGAATATCAAGCCTGGTCCCCAGAATTACTTAAAGAGAAAAGAACTTTCTGGATCTCTTGTGTTTCCTTGTGCCTGGGTTTATATCAAATGTGAGTTAAGGCTCAGGATGATTAAGGGTCAGTTGTCTACTTTTTTGTGGCTTCCAATTTGGAAACCTCCCTTGTTTTGTATAATGGAAGCAGATTTGTGGTTATGCATTGCTTTGAACTCCTTCACCGTGTCTAGTTCCCATTTGTTGCGATGATCTCCCTGGTTGTGTCCCTGTGTCAATAGACTATTCCCAGAATTTCTCCATAATCTGCTGACAAAGAAAAAGTGAATTCTGCACCAGTGATACAGAACTTTAGGACTCAGGTGTTCTCTTGCAAGGCCGCACCTAGTACTTTATCACCTAAGGAAAGGCCCAGACTAGGTGAGAGGGGGAAATGTCATATCCTTTAAAATGCTCAGAAACTCTGTCTTCCTTTGAAGCAAGCCTCTGAAGCTTCTACCCAGCTCCTGGATGCTAAGGGTTCTGCCCGCCATGGGCTGCGTACTACTGTAGTGATCCTCAGACATTTGATCTATTAGGCAGTAAAGAAAAGGCTACTAAGTTCCAGTTCTTCACACCCAAAGCTCCAGTTTCTGCTTTAAAATAGTAGCTTGCCTCATATTCATCTCAGCGGCCACATTTTGCTTTATTCCCCGAGATCCAGACGCATGGTTCGGTCTCCACAGTGGGCAGACCACAGGTTGCTTACAAGGAACACGTGCAGACCGATCACTGCTGGCAGTTTTGAAATCTGAGATTCGCACTAACAGAAGTGGGTGCCCTCTATTCAGAAACGTCCTTAATGCAATGAAGTTGCTTTCACTCAGGGTGCCATCTGGGTTAAATGTGGCCTCTACTGGAAAAACAATTCCATCTGCCAAACAAATTAGGACACTTTGCTAAACAAATTTCAGTGTAAAGTGCAGGAATTGGAGCTCCAGCCCCCGGTATCCCACGGAGGGCTGGAGTGGAAGCCACAAGACTAGCCTGGTGGCCTAGGAGACAGACTGACAGATCCAGCTAAGTAAACACACCCTTCAATCAAGCCTCAAGCGGTAGTATGGGGATTCTGGTGGAACAGGGACTTAGTGGGGAGGCAAGCATTTTCTCAGGCTATGACATTTTTTATTCTGCCATTGATTTCTTGTCTACCTCTCAAGTTGTTTATGACAACTCAAAAAATATCTAACCAACCCACAGTGTTTCCATAGGACTACCCAGTAGATGCTTTTATGTTACTCTATTCACTATATTCAGGAGATTGTGTCCTCTATCTTGATTTTTTTTTTAAGGCATGGTATTCACTTAAGAACAGTATCAGTGCTCATCACAAGTATGGTACTTCCCTGAAATGGCAATTTATTCTGTTCCAATGCTCACTCCAGGGCTACTGAATTCAGAACTACTGATTTCTGGAAATTTGTTTTTCACAAGTGACCACAGACAGAACAAATATTAAAAAATAGAAAAATGATTGCAGAGTCAAACTGTTTGAACACTTCTGAGTGCTTTTTTTAAAAAAGTTTTAGCTTAACTAACTCTTTTTATGTTTTAACATTTTTATCTTTTATAGACATATGTTATTGAAACAGATTGTATTACCTATGGATACATCCATTAGACAAACTTTATTTTTTGCTTTTGGCCTTACTGTATTAAAAAAAGTAAAAACAGTTAGAATTCATTATTCAAAATTATGGAAAAATAATTGTTATTTAAATGTTCTAAACGGTTCATCAATTAGTCCGGTAGAAAAAGAAAAGTTTATTTTTTTAACTACTCAAGTGGAGGTGTGGTTTAAGAGATAGAGCACTAGCCTTGATCAAAAAAGCTCAGGGCCAGCATCCAGGAACTGATTTTAGATATGACAATGTGATATTTTTGGTCATTCTTCTTAATACAAACAGAATTTCCAAACCAATCCTCTTTTTTTCCCCTTCCTTTATTTTCTTCTTTCTTTCTTTTCTTTCTCTCTTCTTTCCCTTACCTTCCTTTTTCTTTCCTTCCTTTCCCTTGCTTTCTTTCCTTCCTCCCTGGTTTTCTTCCTTCCTTTTCACTCCCTTTCTTTCCTTTCTTCCTTCCTTCCTCCCTTCCTTCTTTTCTCCCTTCCTTTCTCCCTTCATTCTCCTTCCATTCCTTTCTCTTTCCTTTTTTCCTTCTTTCCTCTCTCCCTCCTTTTCTTCTTTCCTTCCTTCCTTCCTTCTTCTCCTTTCTTTTCTTCCTCCCTTCCTCCCTTTCTCCCTTTTTTTCTTCCTCCCTTTCCCTTCCTTTCCTTTATCTTCCCTTCTTCCCTTCCTTCCTTCCTTCCTTCTTTCCTTCCTTCCTTCCTTCCATCCTTCCTTCCTTTGTCCTTTTCTTCCTCCCTTCTTTTCTTCCTTCCTTCTTTCCTTTCTCCCTTCTTTTCTTCCTCCCTTTCCTTTCCTTTCTTTTCTCTTTTCTCCCTCTCTCCTTCCCTCTTTCCCTCCCTCCCTCTTTCCCTCCCTCCCTCCCTCTCTTCCTTCCTTCCTTCCTTCCTTCCTTCCTTCCCCGCTCCCTCTGTAACTCCCTTCCTTCCTTCCCTCTTCTCTCCCTTCCTCCCTTGTCCCTTCCTTCCTTCTTTCCTATATACACTGTTTTAACCAACGAGTTACCCATGTTTCCATTCATTTTGCTTTTGCTAGTTTTATGAATGTTTTACACTATTTGCTTGGGCTATCACGGGCTTCTCCTATAGCTTAGGTGTTAAATGCAGGCCATACTCAGCTGTTTAGTCTCAAACATGGTTTGTTGTGATTTTTTTTTTTTTTTGCACTTACCTGGGTCACAAACCTCCAAATCTCAGCCTCTCACATACCTAGGATGACAGTTGCATAGAATCATGCCAAAATGCTGATTGAGTTAGTGTTACACAATCTTTTTGCCTAGGCTTGTCTCAAGTTATCATTCTCCAACTTTTCACTGACTAAGGAGTTTGGTATTGGTCACCATTGCTCAGTTCATGAATTGGTATTTACTAAGAGAAATCTCAAATCCAGTTCATTCTACATTTGCACTGACCACATCATGTAACAATTTATCTTTTGGGGTATTTTTTAGTAGAAAGGCCATTAACTTTCATCATATTTTTGAAAGTGTTTAACACTTTCTATAACTTCAAAATAATCATTTTCTCTTTAAACATTTCAAAATACATTTCCATGTCATTTTTTTACATCTCTCATATTCTTTTTCTCTCCTCCTTTGTCCTCTCAAGTTTTTCTTGAGAGGCTAGTGCCCTACCACTTGAGCTACAGCACCACTTCCGGCTTTTTTCTTTTTGCTTATGTGGTGCTGAGGAATCGAACCCAGGGCCTCAGGCATGCAAGGCAAGCGCTCTACCACTGAGCCAACTTCCCAGCCCCTCAGTAGGTATTTATAAATACAAAGAAATATATATTGAATTCTGTTTTTATATCTGCATCCATATAGTTGTATCTATATTTATAGTATATCTATATGGTTTTAAACTGTCAGGTTAGATTGAAAATACAATTCTTTTATTTTGTAAAATAGAAGAGAGCAAATACCTGTAGTCAATAAATTAATATCTAACTGAATTTTGGACAGTTGAGATGGTTATGTGAATATTACAGGATGATGGCAGACACTTGCTAAGTTTCCAACCTTTTAACTGTGGTACATCAAAAATTGTTGAAAATGTCAAGGCAAGAACAGATTTTAGCATTTCAGAAACTATTATAATACAATCAATGATTTCTCTTAAGTAGAAAGTTCCTGTGTGTAGTACAGTCTTTGAGTCTGAGCTGACTTTATCTGTTAACAGTCAATTACTCCACGTTGTCTGGGTGTCTTCCAGGTAAAATTGGCTGAGCCTGAACTTTATTAATGGTTCTGTAGTAGCAGAATTTCATCTGGAAACCATACGTTCTCATTCTTTCTTACTAGATTTCACTTGATTATATTTATTGAATGTATAGAAATGCTGAGTGAGTTGAGGCAAGCAGCCTGTCAAATGAATAGTTCCAGTCAGCCTGGCTTAAGTCAAGAATAGACAACATCTCTGCAGGTATATGGCTGGCAGGCAATGATTGGGTATTTTGCAATTGTCTGTATAAATATGCCACCAAATGGACATAATTTTATGCATAATTTATAGGGTTTTCTTTCATTTTACCTAACAGGAGAATGACTTATTTTTCTTCATTCTATTGAGTCCACTCAGATAGTCTATTGCTTTACAAGACTATTTAATGTAGACATTTTATTTTTCAAAGTTGATTGAGATTTTCATTAGTTCTCACCTTTTAAATCAAGATTTTCAAGAAAATTAGAAAAACCAAACTACAAACAAAACTCTGTAAATCAACTGAATGAGGTTACATTGTTTTTTGAGTTAGTAAATCTGCAATACTTGCTCTAGTTCCTGAAGAAATACAAATTATTCATTAGGAAGTAGCGACTAATGGTCAGCCTTATGAAATGAAGTGATACGTGTAAGGAAGAGAAGTCTGAGTTCAGAAGACAGCAGTGTCACTTGGCTCATCCCCAATAACTTTCCCTCTAGCTCACTATCACAACAACCTAACCCTATAAGTGACTAGCAGCATACTTGAATGCAGAGTGAAACAATTTGCAGGAGAGACCAATAAAATATTGTTATTCAACAAAATATTGTTTATTCAATAAAATATGGTTAAATTTTAAATTAATTACGTATTTTTCATTATTGCGTTTTAAGATACTGGCAAATTTAAAATTTAATATAAGCAAATAATATTAAATTTCAATGTGATGAACTGTATTCACAAAAACTATGTTTTATTTAAAAATCATAAAAATTTGAATTTTGTTGAAGAAGAATATAAATAAAAATGAGAATCCCTTCAATGTCATGTCATCAAACAAGTTATTCATCTATGAGTATTTCTGTATTTTTATAGGTATTAGCATTTTATTTACTTATTCTTCAGTTGGTGGGCAATTGGTATATCTCTACATTTTATTGATTATGAATAATTTTGCTATGAACATTAATGTTGAAAGTTTTCTTTTAAGTTTTCTTAAAAGTGGAACTGCTGGGTCTTAAAGTCATATATTTTGAAAAATTGCTAGACTATTTTCCTAAGTAGCTGCATTATTTTTCTCTTGTCTCCAATACTGGTTGTAGTCAACTTTACCACATTCTCATCAATAATTGATGGTGTATTGTAGCCATATAATGGATTTGAATTGTACCTATATATAGTCATAAAAAAGTCATATGGGGTCCAGTCGTGGGGCCTGAACTCTGGGCCTGAGCGCTGTCCCTCAGCTCTTCAGCTCAAGGCTAGCGCTCTACCACTTAAGCCACAGCACCACTTCTGGCTTTTTTTCTTTTTGCTTATGTGGTGCTGAGGAATCAAACCCAGGGCCTCAGGCATGCAAGGCAAGCACTCTACCACTGAGCCACCTTCCCAGCCCCACACATTATTTATATTGACTTAGGTAAGTGTGGTAGTGTATTATTCAATATACATATCACATCCAGTTATCTCTTTCAGCCACCCTGTATCTACCTTCTCCTCCTCCCACAAACCGCATCATGCCTGTAATACTAGCTACTGAGAAGGTTGAGACCTGAGAATCACAGTTCAAAGCCAGCCGGGGAAGGGGTAGTAAAGTCTGTGAAACTCTTATTTTCACTTAACCACCAAAAATCTGGAAATGAAATTGTGATTCACCTGGTTGAGCACTAGCCTTGAGCAAGAAAGCTCAGAGATAATGCCCATAATTATCAAGTTCAAGCCCCAGGACTGACACGTGCACGCACGGGCACACGGGCACACACACACACACACACACACACACAAATGCAAACATACAATATCAGAAACTTAACATAAGATTTTAGGATTTCATCCAAGTCTGTTATACTTTCCATTTTAGGTGATCTTTTGAATCATACTATGTTTTTGTCCTCTAGGAAACAGTAATATTTTATACTATATTACTGTTCTACTCATTGTTATCAGTTTTTAAGGTTAGCTTGATCATCCCATATATTAGCTTGTTCATCTTACAGGTTATTCATAAACAAATTCTGTTTGTTTAGGTTAAACTCATTAATCTTGTCAGCTGTGCTGTAAATCTGAATCTCAAAAGAATTCTTTTGATAGCATTGAGATTTCTTCTACAAGTTTGAAAAATGATTTTGGTATCACACAGTAAAATATGTAGTTATGTTTCATTAAAATGTGAGCCAGCCAATGGATCTTTCAAATTTCACTTTGCCTCTAGTTAAACATTTTGGCCTTTGTTCTGTAACATAGAAATTGTCTTAACATGTGGAAGACATCAATAGAAGCTTGAAGATCTTATTCTTGGAATATATAAACTGGAACAAATTCTGAAAAATGACAGGGTCTGAAACAAGTATGCCATTCACCTGGGACAATTCTCCTGGATAGCCCTTTCTTTCAATTAACTGGTGCCCCATGCAAGTCAGTTTGTGCTAGTATAAGTAGTGTTATCCAGTCAGCTTATTCTAGCATTCAGTCAGTCATAGGTCCAGATGTTGCAGTCACTACTATTACCCTTTTTGGAGGAAAAAAAATGTATGTGTCAAGCAAATAACTGGATTCTGCAGCTGCGGCTTAAATTGTTCCCAATGCACCCACTGAAATTTTTAGAAAAAAATTGGAATAAAGTTTAAAGCACCATATCTCATGCAGAAAGCATTGCAATTCAAAAGTACATTGACCTACCAATTATATAGCTTAGTGTAAAACAATGCCTTGGGTGCCTGCCAGTGCTCAGAGTATATGACCAGCATGTTTGATTATCTCTTATTTTGGGGAAGTCATGTTTCTTCTTTTACTTAAAAGCATTATCCAATTTTAGGCATAATGAATGCAAAGACATGCATAATACATCTGTGTGTTACCCCCAAATATAATAAATCTTTCTATGCATCTGTTCTTACATAGAAGTGAAATAATCATTGAGATTCAGAATGTCCTATGTTAGGTTAGTTTTACCGAAGGATTCAAGCTAAGATGAACTACTTAACAGATTCTAGTGAGAAGTTTTCCAATGATTTACATTAAATGTGCATATTATTTTATATGGCAATCTAGTCTGAGTATTGTTTTCCTAAAACATACTAAGAAATATAACCTCTGAAGCAATTCCAGATTTTGTTTTAAATCAGATGATAAATTAATTCGAATTTTTGGAGAATTAGGATGAACAAACATATTACTAATTTTTTGAATATTTACGTCCTTACTGGATTTATAAGTAATCTTATTAGCATTCTTACCATATACAAACAATTTTTTAACTCTTTAAGACCCACACTTCAATATGGTAGTTTATATTAAGTTATGTTTTCTATACTTAATAAAAATTTAATAATTAAAAATTAAATTAGCTACAAACTGCTTCAAAAATAGTATCTAGTACTGTTAGTTCTATATTTATTTTATACTTATATTGTCAAACATATAAGCATTCATATTGCTTATTATATACGAGAAATAAAGTCTACTAAGATATAACATTAAATTTTATTAAATGCATTAAATATGAATGTTTAATTTTTAACTTAGAGGACTTACTGTTCATTCATTGATGGATGTTTATTGCTCAAAGAATAAAACCCTAAATCCTTAGGAAAATCTACCTTCATCTGAAAAAGACCTAGGAGCCTGTTTTAATAACCCATCCCATTTTTATGCCATTTACAATTAAGCCACTCTCTGATCCCATATTTCCTGTGGATGACCTATATTATGTTAACATATATTTAGTTTGAAAAACTAATTTAAATCCTCTACTGCAGTGATGCACTTTTGCAACATTTCCTAGGGAGACAGAATATTATAAAGCCATCCTTCATAAGCAGATTTAACCAAAGACAACTTTAATTGCTACACTTTTCCCTATGTGACACTTAACATAATATATTCTGTAAACATGCTTCACTTACCCTTATGGAATTTTAGTTGACTTATTTGTTCATATGTTTGTTTGTTTTACCATGCCATTGTAATGTACTTTTTGCCCATTCATTTTTTTAACTTCAAATACCTTATGATTCTTTCAAGGTTCAATTCTATTGTCACTTCTTTTACAAATGTTCCCTTTAGTTCCACAGACTAGGATAATTTTTACTCTCTTTGTGCTTGCATACCTTTTCAAGTTTTCTCTATTTGAATAGTTAACCTACTATTTTACTTTCACGATATTTCATAAGATCTAAATCACCTCTAGACATATTTTGTACCAATATTTTTAAACTTCTAAGAAAGGAAAATTTACTCTTCACGTAATTAATGTGCAATGTTTATTCTATTCTTTAGTATATATAAGTACTCCACTTGTGCATATCATAAATTAAAGGTGACATACAGAAGGCCAGATGTTTACATGACTATTTCAACTTTTACTGAATTGTTTTTAAACCTAGACCCTCAAAGCTTGCTCATCAGAAAAATCCTCTGACATCAAGACCACAGGTAAGCCGGGCTCCAGTGGCTCATGCTTGTAATCCTAGCTGTTTAAGAGACTGAGATCTGAAGATCATGGTTCAAAGCCAGGCCAGGCAGGAAACTCCGTGAAACTCTTATCTCCAATAAACCATCAGAAAAACACAAGTGGCACTGTAGCTCAAGTGGTAGAGCACTCGCCTTGAGCTGAAGAGCTAAGGGACAGCGCCCAGGCCCAGAGTTCAAGCCCCACGACCGACCAAAAAAAATAAAAAGAAGGATCTCGGGTAATTAATTATTTTTACCATCTTTATGAAGTGGTACATGCATCTCAGTCAATGTCACCCCTTCAACATTCTCATCCCCCCCACAGACCCACGTGCTAGCTTACTTTTCTTAATTTTGTGGTATTTACAATGAATTCTTGAATGCATTACCCCCTTTTCATTCATCTACCCTTCCCCCCTTTCACCCTCCCCACCACCTCAGCAAACCTTGCATGTACCAATTTCCTGGTACTGACTTTGTTGGGCTTTGACCTAGACTGTACCAATGTTAAGACTCAGATTTGCTTCCAGTTTGCAAATACTGATGTGATTGGTTGTATGTAGCAAGGTTATATGCACATGAAAGTAGCAAAAACTAGATGACAATAAAAATGTGGTATGTTAACATAGCAGCTCATTATTGATTATTAGATACATCCTTTATTTTAGATATCTTAGATGTGTCCATGTGAAAAATATGCATCTTATAAATTGATAAATTATACTATAGTTTTCACTTCCCAGAAGTCAATGTACCTATTGAGAGCAATACTTTGTCGTCTTTGGAAATATTTACTAGCATTCAACATACTTACACAAATATATGCAAGTATTTTGGCACATTTTTTGTGAGGAATCAATGTGTTTTACTTAGCTTCATTTGTATAAATATGCCCTAATGAGTTTTATGTCTCCTTGAATATCTTTTATTGGTGTTCAGTATTATTACACTTTTAATGTAATAAATAATAGAGTAGATGTGTAAAAGTACAGAATATTTGAGCAACTTTATAAAAGCTCATATATAGCAACTTAGTATACAGTAAATTTACAAATTTTAAGACAATCGTCAAATCCCATACAGATCCAAAGACATTAATTGTTGGGGATTTTAACACACCACTCTCCCCACTAGATAGATCAACTCGGCAAAAACTCAACAGAGAAACCGCAGATCTAAACAGCTGCATAGATCAACTAGACTTAACAGACATCTACCGAACATTTCACCCAGCAGCATCAGAATACACGTTTTTCTCAGCAGCACATGGAACGTTTTCTAAAATAGACCACATTTTAAGCCACAAAGCAAACTTGTCTAAATTCAGAAACATTGAAGTTATACCTTGCATTCTCTCTGACCACAAGGGAATAAAATTAGAACTCAACTCCAAAAGCCACCAAAGAAAGTCCAGTATCACATGGAGGCTGAACAACACACTGCTGAATCATGAGTGGGTCATGGAAGAGATTAGAAAGGAAATTCAAATGTTTATGCTATTCAACAAAAACGAACACACAAATTACCAGCTCCTCTGGGACACAGCAAAGGCAGTACTCAGAGGCAAGTTTATAGCTCTGAGCTCCTACATCAACAAATTGGAGAGATCTGAAACTAACAATTTAATGACACATCTAAACCTCCATGAAAAAGAGCAGCAAGATAAACCCCAATCCAGTAGACAGAAAGAAATAATAAAAATTAAATCAGAATTAAATGAATTAGAATCCAAAAAAACTATAGAAAGAATCAACAAAACAAAGAGTTGGTTCTTCAAAAAACTTAATAAAAATTAACAGACCCTTAGCAAATCTTATCAGAAAAAGAAAAGAACACACCCAAATTAATAAACTCAGAGATGAGAATGGAAACATCACCACGGAAACAACCAAGATTCAGAACATTATAAGGGAATACTTCTCAAAACTTTATGCTAATAAGTATGAGAACTTGACAGAAATGGACCTCTTCCTAGCAAATATTGACATGCCCAAACTAAACCAAGATGAGTTAAACTATCTTAACAGGCCCATATCAAGCATTGAAATAAAAACAGCAATAAGAGACCTCCCAGCTAAGAAAAGTCCAGGACCAGATGGTTTTACAGCGGAATTTTACAAGGCCTTCAAAGCAGAGCTCACACCAATTCTCCTCCAACTCTTCAATGAAATTGAAAGAGAAAGCTCACTACCGAACACATTCTATGAAGCCATCATAACCCTCATCCCAAAACCAGGCAGGGACTCATCAAAGAAAGAGAACTATAGACCCATTTCTTTGATGAACATTGATGCAAAACTTCTCAACAAAATTTTGGCCAACCGACTTCAACAATTCATCCAAAAAGTCATACATCACGATCAAACAGGATTCATTTCAAGGATGCAAAGCTGGTTCAATATACGCAAATCAATTAATATTATTCATCACATCAACAGGAGCAAGAATAAGAACCACATGGTTATCTCAATAGACGCAGAAAAAGCATTCGACAAGATCCAACACCCCTTTATGATGAAGGTTTTGAAAAAATTAGGAATCCATGGAACATTCCTCAATACAATAAAGGCTGAATATGACAAACCTACAGCCACCATTATACTCAATGGTGAAAAACTAAAGCCATTTCCTCTTAACTCAGGAACAAGACAAGGGTGCCCACTCTCTCCACTTCTCTTCAATCTAGTATTAGAATGCCTAGCTACAGCAATAAGACAAGATGCAGACATAAAGGGGATCCAAATAGGGAAAGAAGAAATAAAACTCTCCCTCTCTGCAGATGACATGATCTTGTATTTAAAGAATCCCATAGACTCCACTCCCAAATTACTCAAGCTGATTCAAAACTTTGGCAAAGTAGCAGGTTATAAAATTAACCCCCAAAAATCAATGGCTTTTCTGTATGCCAACAATGAGAAAAGTGTGGCTGAAATTAGGAAAGCAACTCCATTTGTAATAGCCCCACAAAAAATAAAATACCTAGGAATTAACTAAACTAAAGAAGTGAAGGACCTCTATGATGAAAACTTTAAAATCTTGAAAAAGGAAATCAACACAGAACTTAAAAAATGGCAAAACCTCCCATGCTCCTGGATTGGAAAGATTAACATCGTGAAAATGGCAATACTTCCCAAGGCTATCTACAAATTCAACGCAATACCTATCCAAATTCCACCCTCATTCTTCAAGGAAATAGAAGAGGCAATCCAAAAATTCATATGGAACAATAAAAGACCCCGAACAGCAAAAACGCTCCTCAATGGAAAGAACACTGCTGGAGGAATATCAATATCAAATTTCAAACTCTACTATAAAGCCATAGTAATCAAAACAGCTTGGTATTGGCATAAGAACCAATGGAATAGAATTGAAAACCCAGAAATGAACCTACAGACCTATAGCCATCTAATCTTCAATAAGGGAGCTAAAACAATACAATGGAAGAAAGACAGCCTCTTCAGTAAATGGTGCTGGCAAAATTGGTTAACTACATGTAGAAAACTAAAGCTAGATCCCTATATATCACCCTTCTCCAGAATCAACTCCAAATGGATCAAAGACCTTGAACTCAAAGCAGACACTCTGAAAACATTACAGGATGGAATAGGAGAAACCCTAGGTCTCCTTGGCTCAGGCCGAAATTTTCTGAATAGAGACCCAGAAACACAACAAATCAAAGAAAGGTTGGACAAATGGGATTGCATAAGGTTGCAGAGCTTCTGCAGGGCAAATGACATAGCTAGCAAGATCAATAGAAAGCCAATGGATTGGGAGAAGATCTTTACTAGCCATACAACGGACAAGGGTCTCATATCTAAAATATACTTGGAACTCAAAAAATTAAATCACCCAACAACAAATCCTCAAAGAAACAACTGCCCAATAAGTAAGTGGGCGAAAGACTTAAAGAGAAGTTTCTCTGAAGAAGAAAGAAGGATGGCCAATAGACACATGAAGAAATGTTCAACATCCCTAGCCATAAAAGAAATGCAAATCAAAACAACATTGAGATATCACCTCACTCCAGTTAGAACAGCAAAAATCAAGAACTCTAACAACAGATGCTGGAGGGGATGTGGACAGAAAGGAACCTTACTTCATTGTTGGTGGGAATGTAAACTTGTTCAACCACTTTGGAAAGCAGTATGGAGGTTCCTCAAAAGACTTCACATAGAACTCCCCTATGACCCAGCAATCCCACTTTTGGGCATTTACCCTAATGTTTACAAAAAAGACCACACTAAAGCTACCAGCACAACTATGTTTATTGCAGCATTATTTACCATAGCTAAGATATGGAACCAACCCAGATGCCCCTCAGTAGATGAATGGATCAAGAAAATGTGGTATATATACACAATGGAATTCTATGCCTCCATCAGAAAGAATGACATTTCCCCATTTGTTAGGAAATGGAAAGGCTAGGAAAAAATTATATTAAGTGAAGTAAGCCAGGCCCAAAGAAACATAGGTCCCATGGTTTCCCTTATTTGCAATATCTAGTATATGTATGAGTCAAGCGGAAAAGGACAGATAATGTGATGTTAGGAAAACGAACCCTTAAATATGTATTTTAATGTTTTTGTTTCTTTCATGCATGTGTTTCTAACGCATTTATAAGATTATTTCTTTGTTGCTTTGTATGTCCCTCCCCCACAGTGTAACCCCCGCTTTCACTATATTTGATGTCAGTATAACATGTGGAGGAGATGGGGACAAACAAGTCGTTTAAGGATTCAGGTGGACCTGTTGCAACAATGAGAAGTACAAAATGTCACGTCAAAACCAGCTTTACAATGTCGGTGTATGGGGGAGAGGGGGTATGATTGGGTGGGGGGGTGGGGGGAGGCTGGGAAGGGAGGTGAAGGGTAAACAAAGGAGGAGGCTGCAATGCTTGGTAAGAAATGTATGCATTATCCTGCCCATGTAATTGTAACCCCTCTGTACAGTATGTTCTCAAATAAAATAAAATAAAATTTAAAAAAAATAAAAAAAATTTTAAAAAAAGACAATCGGTCCCCTAAAATAGAATATACTTCTTCAAATTCTATCTATACCTATAAAAACCCAAGTGATGGTTGTTATTCATTAATTACATCATGTCTATAGTGACTAGACAATAGCATATTATACTTTCTGGAAATTGCAAAGCATATTGGCAAAAGATTTTTCTTCATGAAGAGCTCTGCCAGGTTATGGGAACATCTTTCCCATATGTATTTTAAAAACAAATAGAATTTGCCTCCTGATGAGTATATGTGTTTGGGTGGACAGATGGAGCATTGATTGAAGTAGTTGAGCAGTTTTTAATGCTAACAGAAAATGTTGATTAAAAAAAATTAACCTCATTTTACTCAAACAATTCTTCAGTCTCTTAACTTCATTTAGTATGCTATGAAAACTTGTCTAGGGTGATTCTAATTTCAAAACATAAAACAAGTTAATACCATCCCAGCAGATGTTTTTAAGGAATCATTGTTTACCAGAAGTCTAAACAGCTATTATAGTTCCAAATATCATAATCCATAGATGGGACTTTTGAACAGTGGGTGTAAATGATTTTCATAATGTCAGTTTTATTTTGCAGTAATTAAGGTAACTCTTTAAATATTGTAAAGTATTTAAAATAAATTGCAGGAATTGGTCAATATGAAACAACAATTTATATTTTCACTTTGTTAAAAAGGGTATCATATCATAGTAAATTTTTTATAAACAAAATATGGCTTAGCGTGGAAATGTAACATAGGATTTAAAATAATTTAGCTACTTTGAAAAACTGGGTGAAATTATGGTTATTCTTTGTTACTGTTTTCTTTCTTTATTTTGCCAGTCGTAGGGCTACAACTCAGGGTCTGGGCATTGTCCCTGAGCTTCTTTTTTTTTTCTTTCTTTTCCTTTGATAGTCATGGGGCTTGAACTCTGGGCCTGGGTGCTGTCCCTCAGATCTTCAGCTCACCACTTGAGCCACAGCACCACATCCAGCATTTTTTCTGTTTATGTGATGTTAAGGAATGGAACCCAGGGCTTCATGCATGCCAGGCAAGCACTGTTCCATTAAGAGGACTTCCCAACCCATCCCTGAGCTTCTTTTGCTCAAGGCTAGCACTCTACTGCTTGAGCCACAGTGCCACTTCCCACTTTTTCTGTTTATGTCATACTTAGGAATCAAGCCCAGGGCTTCATGAATACTAGGCAAGCCCTTTACCCCTAAGCCACATTCTCAGACAAATGGTTATTCTTTCTAAATTAAGCATAATAGATTAGTATAATTTACTACATATGTAAATTATGATATATATGTATGTAGGTACACATATATTCACTTTAGTAAACAAACTCATGGCTACTATTTCAAGAAGATGTCATCTGAAGACTATTTATTTTCCATTTTATTTTTTATATAGCATACTTTTGTATCCCATAAACTAAACATAAATATACACAAATAATAACAATGAATCCAAATGAACATTAAAGAAATTCTACTTCTTTCTTTCTTTCGTTCGTTCTTTCTTTCTTTCTTTCTTTTTTAGATCCAGTTGTGGGGCCTGAACTCGGGGACTGGGCGCTGTCCCTCAACTCTTCAGCTCAAGGCTAGTGCTCTACCACTTGAGCCACAGCGCCACTTCTGGCTTTTTTTTTCTTCTGCTTATGTGGTGCTGAGGAATCGAATCCAGGGCCTCATGCATGCAAAGCAAGAGCTCTACCATTGAGCCACCTTCCCAGCCCAAATTCTACATATTTTGAAATCCACTTTTACCCACATTGTTTCTGGGTCACTTAGATTCTCCAATTAGAGGTTCATCTGTGATTTTTTTTTAAATTTAGAAGTGAATTTTTCAAAAGAGAGAAGCATGTATTTATTGATAACAAGACAAGTCAACAAGGATTGCTGAGGTGATGGATTCTTGAGAATTTAGGAGTGTGGCCAAGTCTTGTTACTAATAGAATAACTCTGAAAGCATAGAATTCTTGTAGCAAGCTTGACTTAGAACCTACCATTCTAGAACAACTGGGGATTTTTCATCTACTGGCCTTATTTTCCTGTTCATATTAGTACAGTGGTTGTCAAGTGTAGTTATAATTATCAGTCTCACAGAGAAATGAGTCTTTGTGACTGTTACATAAAAAGTGTGTGTACGTGTGTGTGTGTGTGTGTGTGTGTGTGTGTGTGTGTGTGTGTAGTGAATACATATTTAGCATTAGAAGACAGGCTAGAATCTGATTTATAATTTAACTGGATTACTCTGGTTGATGTACTCAGCAAAAGCCAAAGAATGTCAAGGAAGATTTACAGAGATGAGTTAAATGCAATTGAAGAGAGGCTATTTCAAATGTCAATCTGTGAGATAAGTCTTACTAATGCTAAAAATTATAGAATAAAAGAAACTATAAGAATCTATCCTCTAATGCTTAGTGATACATTTCTTAATACAGTTTTAGCATCAACAATTGCAGCACAAATATAACTTTTAAAAAGTGATATAGGAGATAATCTCTATAAATTAGAGATGACTCAAATAGCTCAATATATATTCCTAGCTTAAAAGAGAAAATTCAACTATAATGTACTGTTTTAACAAATCAGATACTTAATAAAAGAAGGGGAATTGTTCAATTTACATTAAAAATATGAATATAAAACTTTCACTTCAGTATTGGTTGGCATCTAGAATCCGAAGGAATGGAATCAGAGATCCAAAGACATTTTTTAAAATGAAAAACAACAGCTAGAACAGAGCTGTTATAATTAAAATCAAGCAAAGTGAGGAAATTGAATTGTGACTTCAATCATTAAAAGAAAGCAAAGAGAATGCAGTATTTGAGGTAGGAGATTTAATGTGTACAAATCACTTTTAAGAGATGTTGAGCACTAATAAATAGCTTTGTGTATGATATGGACTGAAATGAGATATGACAATTCAGTCATTAAAATCTTCAGATAAATTATTAGTAGAATTATTGGGGGTGAGCTAGGTTTCAGGAGATTTGTGCAAAATAAATATTTTATTTTTTTATTGTGAAAATACTGTACAGAGGAGTTACAATTACATGGGCAAGATAATGAGTACATTTCTTATCAAGCATTGTAGCCTCCTCCTTTGTTTCGCCTTCCCATCCCTCCCCATCCTCCTCTTGCCTCCCCACCCAATCCTCCCCCAGCCCCCACCCAATCCTCCCCGCTGCCCCTTCCTCCCCCCGCACCAAAGTTGTGAAGTTCGTTTTTGACATAACAACTTGTACATCTCATTGTTGCAATGGGTCCCCCTGTATCCCTATTTAAATGATTTGTTTTTTCCCTTCCCCTCCATAAATTATAACGACATCAAATACAGTGAAAGCAGGGGTTATACTGTGGGGGAGGGACATACAAAGCAACAAAGAAATAATCTTATAAATGTCTTAGAAACAATTGCATGAAAGAAAAAAAACATTTGAATACATATCTTAGGGTTCATTTCCCTAACATCACCTTATCTGACCTTTTCTGCTTGACTCAGACATACACTAGATATTGCTATTTTATATGGTAAGTATCAAATAAATGCTTAACAACACAGCATACATATACAATGGAACAAATTGAAACTGTATTGTTTGCAAAGATACAAAAGGACTTGAAAAAAAGTCATGTTAAATGGAGTAAGTCAGGCCCAGAGAGAAAAAGGACATGTATTCTCCCATATGCAACACCTAGGAATAATTTATAAGTATATAAGTAAACACTTTAGGGTCATATCCAAATGTGCATAATTGCATTAAATAAAATATGATAAACATAAGGGAGAACTCAAATGGTGTAATTTCTTACAAAGGTTAACTCATTGTCCAACAAAATAAACATTAGGAAACTGGTACTTCAAAAGGGGGTAAAATAAAGGGGAAGGGAGTAGATGAATGAAAACAAGAACAAAAGACAGAATGCAGTCATAAAATTCAATGCATATCTTACAATGTTAAAACAATTGAGAGAAGGGCTAGGGGTTGGGAGGGTGAAGGAGAATGATTAAAGGGGTAACATTGATCAAGATGCATTCTATTTATAAACTATTTTGTTGAATGGCAAAATCCTTCGTACAACTACTTAAAAATAGTAATAAAATAAGGAAATCTTGTGGTGAATAGTGGGTTCAATTGTGAAGACTTTTGCAAGAGCCTTTGGCCCTTTCGAGATTAGCATATCATCCAACTATCTCACTTATGTATGTATTTATATACATATCTATGCCTATATGCCCATTTTTATTTGGCATTGTTCATAACAACTGGAGTGTGGAATAGATCTAGATGTCCATTGACAGGTAAATTAAAGAGAAGATGGTGTGTATGCATGTGCACATGCATGTGTGTGTATGTGCACATATATACACACACATACAAAGATATTTTCAGGCCAAAATAAGAATGAAATACTGCCACTAGCAGCAAATGATGGGAACTGCAGGACATTGTGTTAAAGGAAATAAACCAGACACAGAAAGGCAAGTACTTCATTGTCTTGCTTACACATGGAAGCCACAACTCTCAAACTGAATGTAGAATAGTAACTTCCAGAGGCTGATAATAGTGAAGCTACAAAGAAGGAAATTGAATTTGATCTTTTCACACTCTGTGCATGTTTAAATATCACAGTGAGCCCCACTAATGAGAACAATTAATAAACTAATTTAAATATGTAACAGATATAAAGGGCACATGTTCATTTCCTAAGAAACAAAGTGTCACTGCAAAGAAAGAACTTATATCTATAACAAGAATGAAAGACTATTTTAAAACCAGGATATTGAAAGAGAAGTCATGGTAATAGTTCAGTAATTGTGTTTATAATAATGTTAATTAATTATTAAATTGCTAAGGTTCTCTCATTTGCCATTAAAAATAGGAAGTTTAGGGCTGGGAAGGTAGCTCAGTGGTAGAGTGCTTGCCTTGCATGCATGAGGCCCTGGGTTCAATTGCTCAGCACCACATAAGCAGAAAAAGCCAGAAGTGATGCTATGACTTATGCTGTGGCTCGGCCTTGAGCTGAAGCGCTGAGGGCCAGTGCCCAGGCCCAGAGATCAGCCCCCATTAAAAAAAAGGGAAGTTTAAATGCTTTACTTACTTTCTTTTAGAAAGTTTTCTCAAGCTGTAAGTTTCAAACTGCTTAAAAATTGCATGGAAATCGTTTTAGATAAAATTGCATGAACACTGCATGAAAAACTTTAGATAAGCCATTGTTTAGACAATTATTTCTGAGTATTGCATAGACATCATTAACAAATGAGAATGGAATGCAATACAAATCAGTAACTTAGAATAGACACATTATTTTATTAAAATGGTTTTCATTATTTTTATATTTTTTTCTTTTTATCTCTTTGTATTTACATTTGCTTGGAATCTGGAAATGTGCTGGCAATATTGTATATATTACTGTGGTGACCTTGACTCCTACAAATCATTTGTTTTAGCCTAAAATGTGTATCTAAAAGCCATCATTTTTAATGAATATTAAACCACTGATAGGCACTGTCTTTTACTGGAAAAGCTTCAAATTGAAATAGAATACTATTGTGAATGCTTATGGAATGCTTTAAGAATAAAGAGTATATTCTGTAGTCCAGGTATATTAATTTTTCCAGATAGAATTTTGTTTCAAAGAAACATTTTCAACCACTACAGAATCCCCTAGGCTTTTAATATTAATATATTTTATTAAGAGAAATTTTACCTGGTAATTCAATATAAAAAGCAGGTTTTATTTTGCCTAAAATATTTTTTCATATCTCACATACATGATTTTTTTATTATGTAAAGTTATTTGTGCAAATACTAGGAGGAAGTTTATATCCATTCCTTCTTAGTAAATTTAATTCAAAGTTTCGCTGTTGTCATAATTATAAACTCGGTGTCCATTTACTATCTTTTGAAAAATTTTGATCACTCAGTGATGAGATGCTAACATACATTGGAGTTTAGGATATAACATAATGAATTTGTTCTTCTACCATCCCTAGGCCTGTCTCTTATAATATTTCCTATTCTGAAGGCTGAGTTTATCATATTCCAGCAAGACAAGACACACAGTTAGTGTGTTACAGCACACAGGTCAGAATCTTTTGGTGGTCTCCTGTCACTGTGGATTGGGGGAATCTGCTTATGGGAAAGACAGAATGTCTTCTCCTTTTCCTGGCTATGGAAGACCCCAGGATACATCAGTAGATGCTTCTAAAGGTTCTCCCTTGCTTTGCAATTATTTGAATTCATGAATAAATATACCATTAAACAGGAAATATAAAACACCATTATATGTCGTAAGACAATCCATGTAAAAAAGGCAACAAACGCCAGGCGCTGGTGGCTCCTGCCTGTAATCCTAGCTACTCAGGAGGTTGAGATCTGAGGATCGTGGCTCAAACCCATCCCGGGGAAGGAAAGTCTGTGAGCCTCTAATCTCTAATAAACCACCAGAAAATAGGAAGTGACACTATGTTTTAAGTGGTAGAGCACTATCCTTGAGCTGAAGAGCTTGAGGGACAGGGCCCTGAGTTCAAGCCCCATGGCCAATACATACATTCATACATACATACATACATAAAGGCAACAAACAAAATAATATTTTATTAGCTTTTACAATACCTTTCCATACTTTTGAACAACTTGTATCATAGTTTCATTTTGCACCCAGGCCACAAATTGTTTCCTGACTAGCATCAAAAATGCCTTTTCTCTTTATCTTTTTTTGGCTTTCTGAGTATCTATTTTATTCCTCCATTTCTTTGTGCAGCTCATCTATTCTGAACTACAAGACAGGCACTCATAAGTACCCACAAAGAAATAGCTATTAGGAGTACTTGGAACTCAAATTTTCAAGTGTCACCAAGAAATAATTTTTTTCTCAGAAATAAATTCCTTGAGAAATTACTCAACTTTCCTTAATAATCGCCACGGTACTGTTTGTTGTTGTTGTTATTTTTACTGTACCTTGATTTCTAAACTTTGTCTTTACAGTACTACACTGATGGTCGGATTGAAAAAAAAAATCAGCAGAGCGCTAGTGGCTCACGCCTGTATTCCTAGCTACTCAGGAGGCTGAGATGTAAGGATTGCTGTTCAAAGCCAACCTGGGCAGGAAAGTCCGTGAGACTCATCTCCAATAAACCACCAGAAAACCGGAAGGTGGTAGAGCACTCGCCTTGACCTGAAGAGTGCAAGGACAGCGCCCAAGCCCAGAGGTCAAGCCCCGCGACCCACTGAAAAAAAAAAATCACTGATCAATTACTTTAGAAAAGGAAGTGAAATAAAGAAATGTAGGCTGATGTCTCAACAGCAAGATAAGATTCAACCATACGAAATATCTCAATAGTTTTGTTTTGATTGAAATCAGTCATGTAAGAAATAGATTACTGATCAAACATTCCAGTGATAGCCTCTCTGTCATTTTCCATGTATTTAAGGAGCTACACACAACTACTTTTTTTTCTTCTTGTCAGGCTGGAACTAAGGGTGTAGGCACTGTCACTGAGTTGTTTTGCTCAAGATTAGTACTCTACCACTTCGAGCCACAATACCACTTCTGGTTTTCGGATCGTTAATTGGATTCTCATGAACTTTCCTTCCTGAGATGACTTTGAATCGTGATCCTCAGATCTTAGCGTCCTGAGTAGCTGAGCTACCAGTGCCCAGATACACACAACTCTTGATATGAATGTCAAGCTCCAAATGTCTTGGTCTACAGAATTAATTCCATATGCTTTTATGGCATTATGTGTTTTTTTTTTTAATGAAGAAAGTTTTTTCTGTCCACCAATGATGCAGACTCGGTTATCTTTCTGATTTTCAGTTTATGGCTTGAATAGAAACTCCTCCCTTAAGCGTCTTGTCAGAATCTCATCCAAACATTTTCCTGACAATGTATTTTTGCTCTAGATGCCACATTGATTTACCCTGAGATAAAGAATTCTAATCATTTATTGTGCATGAAGTCTATAAATGTTTGCAATGACATTTCAGGACTATTGTCAGATTAGACAGAATCAAGAATCTTATCCAACTGCAACCCTCTTAACATGTCCCAGATAAGATTATAATGCTATCTTTGCTCTTTCTGAAGACATAACTTCAAAACTGATTTCATATCTAATGTACATTTAGTTTTCTCTGAAAAGTAGCATTTGTATTGTATCTGGGTTTGGTTGGAAATATATCAACTATCTCACCCCTCCCTTGCAGGTTTAAGGGAAGGATAACTTTTATCCTTTTTTGTCCTTTTTGGTCATTGATTCTGATCGAGGTTCCTTAATGGCACCCACATATAAAGAGTGTGTGAGTACCTCTAACAGTGTGACTATCTTTCCATCATTCATATTTTTAGAGAAACAAGCCTCAATTCAGGCTTTGAGAGAAATCCCGAGTTTCCTCAGAGAAGCAAGTTTATTTTTCCTATAAAGTAGATACTAAAGGTATGCCAGCAATTGTGTAACAATAGGCCTCTCTCAGAAAAAAAAAATAGATTAGTAAAGCATAGCCCAAATAGCTGATCTTCCAATGCCAGTGCTTCCATGATGGTTAATCTGAAGCTACAAGCATGTGAACCTAGAGTTGTACCTACCTTCTCAAATTCCAGTGCAGTACAGTGAGTCATAAAATATGCAAATACTCTCTAGTACAATCTCAAAAATCTTTATCCATCCTTCAGTGTTATGATTTCAAGGTGGTGCTTCCTCCTAAGAGGTTTGTGCATTGAAAGCTTAGTCTCAGGTGGTTGATCCAATTAGTGTAAGGTAATTGGATCATGGAAGCTCTGACTTAGTCAATAGATTGATCTCTAGGTGGATTATAAATCAGTAAATTGATGGCATTCCTGGGAGGTAAAATTTAGCAGTATGGCCTAGGTAGAGAAAGCAAGTCACTGCGGTCACATCTTTGGAGCTATCTCTTCTATCTTTGAGAATAAGAATGTGGCCAGGTCTGGGTTTTAATGGAAACATCCTTCCTCCCTCTTTTTTTTTTTTTTTGTTGTTCACAGATTTTGTCACGGTGATGAAAGGCTGACTAATTCAGGCAGCAGATGACATTTCTGCAAGCTTGTCAGACATATATTAGGTTGACATACTTTGTTCTAGTGAATGTTTTTCTTTTAAGTCACACATTACTACCATTAACATGCATAAAATTACAGATGTAATGATTTCTTATTTTATATACTGGAGTTTTATGTGCTTATATGTTATTGGTCAGAACCTGATTGATAACTTAATTCTGTTGGTATGTTCTTTCAAATTTATATCTTATTATGCACACAGTAACTAATATTTTCATTGGTTCAATTGCCTAAAGGTGATGCTGAGGAAGAGATTCTATGGAAAACTCTAGAAAGAGTGTAGAATGTTTAATATGTTTATTGTTAAGCAGATAAAAGAAATTGGCTTTTTTTTCATTGTCTCCCAAATTTTGTTTTCTGTCCTTTCCCACACTTCTAAAAACTATCCACCCATTTTTGTTTGTTTTTTGCATATATTTTGTATTGTAAAGCTACTTACCAAGGGGTTACAGTTATGTGAGTAAGGTAATGAGTGCATTTCCTACTGACCATTGTTACCTCCTCCTTTGTTTTTCCCCCACCATCCCTCCCTACCCACCTCCCCACTCCTCCCCACCACAAGTTGTAAAGTTCGTTTTCAACATAGTGTCTTGTACATCTCGTGTTACAATGAGTCAACCTGTATCCTTGTTTCAGCATTTTGTTATTTCCCTTCCCCTCCCCTAATTAGAAATATATATAAACAAGATGCAGGGCACTGTAATCAAATACAGTGAAAACAGGGATTATACCATGGGGGAGGAACATACAAAACAACAAAAAAATAACGTGGTACCTTATAAATATGTTAGAAGCAATAACAAGAAAAAAAACCACTTGTGTCCTTATCTTGGGGTTCATTTTGCTAAACATCATCTTATCTGACTACAAAGCCATAGTAATCAAAACAGCTTGGTACTGGCACAAGAAGAGACCTTAGGACCAATGGAATAGAATTGAAAACCCAGAAATGAACCTACAGACCTATAGCCATCTAATCTTCGATAAGGGAGCTAAAACAATAGAATGGAAGACAGACAGCCTCTTCAGTAAATGGTGCTGGCAAAATTGATTAACTACATGTAGAAAACTAAAGCTAGATCCTTATATATCACCCTGCACCAGATCAACTCCAAATGGATCAAAGACCTCAAAGTCAAAGCAGAAACCCTGAAAACAATACAGGACAGAATCGGAGAAAGCCTAGGTCTCCTTGGCACAGGCTAAAATTTTCTAAAAAGACACCCAGAATCACAACAAATCAAAGAAAGGTTAGACAAATGGGATTGCATGAAGTTGCAGAGCTTCTTCATGGCAAAGGACATAGCTAGCAAGATCAATAGAAAGCCCACGGATTGGGAGAAGATCTTCACTAGCCATATAACTGACAAGGGTCTCATATCTAAAATATATTTGGAACTCAAAAAATTAAATCTCCCAACAACAAATCTTCAAAGAAACTACCGCCCAATAAATAAGTGGACTAAAGACTCAAAGAGAAACTTTTTTTTCATTGAGATGACTTTTTATTTATTTATTTTTTATTGTGAAAATACCATACAGAGGGGCTGGGAAGGTGGCTCAGTGGTAGAGTGCTTGACTTGCACGCATGAGGCCCTGGGTTCGATTCCTCAGCACCACATAAGCAAAAAGAAAAAAAAAAGCCGGAAGTGGCGCTGTGGCTCAAGTGGTAGAGCGCTAGCCTTGAGCTGAAGAGCTGAGGGACAGCGCCCAGGCCCAGAGTTCAGGCCCCGCGACCAGACCCCCCCCCCAAAAAAAAAAGAAAGAAAATACCATACAGAGGGGTTACAATTACATGGGCCAGGTAATGAGTACATTTCTTATCAAGCATTGTTGCCTCCTCCTGTGTTTCCCCTTACCATCCCTGCCCTCCCATCTCCCCCCTTTCCCCACAAAAGTTGTAAAGTTCATTTTTTGACATAACATTTTGTACATCTCATTGTTGCAATGGGTCCACCTGTATCCCCATTTAAACAATTTGTTTTTCCCTTCCTCTCCACAAATTATACCAACATCAAATACAGCGAAAACAAGGGTTATACCATGGGGAAGGGACATACAAAGCAACAAAGAAATCATCTTATAAATATTTTAGAAACAATCCCAAGGAAGAAAAAAACATTTTCTGAAGAGGAAATAAGAATGGCCAATAGACTCATGAAGAAATGCTCATCTTCTCTAGCCATAAAAGAAATGCAAATCAAAACAACATTGATATTCCACCTCACCTCTGTTAGAATGGCTATAATCTAGAGCTCTAATAACAACAGATGTTGGAGGGGATGTGGCCAGAAGGGAACCCTACTGCATTGTTGGTGGGAGTGTAAACTTGTTCAACCACTTTGGAAAGCAGTATGGAGGTTCCTCAAAAGACTCCACATAGAGCTCCCTTATGACCTAGCAATCCCACTTTTGGGCATTTACCCATTATTTACCATAGCTAAGATATGGAACCAACCCAGATGCCCCTCAGTAGATGAATGGATCAAGAAAATGTAGACACACACACACACACACACACACACAATGGAATTCTATACCTCCATCAGAAAAAATGACATTGCCCCATTTATGTGATTTTTTTTGTTTCTTTTGTATGTTCTGCCCCCATGATATAATGTCTATTTTCACTGTATTTGATTCTGGTGCCTTACACCTTGTTTATATATTTTTCTAATTAGGGGAGGGGAAGGGAAATAACAAAATGCTGAAATAAGGATACTGGTTGACTCCTTGTAACAATGCAATGTAGTCACTATGCTCAAAATTAACTTCACAACTTGAGCAGGGGAGGAGTTGGGGAGGTTGTGGGGAGGGATGGTAAGGGAAAAACAATGGAGATGGTAACAATGATCAATAGGAAATATACTCATTACCTTACTCATGTGAATGTAACCCACCTGTACAGTATCTTTACAAATATATATATGTAATATATATAATATATATATACTAAAAGCTGGTGGGAGATCCTAAAAAGAGAAGCAGGCAGATTCTTGTTTTAATAAATTCATAAATATGAAATTTCTGAATAATGGGATGGAAACGTTTACATGGTAGAGAAAAATAGATGTGAAAATAAATATCCTAGTGAAAATAGAAGTAATTTTTTTCAGTTTTAAGTAGCATGTGAGCACCCTAGGAGCTGTAGACACTTGGTTCCTAAGCCCCACAGATCTCCAGAACTTTCTTCCTGGTGATGCTTCTAAACAGTCTATACTTGAACCTGTTCTTTTCACTTACCTATCTTTAAGACAAGGGCATTTGAATCTAATCTCTAAAATTGGCTACATACATAAAATATTACCATTACCCTGAACATCTATATTAATTTTTCTTTAAATAATTGGCTGATTTTAGGAGCAACATAAATTTCATAAATTTCATATTTTGGCTCTCTGAATATTTGATAAGCATCTATTAATAGCTGTTTGGCATGGATCTATAAAAGTATATGGTATGTGTATATTTTCTAGTATTTCAGATAAACCATTAACTAAAACATACCATGAATATAATAAAATACTTAAATGACACTTATGCATTTATTTACCAATAAATGCTTTAACTTACACTTGTTCAAAGGAAATTCATAAATGGAGTTAATAAATTGATTTCCATACAACATCCCTTACACCTTCTCAATCTTTCCACACATCTTTTTTTCAGTGGATAACTAAACATAAAGCATTGTTAGACTCTTAGAAGCCAGTCTGTCTTCTTTCCTTCCTTCCTTCCTTCATTCATTTCTTCCTTTCTTTCCCTTTTCTTTCTCTTTCTTTCCTTCTCTTTTTTCCGCCCTCTTTGCCTACCTCACTTCTTTCCTTCCTTCCTTCTTTTCTTTCTTTCTTTCTTTCTTTCTTTCCCTCCTTCCATTCCTCCTTCCCTCCCTCCCTCTCTTCCTTCCTTCCTTCCTTTTTCTTCCTTCCTTCTTTCCTTCCCCTCCTCCCTCCATTCCTCACTCCCTTCCTTCCTTCCTCTCTCCTCTTCTCCCTCTCTTTCTCTTTCTTTTTCTTTCCTCTGTGGTATTGGTACTGAGACTTGAACTCAATACCTGGTTACTATCTCTGAGCTTTATTTTTGCTCAAGGCTAGCATTCTACTACTTGAGTCATAGCTACATTTTCAGCTTTTTTGGTGATTGATTGGAGATAAGCTTCTCATAGGCTTTTTTGCCTATGGTGGCTTTGAACTGTGATTTTGAAATCAGAGACTTGTGAGTAGCAAGGATTACAAGCATGTGCCATAAGTGCCTGGCAGCAGTTAAGTTTTAATTTCAGTTTTTGTGTGTGGTGAATTTTATGTCTGCATGTATATGAAGATACTCAAATATGAGACATGGTATAAAGCTGAGGACTCTTACCAAGGGTTTCTACACAGCCATTAGGAATAATCGTTTACAGAATGTTCCCTTTTCTTCTCAGGAATTATGTTTTAAAGGGTGAAATGTAAGCTATCAAAGAAAGTCCTAGCCAGATTAAAGGGCTCTATTTTCATTTTTAAAAATTACAAAAAGAGGCTACTAATAAATGATGTCAAATTATAGAACAACATAAATTAGGGAAGATCATCTAATAAAGATATTATATGCTTTTATTTACAGAAAGATAAATCATATTTAATAACATTGGAGTCAGAGTTAGTATGGAACACTAGGTCTGTGGACTACTTTGAATAATTGTAATTATAGTATTTGTTTGAAAAATGACTCTGCGACTTTAAGAAAATATACATATTCTAATATTACATTTCTCTATATATTTACTTTCTTTTTTTTTTTTTGTCGGTCGTAGGGCTTGAACTCTGGGCCTGGGCGTTGTCCCTCAGCTCTTCAGCTCAAGGCGAGCGCTCTACCACTTGAGCTACAGTGCCACTTCCGGTTTTCTGGTGGTTTATTGGAGATAGGAGTCTCACAGTCTCTCCTGCCCGGGCTGGCTTTGAACCGCGATCCTCAGATCTCAGCCTCCTGAGTAGCTTAGATTACAGGCGTGAGCCACCAGCGCCCGGCTCTATATTTACTTTCTTGAATGGAAACAGATATGCTCAACGAACTAGAAAATGAAAGGAGATTGAAAAGATTGCTCTCTCTGAACTAAAAGTATGAAAAAATACTCTTGAAGAGCTAGAATGAAACATTGTGAATTGCTATGTAGACAGTAAAACTGGATTTAAAAATGTTAACTCCAAAGTGTTTGTACCTAGGCATATGCCTGTAATCTTAGCTATTCAAGAGGCTGAGATCATGTTTGAAGCCAGCCTGGGCATAAAAATCCCTGAGACTCTTATCACTACTCAGAAAAAGTGTTAGAACTCTGAGCCTCAGGGACAGCACCAAGAAGACCAGGAACCAGAAAAATAAAAAACGTATATGTGTCCTTTGATAGTATTGTCTCTACTGGAATGTATATAAATGACAATTAAAAACATCCAAGGTTTCATTCTGGTTAGAATTCTCTTAGGTGTTAATGATACCGATGGACATTTCCAAATGGCTTAAAAGAATCCTTTATAAAAATAAAGTACAGCTGTGCCCAGGTGACTGATCTGATGCCTGTTATCTTAGCTACTCAGGAAAGGGAGATCTGAAGATTGTGGTTCAAAGCCATCCAGGGCAGGAACCTCCATCAGACTCTTATCCCCAGTTCACCACCAGAAAATTGGAGGTAAAGCTGTGACTCCAAGTGATAGATTGCTAGCTTTGAGCAAAAATGTTCAAGGACAGTGCCCAGGCCCTGAATTTAAGCCCAACATTGAACAAAATAATAAATAAAAATCATCAAGTGAAATAAAATATAATGATTATATTAAATATAGGGTTGTAACAATAGCTACTTCTTCATTTTGCCAACAGGATGAAGAAAAACATTTTACATGTTATTAATTTGTATTGCTATGAGGCCAAGTACACTTCCCTAAATGTATTAATCATATACATATACATATATATATATATATATATATGAATGTACTCTTTTTTGGGGAGGGGTTGTAAAAGTTATGTTTATTAAAGTTTCACATACATATCAAAAAAGCCAAAGAATATAACAAAATATATTTTCTTTCTCATTCATAAAAAGGCATACATTAGCAATGACTATACTTAGCAGAACACATCAAAACTACTGGAGAGCTTTGGGGAAAAATATATTATGGGATCACTTCCCTAAATGTATTAATCTCATATATATATATATATATATATATATACATGAATGTACTCTTTTGATTGCCTATACATTATATATGAAATTCATGTAGCTTGGTTTTGGTTTTTGGATTCAGAATACTAATTTATTTTGCTTTATGTTATCTGTATAGATAGATCTGTATAGATAAATTTATGTTCATGTTATCTGTATAGATAGATCACACTGTATATTATCTATCATGAAAATACTCCTGAATTTATCATATATTTCTTAACTGTATTAGTAATGTCTCTTTCACAAGAAATATTTCTATCCTTCAAAGATCTTACTGTCATGTAAGTCTACCAGGTGTATATTTACCCTGGAGGATGGAGCTATTGTCACTGGGCACAAAAATCTGACTCCTAAGTTTAACACTTAGATATTTGTCCACTGGACCAAGGTAAAGTTACCAAGGCAATGACCTTGGGTGAAATATTATGATGAGTGACCAGATGGAATTACCTTGGCTAATCCTCAGGCTCATCTGTGCATCATGTTGTTCTTTTAAATCTTCGACAGTGTAAATATGTTTAACAGGTATAAGTTGCATATTTGCTAAATAAACCATGTTTCAATATGTAACTAAAATGGAAATCTGAACTGAATACTTGTCTTTTAAAATGCTTGGGCAAAAATTTATTTCAAAATGCTTGGGGAATTATGTGTTTGTTTTCCTAATTGAATAAATGAGGGGCCATAGTCTCATTTCTTACCTTAATTGTCATAAAATATAATTATGACATGGTTGCTTTTCTCAGAACTTAAACATTCATGATGTGCACACTCACTAAGGTTTGATAGTGAATACACATTATTTAATATAAATTCCTTTAAATAAATATTTATATTTTACAAATACTTAAATAGTGCTAATTTTTACAATTAAACCTTTAGATACATTAATATAAGTTATGCAACCTTTGTTTATCTGTGATTCTAATGAAGAATCTTGGCTCAGATCTTTTTCTTAAAAAAAAACAACAATTTACCTTGTTTTTGTTAATTTGGGAATGTAGAGAATCTTGGTTGGTTCTTAAGACATCATTCTTTAAATGATATTTTGTGTCACCTAACAGAATTACAAAGCTTCCAGTATCTAATTTCTTTAACTCTTCTCTTGGAATTTAAGTACCTGATGTCACATCTCTTCTCAGTCAAAACAAAATGTAACAAAGCAGGCAGTGGATCCATCTACAACACAAATGATTCTTCTTTATGTTGTATTTTCCTGTAATTTCAGGTGGCAAGTATCTTCTCTGGAGTAAATTGTTTAGGACATTATCACATATTTTTTAAATGCACATTATAGTTTAATTCTATTATGGCTGTGCCCCCTTTAAAATGTCAGTAAAAGAGATAATTCATTCAGATTTACCATTTTTAATGGAAATATTTTTGTACTTAAATAATAGTTAATTCATTTAAGCATTTCTCAGTGGGTAAGTGCAGTTTGGACACTATGTCTTTTTCCTGAACAACGTAACATGTTTAAAAATATGCTTTGAAGCCGGGTGCCGGTGGCTCATGCCTGTAATCCTAGCTACTCAGGAAGCTGTGATCTGAGGATCACAGTTCAAAGCCAGGCCACGCAGGAAAGTCTGTGAGACTCTTATCTCCAATAAAACACTAGGAAGCCGGAAGTGGCACTGTGGCGTAAGCAGTAGAGCACTAGCCTTGAGCTGAAGAGCTGCGGGATAGCACCCAAGCTCAGAGTTCAAGCCCCACCACCGACCAAAAAATAAAGCTTTGATATTTACACAACTACTACCCATAACAGAGAGTCCGTGAACAAACCTTAATAAAAATAAAACTTTGTAGTTTTGTGTTGTCACATAAATACATTTAGTAACAATATACCAAGCACTGAACTAACTGTTGTCTTTTTCCTTCTTCTTGTTCTTTTCTAATACTGAAGATCAAGTTCTCAGGAGTCTGACCTTGCTGGGTAAATACTCTACCACTTGAGCTAAGACTTAGACCTTTTCATTATAATTCTAATTAAGCAAATATTCTCCTTCTCTCTTTTTCTAATTAATATGTATATATATATATATATATATATATATATATATATATTTCAAACATTGGATCAGTTGTTACCCAACTGGGTAACAGAAAGAAAGAAAGAAAGAAAGAAAGAAAGAAAGAAAGAAAGAAAGAAAGAAAGAAAGAAAGAAAGAAAGAAAGAAAGAAAGAAAGAAAGAAAGAAAGAGAAAGGAAGAAAGAAAGGAAGAAAGAAAGAAAGAAAGGAAGGAAGGAAGAAAGAAAGAAAGAAAGAAAGAAAGAAACTCACTGGTATTTCAAATTTTACATTGGGGGGGGGGGGGGAGGGGTGGGTCATGGGGCTTGATCTCTGGGCCTGGGTGCTTTCCCTCAGCTCTTCAGCTCAAGGCCAGTGCTCTATCACATAAGCCACAGCACCATGTCTGGTTTTCTGCTGGTTAATTGGAAATAAGGGTCATATCAACTTTCCTGCCCCAACTGCCTTTGAATCTTAATCCCTTCCTCCCCCCTCCTCTCCCCTCCCTCCCTCACCCCTCTTTTCCTTCCCCTCTCCTTCCCTCCCTTTTCCTTGCCTCAAATGAAAGGGAAAAATTCATATTTATGGATTGAAAGAATTCATATTATTAAAATGGCTTTACTATCTTAAGTACTCTACCAAATTTTACTATCAAAATAACAGTGGCATTGTTCTCAGGAGTAGAAAAAAATTTAATCCTAGAAATCATAAAACCTAGGATTTACAAGGCAATCAAGAGCAAAAATGAATAAATCAAGAAATATCACACTAGCTTACCAATCATTACCTAACATTAGCATAAACAAGATTGTATTGAAACTAAAAGAAAAAATAGACCAATGAAACAAACTAGAGAGACTGAAAAGGGATGCATTTACAGGCAATGGAACTTTGACCAAGATGCCAAGAACATGCAATGTGAGAAGTACAGTTTCTTCAATCACCGGTGTTGGGTGGGCAGGATGTTCAGAAGAATGAAACCTGATCCTAAGCCACACATACACTAAGATCAACTGAAAATGTGTAAAGACCTAAATGTAAGTCTTGAAACTATAAAACTACCAGATGAAATCAAGAACAAACGTTCTTTACATTGGTCTCAGGAGGGTTTTTTATTTGCTTGGCTTATGGTTGGTTTTATTTGGACATAACAGGCAAAGCACAGGTAAGAGAAGTCAATTAGTGAAACCCAATTGAAGCAAAATATTTCTTAAAGGTTTGTTCTAATCAGACGAAGTCTGAATTTCTCTAGCTGCATTACTTACCATAATTTATTTTTCTCAACTTTATTTATTACATAGTTTATTACCTCAAATATGTTTAAAAGGGAAGGGACTGACAAATTCTGTTTTTAAACTTTGGATATTGTTTTCTAAAGAGATTTTTAAGTAATTCATTTTCAGAATGAGATTCCTTGAGCCATCTTATAATCAGACTGTTAAAATGGTACTTACATAAATATATATATTATGTATCATATTATATTTATTTATATGTATGAATATATTCATAACTCACTAATGCAAGCTAATTTTCATTAACAAGCCTGGAATTTATCAAGTCTAAAGTGTAGTTACAATTGCTAATTTAAGATTTGTTTAGGATAAAATGCATGATCTCATTTACAAATTTACTTAATGTTTCTAAAAGTGTCCAAATTCTCACACCTTTGCCTTAAATAGTAATAGTAATAGTCCTACCATATCACAATTTTGATCACTGTAAAGAGCTCAAGGATGTCTAGGTAAATAATCCTTTTAACAACTATTTGCAAATTTGAATTTGAAATGGAAAGTGAGGCAGAATTTTTCTTACCCTGATAGCTTGCAAGAGTAAAGAATAACAATAATAGATAAATAAACATAGAATAGATGTTCTATAGTAGTTGAAGTACAGGATACTTTGGTGAGCTTGTCCTTATAGCCAAATAAAATAGAAAACTGAATGAGTAGAGAACATCTTCTGAAGTACATAAAAAATATGACTTAGAACTAAACAAGTGACCAAGGTTTATTTAGACAATATAACAGGATAAAATCAACCGAACAGTTACACAAGCTTAGCGTAATAAGCAATGAAGCCAAGACAGATGTACACACCAGAATTTGATTAACTTTATGAGCCATTTACAAAACTCACTAATTATCTTGATCAAGATGCTCTGTACTCATTGCTTGACGGGAAACTGAAACCCTTTTGTACAACTACTTAATTAAAAAACAATTATAGATAATTCAAATTCTGTATAGACTTAAAAAATTATTTCAAATTGCTCCTTGGCTTACTTTGACATAAAGAGATTGTACAAAGAGATAAAATCAGACAATCATATGATGCAATATACTATTTTAGGTAAGAAAAGAAAGAATAGATTGTACAAAGAGATAAAGTCAGACAATCATATGATGCAATATACTATTATAGGTAAGAAAAGAAAGAATGGAGGGAGTTAAGGAGGGGAGGAAGGAAGGAAGAAAGAAAGGAAAGAAGGGAGGGATGGAGGGAGGGAGGGAGGGATGGAGGGAGAGAGGAAGGGGGGAAACATTTCAAAGGTAGAATAGGCTTAATGTTAACTCTGAGGAGGGCCATGGAAAAATGAAAGACTCACCTGCTTGCCAGATTTGGCACCAGATGGCAGGAAGAACTGTGCCAAGGACATTAGTAGACACTGAGAAGAACTTTGATGAAAGAAAGGAACAGAAATGTGGGGGTGAGTGGGGGGAGCATAAGGAATTGCAAGTCATTTTTCATTGACAGAAGATAGAATGGAAGCACTTTAGAGTACTAGTATCATCCAACAGCAGATGACAGACTTATTTGCTGTTATCTGGTCCTCTTGCCTCATATTTTGGCTTAATAAATATATGAAGCTCTTGTTTCTGACCAGAAAGACATTATGTTCAGCCAATTATAATATGGTTTAAATTTTTTCACAGTTGTCATTTGTCAAGCTTTTAAAATAATAAGTTTAGTTGGAAACACATGTTCATATTGCTTGGGGGATATTACACTCAGGTAAATTAATTACGAATTGGGAAACAGTGTAAGATCTACATATAACATTTCACATTTAAATTATTTAAATTTGCCCATTCTTAATTTTTAAATGTTTATTACTTCTCTTCCATTTAAAAAATAATTGACAATTTTTTTATTTTGTGAGCTGCTTCAAATTGTGCTATATTGTGGCTTATTAGCACTATGATTATATTTTCTAAAATTGATTTCTTAGACTGTGGGGGTTTTCACTTAATCATTACAAACTTCATATAGTTTTCAAGAAATGTAAGAAAATTATCATCAGGCAAGAAAGGGGGTTTTACAAAAGAGTAAAAGACGCATTCTATCTCAAGATTCTTTCTGTTAAAAAACTTACTCAATTCTCCTTAATTTCTCAATCTTTCATGTAATTATTGATAACCATCTTTTTATATGCCAACCTCAGACTCAAAATTATGTTAAGAGTTTATGAGGTGGAGCTAAGATATAATAAAATTGATTTGAGTCTTTATCCAGATTTACCATTCATCAACTCTTTGAATTTGTAAAATTTATTTAAATTTTGTTTTGTTTCACTTTAGAATAGTCTTTGTAGGAGCTACTTTAAAGACGGAGTAATGATTTTTAAAGGTTTTAATTTAGTATGATCAGTATATAAACTCCTACTTTCTATTTCATAGATTATAAATTATCAAGAAATTATTATAATATATTATCTCTCTTCCATATCTCTTATGTATTACTACAAGTAATTTTACTTTATTATTTTTTATTTTAAGGATGAGGTCAGAGGGGTTACAGTTACATAAGGTAAAGAATACATTTCTTGTAGAATATTGTTACCACCTCCCTTGTTTTTTCCCTCCCCCCCCACAAGTAATTTCAGTTTAAAAATATATTTTGGAATCTATGAATCAGTTTGTAAAATATTAATAGTAATATTGACACTTACATGTTAATATCTTATTGAAAAATTTAGTCTTCATGAATATATTTATAGTAGCAAATGGATTTATTATTTGATCCCACTATGTGATTTAGAAATGGATTACATTTTGAAGAAATACTTGCACTTTCCATTATGAACAGTGAAGTGACATTTCTTTTGAAGCCTCATTAGGAAATATGTAAAAATGTACCCAATGTTAATTTTATGTGTCCAAATATTTAAGAATAGGAACAAAATACTTTAATCCAAATTTAATAATTGATAATTTATTATTACATTAGATTTTTGTAAAGTGACAAAATATGTACATTTATATCTAAAGACGTATTGGAGTTTTTCCATAAGAAGGCACTAATTGCTCATTATTATAGCTGGGCACCAGAGGCTCACACCTGTAATCCTAGCTACATAGGAGGCTGAGATCTGAGGATCACAGTTCAAAGCCAGCCTGGGCAGGAAACTCCATGAGATTCATCTCCAATTAACTACCAGGAAACCAGAAGTGGTTCTGTGGCTCAAATGGTAGAGCGCTAACCTTGAGCTGAAGAGCTGAGGGACAGTGCCCAGGCCCAGAGTTCAAGCCCATGACCGACAAAAAAAAATTTTTTAAAACATGATTACCACTTTCTAAAGTTAGGAACAAATCTTTCCAGAATCCATTTTCTATCTCTGGCTTTGGAGTAGGGTTCAGAGTGGTGAGGCACGTTATATAGATTTGAAAAGTAGAGATAATAAAGACAGCACCTGTCATAGGAAAGAATTTTTCAAATCTTTTCTAATCATCCCCTCCTATGCTTTCCAAAGCATCTTTGCAATTGAAGATGTGCCAATGGCCAATAAATGCACACAAAAGTATTCAACACCTTTGTCATCAGATAAATGCAAATCTGAACTCCATTTTAATTCTATCTTACTCCAATTGGAATAGCTAACATTTATACTAGAAACAATATACAAATGTTAACAAGGAGAGGGGGTAAGAACTCTGTTTGATATCCACTGCTGATGGAAAAGCAAATAGGAGGAGTCAATGTAGAAGTCAATAGAAAGGTTCTTCTATAAATTAAAAACAAATCATTTGTATTATGCTGCTATATCACTTCTGAGCATATAATCCAAAAAAGTTAAAATAATATTTCTTTGAGAGAGAGAGAGAGGAGAGAGAGAGAAAAAACAGTCTTGGACTTGAAATTAGGGCCTAGGTCCTGCCCCTGAGCTTTTGTGCTCAGGACTAGTACTCTACCACCTGATTCATATCTCCACTCCTGGCATTGAGAGTTAATGAGAGGTAACAATCTCACACACTTTCCTACCCCAGCTGGTTTTAAACCACCATCCTCAGGTCTCAGATTCTTTAGTGGCTAGGATTACAGGCATGAGCCACTGACTATTGTGCTTTTGATAGAAACTGTTTTTCTACAGAAACTGATTGATCTCTGTATCCTAGAACCTGAACAATTCCTATACTAATATTTGAAAGGGAACTGAGAGGAATGGAGAAGATTGTTCAAAGATGGTGTCTGCTTCCTGGCACAATTGTACAGCTGAGTCAGATATGTTTGTACATAGAATACCAAAATATAGATTTCAAGAAAAATGATGCTATGTTTCTAATATAAAAAAGAATGTATCATTTCTTGCATACCAGTCTTTTATGTAAACTCAAATAAATCCACATAGACCTTTCCACAACAGGTCATTTTAAATTATTTGAAGATAGCTGTGTCCAATTGAAGATTCTCAACACCTGCCCCTTCACCTTGGCTGGCCAACTCATACTGACATACTAACCACCACAGCTTTCTCCTAAATGGTTGTTTCACTTAGGACAAATCCATTCATTTCAAAAGATTCTATTAGGAAAATGAACCCTAAGATATGTATTTTAAGTGTTTTTTTTCTTTCATGCATTTGTTTCTAACGCAATTATAAGATTATTTTTTTGTTGCTTTGTATGTCCCTCCCCCACAGTATAACCTGTGCTTTCACTGTATTTGATGTCGGTATAGTTTGTGGAAGGGAAGGGGAAAAACAAGTCGTTTAAATAAGGATACAGGTGGACCTATTGCAACAATAAGAAGCACAAGTTGTCATGTGGAAAACGAACTTTACAACTTGGGGGGAAAGGATTGGATGGGGGGGAGGGAGGATGGGAAGGGATGGGAAGGGTAAACAAAGATAAGAACGTACTCTTGATAAGAAATGTACTCACTATCTTGCCCATGTAATTGTAACCCCTCTGTACAGTATTTTCACAATAAAAAAAAAGATTCTATTACTTTAAAATGTCAAAAAATTGAAATAACATAAAATACCTCTTGGGACAAGTGGTTACTCACTTTTTCTAAGTCTTGAAATTTTGCTTTTGGATAAAACAAGATATATAACTATTGTTATGTATTAGTCAAAATCCAGTTGTCCTGGCTTTATTTTTTTATATTTTTTTTTGGGGGGGGGGTCCAGTCGTAGGGCCTGAACTCTGGGCCTGGGCGCTGTCCCTCAGCTCTTCAGCTCAAGCCTAGTGCTCTAACACTTGAGCAACAGCGCCACTTCCAGCTTTTTTCTTTTTGTTTATGTGGTGCTGAGGAATCAAACCCAGGGCCTCATGCATGCAAGGCAAGCACTCTACCACTGAGCCACCTTCCCAGCCTGGCTTTATTTTTTATAATCATGCTCTAACTGTGAAAGGTACAATCACAAATTGAAGTTTATTGAAACTTTGAGGATACTTAATATTCTGTTTTTTCTTTTCTTTATAAGTGTATTTTTCTCCCAGTTTTTCCATCCCTCTCCCCTCACCTAAGGTGTATAGTTCATTTCCAACATAGTATCTAGTGGGTATCGCCTTTGAATTAGTTCACCCTTTATCCCACCATTTCTAAGTCCTTAGTTATGTAAACAAAAAAATAGAGTACAATGGAAGGAGACAAATGCATAGACTACCAATATTTGGAAATTTTAACTTTTCCAGGTTTTTTTTTGTCTTTTTATGTTTTTAAATGTAAAAATAATGTTCAGAGGAGTTACAGTTACATGAGTAAGGTAATGAGTCCATTTCCTGTCCAGCATTGTTACCTCCTCCTTTGTTTTTCCCTACCATCCCTTCCCTCTCCACCTCCCCAACTCTCCCTCCCCAAAGTTGTAAAGTTGGTTCTTAACATAGTGTCTTATACATCTCATTGTTACAATTGGTCATCCTGTATCCTTGTTTCAACATTTTGTTACTTCCCTTCCCCTCCTCAAATTAGAAAAATGTATATACAAGATGTAGGGCACCGACAACAAATACAGTGAAAACAGGGATTATAGTGTGGGGGAAGAACATACAAAGGAAACAAAAAAATATCACATAGTACATTTTAGATATGTTAAAAACACTAGCAAAAAAGAAAAACAAACAAGAAGTTGAGTCCCTGTCTTGGGGTTCATGTCACTTAACATAAGCTTTTGACCTTTGTACATTGCTTTTGACCTTTTCTGCTTGTCCTCAACTTATACTAGTTACGACAAATAAAGGAAACCTGTGTTTCTTTGGGCCTGGCCTTCTTCACTTAATAAATTTTTTTCCAAGTTTTTCCACTTCCTAACAAATAGAGCAATGTCATTCTTTCAGATGGAGGCATAGAATCCCATTGTGTATGTGTGTGTGTGTGTGTGTGTGTGTGTGTGTGTGTGTGTGTGTATCACATTTTCTTGATGGGATCTCACTAACTTTCTTGCCTGGGTTGGCCTTGAACCAATTTCTGCTTTCTGAATACCTAGGATTACAGATGCTCTTTTTGAATACTACTTAAATCCAAGTAGTCTGACATTTCTTTCTTTGAACTTTTTTTTTTTAATTGTGAAAGTACCATACAGAGGGGTTACAATTACATGGGCAAGATAATGAGTACATTTCTTATCAAGCATTGTAGCCTCCTCCTTTGTTTCCTCTTCCCATCCCTTCCCATCTCCCACCCTGCTCCCCCACCCACCCCGCCTACCAAAGTTGTAAAGTTTGTTTTTCAGCATAATGACTTGTATGTCTCATTATTGCAATGGGTCCACCTGTATCCCTATTTAAACGACTTGTTTTTCCCCTTCCCCTCCACAAATTATACCAACATCAAATACAGTGAGAGCAGGGGTTATACCGTGGGGGGGGGGGGGGGACATACAAAGCAATAAAGAAATAATCTTATAAATATGTTAGAAACAAATCGCATGAAAGAAAAAAAAAACATTTGAATACATATCTTAGGGTTCATTTCCCTAAATCAATTTGTCTGACCATTTCTGCTGACCTCAGACATATACTAGTAATTGCAAATAAGGGAAACCATGAGATCTATGTTTGTTTGGGCCTGGCTTACTTCACTTAATATAAATTTTTCCAAGTCTTTCCATTTCCTAACAAATTTTCTCATCCACCTCCATCCATTTCTTCCTGCTATACATTGGATCTAAAATGATTCATTTGTTATAATCTTGGTCCCTTGTCTATGGTAGTCTTAAGCACTGGTGAAAACCTTAAGAGATGTGGCCTAGTGAGAAAGTTTTAGACCTTTGGTAAAACACTGTTTAAAAAGACTACAGGAACCTGGGCTCTTCTTGCTCACTATGTGAGCATCTTTCCTCAGCCTTATGTCTCTGTCATGATATGCTTCCACCAGAGTTGTAAAGAGTTCAATGCCATCAAGGACTGGATGCTTAGAATCTATGTGGAAAAGTAAACATTTTTTTTCTTCATCAGTGATGATCATAGGTGTTTGTGTGAGTGATAGAATCCCTATCGCTGCATATCATCACCTGGTTTATAGGCGCGATGTGTACATATTTAACATTCACACATCACTCAGGTACTCTTTATCTGGTAAAAAAAAAATGTAACTTCTTTGTTTCAATGCTGTTTTATTCAAGTCATATTTAGGTTAAGAAACCCTATAAATAAAACATGAATTGCCCTATATAAATTACAGGCTTCTCTTTTTGTAATCATTTGAAGAGTCATTTAATGTGACTTGTGCTACCTGAGAACTAGCATGTGCTTATAAATTATGAAAAAGATGAATCAGGAATCAACATAGTCTACTTAAACATATTACTATTATCTTTTGCCATTTGAGCTCTTCACCTCAAGGCTTGAGCTCTACCACTTGAGCCACAGCACCACGTCCAGTTTTCTGAGTATTTTTTTTTTTTTTTTGGAGATAAGAGTCTCAAGGACTTTCCTGCCCAGGCTGGCTTTGAACTGGTGAGATAAGAATCTCAGGGACTTTCCTTTCCATGCTGTCTTAGAACTGTGATCTTCAGATCTCAGCCTCCTGAGTAGCTAAGATGACAGGCGTGAGCCACCATCATCCGACTTTGAAAGGTATAATTAAAAAATATATTTTAAATTACAGTTCCTCTTCAAATAAAGAAAAGCCAGAAAGGTAATATGAGAAAGCATTTAAATGTCAAAATACCACCAGAATTACATATAGAATTAAATAATTAATTATTCCTACTAAATATTACAGCATGGACATGTCACAAATGAAATAGAGCTCTGAAAGCAAGAGATTTCATGCTTCACTGCACTAATTACTGATATTTTATAGGAAAGGCGTTTGCATTGACCCAAATTTGCAAATAGGAAGCTTATGGCAAATAAGTGAAAGTGTAGGAGTTAAGTCTTTGATGGAAACTGCATTAATTCACACTGAAGTAATCTAATTTAGAAACAAGTCAATAGGCTTTATGTGATTAGGAAGCTTCTTTTAACATCTAAGTTTAACTCATTACTGTATTATGTTTAAATTAGATTATATTTATCCCTTCAAACATTAATCATTTATCTTGGAACACTGAAAATGATCTCTTGCTTTCTTAAATTTATGCTACTTAATTGTTTCTTATAATAGAGTGCAGTACTTCATATTTCTAACTATAACTTAGCACATATTAACTACTTGACTTCCTTCCTTCTTCTCCCATAATGTCCCCTGTCTCTGGCATTGTTTAAGTTAAATAATGAAACTAGAACATGGATTATGGCATTATCTTAGTTATTAAAGTCCCTTATTATTTCCCATTAAGAATCTAAAACAGTAATCAAGGCAATGTTATTTGGACATTATAAGACACTCCTGGCAAACAATTAAATCATTTCTTTATGTTATTTATAATATCTGTTATTTTCAGCTTATAAAAAGAAAAGAGAGCAAAAATATTCTAACCCAAATGATCAAACATATTTGAACACACACATACATATGAGTATATAATACATTCCAGACATATGTAGGTATATCTAAGACATCTAACCTATATTTCGGTAATTCAGAAACTAACAGAACAGAAACGTTTAGTATTTATTTATAAGGAATATATACTGGATTACTAGTCTGAGTAGGTGTTTATAGACCCTGCATATAAACACACCTATGTTTTGAATATTAGGGAATTTTGCATATATTTCTTAACAAAACTTAGCATGAACTATATTATTTAGATATTTTATTATAATTCATAACCTAATATGACAATACACTATGGAATATGTTTCAAATAAAAGTATAAGTATTGTATGACTTTTTATTTTTATGTGGTATTATGTGATATTAAAATGTTATATGTGGCAGAATCCCATGCCTGACAATTCTGGTCATTTTTCATGTTTTATTCACATTAAATTAATATAGACATCAAACTAGGAGCCAATTCTTATATAATACTGTCAAACAAAAATTGAAGTATATTTTGCCTGTTTACTATAAAGTCAAAGTTAGCAATATCATTTTAACTTGTTATTTTTTTTAAAGTTGAACATTGCAGTCAATTTCCTTTCCCTTTCTCAATTCATATACAAACTTCTAAAATTGGTGCCCACTACAACTTTTTGAAAGAAAAAATTATGAAAAGAGATTAAAAAGAGAAGGAAGGGAGTAAGGGAAAGAGAGAGGAAAGACAGGAAGACAGACAGAGAGAGAGAGAAAAAGAAAGAAAGAAAGAAAGAAAGAAAGAAAGAAAGAAAGAAAGAAAGAAAGAAAGAAAGAAAGAAAGAAAGAAAGAAAGAAAAGAAAGAAAGAAAGGAAGGAAGGAAGGAAGGAAGGATGATTGACGATATTTTACAGAAAATTAAACTAAATGTTTCTATTATTATCAATTGTACCCAAACATAAAATGTAGATTTTTCAAATAGTTTGTTATTATATACCAGAATCCTCTTCGGGACATATATTACATGTTCAAACACAGATATAAAATATAATTTAAAAGTCATTTTAATTATTAAGAAATATCCCTTTGTAATGATGTACATATGGTAGGATAAATTCTAAGCATAACAATATAAAAGAAAAGCTCTTGTATAAATCTTACAGGAACAAACTATTGTTATACTAAAAAGGAAACAGGCATATACACTGTTTTCTTTTTATAGCGCTCTACACCATTTATAGCTACTAAGTTTTTAAATTTATAATCTATGTGTAAAGCTAAAAGTGCAATAATCTCTCAAGAAGAATATGATTGTAAAAACTTTACATTTCAATGAGGTTATTTACAATTAAGTTAAGGGGTCAAATAATTTTTATTACATGAGATATAAAAATTCTTTATGGTATCTGCAATTCTATGTATTTCTAGATACATTGCTATTTTTACTTAACTAAATTCAATAATAGAAGTTAATTACACTGGAAATTTTTGAGCAAAGCAAGTGATACTTTGTGTCTTTTACTCCTTTTTAACATACTTATAAAACTGCTCAAAAAGAAATGAACTTTATACCTGACATGTAACTATAAACTCTCTGTACATCACAATTACAATAATTTTTTAAAAAACTAAAAAACATAAAATAGTTGTTAACCACCAAATATTTCTAATGAAATAAATTTTCACAAAATTTTGGTTTCTAAGAAATACAGCCACTTGATTTAACATTTTTTAAGGATGAGAAAAATAATCATAGAAGTCTATGAGTAAGACCTAAAGAAAGTAAGACCTAATGAAAAAAACTCAATGATTAATATTAAAAAATACTCTATTTTTTGGAAGAAATTTGATTTCAGACATGACTATTTTTGCTATATCAGTCTCCAATTTTTCAAATTAATTGTTAAATAAAATATATTCAAATATTTTTATTACATATTATTAGGTGAATCTCATTAACATCTACTATATTTGATGAAACTTAAGAGAATTCTAGGTATGGAAAAAATACCTTGTGCTTCAAGAAATTGCTTCTAAACAATCCAAAAATTCAATTGGGTCCATAAAAGGCCCTGAATCACAAAAGCAAAAGTAGCACTGGAGGTATAACAAAACCAAATTTCAAAGACTACTACAGACCTGTAGTAATGAGGACCAGTGGAACAGAAGACCCAGAAATAAATCCACAATAGTCTTCTAACCATCTAATATTTGATAAGGGAATCAATCACTCTGGAAAATAGTATGTTTCCTCATGAAATTAAACATACAAGGACCTATGATGCAGCAGTTTTACTATCCAAAAGATTACAAACCAGAATACAGTAAAGCCACCAGCATAGACATGACCACAGCCAAGGTATGAAATCAGCACGGATGACCCTCAATGGATGAATGGATCAAGAACATGTTATGCATATACACATGGGGATTTTGTTGATCCATTGGAAAGAATGATATCATACCATTTCTAAAGAAATGGAAAGATTTGGGGGGGAAATTACGATAAGTGAAATAGTCAGGCCCAGACAGACAGCATGATTTTCCTTATATGTGGAAGCTAGATTTAGCTTACAAACTTTATTTTTACTTGTCAAGATGATGTACGGAGGAGTCACAGTTATATAAGTAAGGTAATAAGTACATTTCTTGTCAAATTTGTTACTTCTTCCTTCATTTTTCTCCTATTTTCCCTCCCCCGCAGCCAGCCCCCAAGTTATACAGATCATTTCTAACATATTGTCTTGTGTATATCGCTGTTGCATTGGGTTCCCCCTTGTCCTTTGTCTCACCATTCTGTTGTTCCCCCTCCCTTCCCTAATTCAAATAAATGTATATACAATAACCGGGTACCGAAATCAATGGCTTATAAACGTTTAAGCGAACTTGTTGGGTAGTAGATAAGTGCATACAAATGCATTAAATGCATTAGCAAAGGAAAATCAAAGTTCAGCTAAATAAAACACAAGACAGTGAGTATTCAAAAGAAGTGAGGTAGAATCAAGGAGAAAGGCGTAAAAGGATGAAGAGAGGAGGAGAATGCAATCAAGAATCAAGTGTATACCCTACAAAACTAAGAAGAGGAAGAGAAAGGGTGGTAGGGGAGGGAAAGGTGAGAACGTTGAAGGATGACACTGATCAAGGTACAATATATTCATAAACTACTTTGTTAAATGCAATTCCTTTGTAAAACTACTTAAAATAATAATTTATTTTTAGTTTTTTTTTGTTGTTGGTCTGGGGACTGAGCTCTGGGCCTGGGCACTGTCCCTCAGCTTTTCAGATCAAGTCTAGGACTCTACCACTGAGCCACCTTCCCAGCCCCAAACAATTATTTTTTTTAAAGAAAAAATTATAGGTGTGCAGAGGCAGGAAAATTGTAAAATTGGTGTAACCAGGCCTGTCTCAACCATATAATGAGACATTGTTAAATGCATACATATATACAGACATACAAGAATTTTTTTCTAGATTGAATTTTTTCAGAATTGGAAGAAAACTTCACAGAACATTTGTTAAACCATGAGCATTTAATGGTAACCAGATCAAATAAGAGATAACTTGAAACTGCAATGTGTATTTTCTTAATTTTGACAGTCAATAACTTTTTGATACCTGCTATTCTACTTGATTATACAGCTAGGTAAGCTATCGTTATGGTAGGAAATTATGACTAGGGGAAATTATGTGATTTAAATATATTGACTTCATCCAACATGGATGTTTGTCTGTAGATAAGCCAGGCAAAATATTATTTCCTCTAAAAATGAAATCATTTTCCTATTTAATAACTTATTATTTGATTCACATTTCTCCTTACAGTCTCAGAACCTTCAATATGATGTTATTGAACTCAGAATAAATTCTCTTTTCTAAAATATATACTTAGATATTGGAAAATTGTGGGAAAAGTAGCAGTAAATGTTTGTTTCACAAGCTTTGGTACTATGTACATATGCAAAACTGAAAAGAGTGCACTGAAGTTGACAGTGTTCATTTCATCCATATAAAACTTCAAAACATGTAAATTAAATCATAGCCTTCAATTTCATCTGGAGACTGTCTGGAAAAGATATAATTCATTTACTACACACTGAAAATATACTTAGAAAGCAAAAAATAAATAAAATAAAATTGCAGGTGACCTCTAAATAGTCTGGTGTGGTTTAACAAGTTGTTCTAAACTCAAAAAAAAAAAAAAAAAAAAGTTGAGACTAGCCACAATTTGTCAATGGCTTCTTCTGTTTAAAATGTGTATGTATATGTATACGTATATGTATCCAGGCACTGTGGTGGCTAATACCTGTAATCCAGTGACTCAGGAGGCTGAGATCTGACAATCACAGTTCAGAGCCAGCTGAGGCAGAAAGGTCCATGAGACCTTTATTAGCTCACTGACATGACATTTTCTCAAAGGTTTTTTGAGAAAATGTAGGCTTAAAATAATTACTATTTATTTTTATGTGCATCATAGAAATAATAATGGAATAAAAAATAAAAATAGAATAAACTACATGTCCTTTCCTCATTCAGTAGTTGAAGGGCACCTAGACTCATTCTATATCTTTAGATCTTGTAAATATTGTAATGAACCTGTGTGTGCAGGTGTTGATTTTATACTGTCCTGCATTCCTTTAAATAGATGCTGTAAAATGGAATAGTAGGGTAATAAAGTAATTCAATTTTGGGTTTTTGTGATTTCCATATTGGTTTTACAATCCCACCAATAATGTAAAGTTTGCTTTGTCCCACAATCCTCACCAGCATTTATTATTGTTTATTTACATGGTGATAGCTTCCCTGACTAAAGTGAGATAAAAATCTCAATGTGCTTTCCTTTACAGCCAGGGATGTTGCATTGTTTTTCATTTACTTATTGGCTGTTAGTGCTACTTTTTTTTAAATTTATTTTTTACTGTGAAAATACTGTACAGAGGGGTTACAATTACATGGGCAAGATAATGACTTAATTTCTTTTTTTTTATTGTGAAAATACTGTACAGAGGGGTTACAATTACATGGGCAAGATAGTACATTTCTTATCAAGCATTGTAGCCTCCTCCTTTGTTTCCCCTTCCCATCCCTTCCCAGCCTCCCCCTGTCCCACCCTCACCCAATCCCCCCCCCCACACACACACACCGAAATTGTAAAGTTCGTTTTCGACATAATGACTTGTACTTCTCATTGTTGCAACGGGTCCACCTGTATCCTTGTTTAAACGACTTGTTTTTCCCCTTCCCCTCTACAAATTATACCGACATCAAATACAGTGAAAGCAGGGGTTATACTGTGGGGGAGGGACTTTTTTGTTCAGTTCCTTTACCCATTTGGTATTTGGGATGTTGTTTCTTCTAGAGTTTAGATTGGGGGAATCGTTATGTAATACTTGCCAACGTGAATAGTTAGCTATTAGCTGCATTCCAGTCATGTTTTCCTTTGTTGTGAAGAAGTCTTAGTTTTGACATGTTTTCTTTGCTGTCTAAAAGTCTTTCAGTGTGATCTGATCCCATTTGTTTGTGCTGTTATTCGTTGACTGACTCCACTCTCATCCAGCCTATGACAATATGTTTCAGCAATTTTCTTATCATTCCCTGTAGTAGTTTAAAAGATTTAGTTCTTACACCAATTTATGTGATGAACTTTAAGTTGATCTTAGTATAGGACAAAAGATAGGGAGGTGTTGCTGTTCACACAGCAAGACCTGGGAATGCAGCACCTGGTAGACAGAAAGTGGACCACCCCATGTGGGTATGGCAAAGTCTATTAAAACATCATATGCTTATATACAGCATAGGGACATAAATATTAAGTCTATAGTCACGGGGCAATCACAATCACAGGACCATCATAGCACAGAAAGTTAACCTTAAACAATTTGGGGGGAATGCCGAAAATAAAAGTTAACAACCTTTAATCAGTGAGCAGGAAGAGTTGTCAACAAAGGTGGAGCAGTTCCATGTGATCAAAGATAATAAAGAGAAAGCAAGGTGCAGGTGGGCTCCATTAAAGCACATGGAAGGAATCTTGAGGCATTGTTTGGAGGAGAATGAAGGGCACTTTCCCCAAGTGTTGGGTCTTAGTCTGTCTTTGGATGCACGGGTCCAAGGAGAGGTAAGTACGAAGTGCAGCCCCTAGCCCGCCTAGCCCGCCCGATCCCCAGCCTCCCTTAGCCCGGGAGACAATCAGAGGCAGCAGCGGGGAGTCAAGTCAAGCAGGAACTCATTTATTAACAGGGAGCATCCCCTTTTTAAAGCAAAAGACTGCGTGGGAGGGGAGGAAATGGAACCAACCAATCACTGAAAGGCCACACCTTACCATGCACCTAAGCTTCCATGAGTTGTTTACACACTGAACCTAAACAAATCCGGCTCTGCCCACTCAACTTCCTCTCAGGGCCACCTTTGCTGCCTGTGTTCCCCACAGATTTCCCCACACCCATGTCCTCCTCCAAGGTCCTGGCCAGGCATCCAGACCTTCATCCAGATAGGGAAAGAACTTCCTCATTCCAGCCTGGAGGCTGCAGCTGGGTACCCCAACCAGCACACATAAACCTCACACAGCACATGAATCCTTAGGCGGGGTCATGCGAGTCTGTGTCCGACAGGGAGAGATCTAGTTTCTACATACTACTTGTCATTCTATTCATTATTGGTGTATGGGAGAGCAACTAACTTTTATTTATTGATTTTGTACCTTCCTATATTAATTTCTTTTTGATTGATAATAAAAAAGTTGTCAACCGTCCTCCATAACATTTTAGCCAGAAAAGTTTTCTGAGGCTTATTTATTTCTAAGTGGTATCTTAGGATATTCAGAAGGGAGAGTATTGGAGGAAAAACAAAACTAGACACTATTCATACACACACACACACACACACACACACACACACACACACACACACACAACTTATACCATATGAAAACTGAAGACATTTAAAGCCACAGAGTGGAAATGCATTCACCAAGAGACAATTTTCTCTACAGAAAAAATATTTCAATGGTATTCATGTGGAAACTTAGGAAAAAGAAAAATGATTAAACCACATGTGCATACTGCTTGGAAAAGAATACAAAAAGTAACAGATTCTGTGGAATCAATTTAAATGTTAAATAAAACCGTAAAATCCTCTGTATGAATCTCCATTCACACACAGTACTGTTGCCAAATCTTCAGCACTGCAGTAGCTCTGCACTCGAGGGAATAGACAAATCATTTCTCACTTATGTATATTACCTACCAAAGTAAGAAAGAGGCGTATATATTCTTTCTCATCATGCATGGACACCCAGAACAAGATAGTAATAATTAGATGCACACTGAAAGGATCTAGCCATTATAAATTCTTGAGAGCTTTTTTCTGTTGATGTTTTTGTTTCTTGGGTGTTTGTTTGCAGCAGAAACTTGCAGTGTCAAAGGCTGGGTGTTACATCAGCATCCTCCAAAATTAGCTTTCTCAGTGCTAAAATTACACACATGAATCACCATGCCCAACTTACAGATCATATCTTGTTTGAACAGGTACTGGTTGCTATTATTTTGATATCTGTGAAATCATTTGAAATTATTTCATTATATATATATACCACAGATTTGAGAACTATAAGGGAAGGGGTGGGTTGTGAGGGGTGAGTGAGAATGTTGAAAGGGCCAGCATTAATCAAGAGGCACAGTATTCAGAAACTGCTTCTCTGAATGGAAATTCCTTTGTTCTTTTTTGTTTAGTTGGTTTTTTGTCAGTCCTGTGGCCTGAACTCTGGACCTGTGCACTGTCCCTCAGCTCTTCAGCTCAAGGCTAGTGCTCTACCACTTGAGCCACAGCACCACTTCTGGCTTTTTTCTTATGTGGTGCTGAGGAATCGAACCCAGGGCCTCATGCATACAAGGCAAGTGCTCTACCACTGAGCCACCTTCCCAACCCCAAGGGTGCCTATATTTTAAAATGTTGATCTTACATTTCATGATGCTTTACTTGTGGATATTTTGTAAGGCATCATTTAGTGATGGTATCTTCTTGGGAATATTTTTGTTTATCCAACATTTCAACAGTAGTTTTGCAAAATCTTAGGACTACTTTATAATATTTTTTTGACTTGTGAATTAAGACATCATAAATATATTTCTTGTAATCTCCCCCGTTCCAAAGTAAAAAAAATGTAGTAAATGATGTTACTTTTAAGGAGATACTATATGAAAGAGCTGGTCATAAGTTTCCATTTTAACATAGTTATGAGGATTTTCAGCCATGCAAAAGCCTGAACTCTTTTACCTCTAGACTTGTGGTAAAACAAATTGCATGCCAAAATGCATACATGTAGATAGCGAGTAATTAACTCATCATTATAATATGATAGATACTTGATATTGTGTATTTGTCAAAATCCATAAAAATAAATAGCCTAGAACAAATCTTAATAAATTAACATTCTTTTATTTTTTATTTTATTTTTTTTAATTTTTTTATTGTGAAAATACCATACAGGGGTTACAATGACATGGGCAAGGTAATGAGTACATTTCTTATCAAGCATTGTTGCTTCCTCCTTTGTTTCCCCTTCCCAACCCTTCCTACCTCTCCACTCCCTGCTCATATGAAGATAACAAAAGAAGTTAAGACTAAGAAAATAAAATTTAACTTTTCAATTAAGTATGAAATACCTCAATAAAACAGACACTGATCTAAATAATGTTGGAAATTTTCCGAGTTTTTAACTTAGGGCAAAAGAAACTACATTATATAAACACTGTACTTTCATGTTCTTTTGATATACTATCATCTGTTTCCCATGATCTTACACAATAAAGTAAACTATTGTTAAATAATGTGAGCCAAATTTTGTTGCTGTAGAAGTGAAATTTTATACAGGGAAAAGAAATAGTATAATCCATGATATAATAGATGACAGTTGGGAGGACATTAATAAGAGACCAATTTTAACAGAACATATTCATTCAAGTAGATAAAAATATCTGTGGATAAGTATGTAAGTTGTTAGTAAACACACATATGTTTCTTCATTCTGTCAGTGGACAGTGCCTAAAAGAAATTGCATTACCATAGCTGCAAGCACTTCTAATACTCAGAACATGATTTCTAATATCTTTCTCCAATAAAATAGTCTCCTAGGATAAATGGCTGAAATATTCAAGATATGCCTGGAGCAATGTAGTTACAGAATATAAGGAATGATACAATAGACCAATACCCACAAGCAAATCAATAAAGATGATAGTACATCAAAAGCATACATTAGACAATTCAAAGTATTCCCAGGGCCAAAGCTGCCAGGATTAAATAAAACTATAATTTAAACAAAGAATAAAGAAAGAAACGTTAAATTTTAATCTATAGTATGAAATTAATATTCACGTGTTCAGACTTAGATAAATAACTGAAAAACACCTTGGAAAAGAAGCAACTTTTATATAGAGGAATTCTAAGCAAATATATCTCCACCTTCATCATGACCAAGTCATCAACTATTGCTTTTGAGCTCCGTTCCATGAATTCTTAAAGACAGCAATGTGGAAAGGGAGGGGGAAAACGATGTTTTCACGATGGAGGATCCAACGAACCTCACCACAGGCAAAAATCTCAAGGACAGCATGAATGGGTGACAAGTCATACTGACTTATGTATCCCTAATAACGTTGTAATGGAAACAGCAGTTACTTTCCTCCCCGAGTACATAATATCAATCTACTAATGTAAAACATCAAATAAACCTTAATAGAAGAACATCTCTTTGATACATAATCAGAGCCAAATGTAGTAGGAAATGGCTAGTAAACCAAGCTCTAGGGAAGCAAAAGCAAAAGGATAATGTATATTTCACTAGTCTGAACTACACAATGAGAGTAGTCCTGAAACAAAACAACAACAACAGACATATACTAGAGATGTACAAGATGTTATGTCAATAAACTAACTTTACAACTTGGATGCGGGAGATGGGAAAGGATGGTAAGGGAAAACAAAGGAAGAGGCAACAATGCTTGATAAGAAATGTACTCGTTACCTTGCTCATGTAATTGTAACCCCTCTGTACAATTATATATATATATATATATATATATATATATATATATATATATATATAAAACAACACCAACAAAATACAATAAACACCCAACCAATGTACCTCAAAAGTTTCAAGATCCTCAGCAATACGCTCTAATAGCTAACATGAGACTATGAAATCATGACAAACAATTATAACGTTGGATCCGGGAGAGGATCCTAAGCAAGATAAAAATACTGTAGGTTTTAAAATATATTATAACTGGCACAGTACATTTTTTATAACGGACATAAAATTATGCCTATTAATGGGGTGCCATAGGATGCTGTGATAAATAGATACATTGTATAATCTTTCAAATCAAGTTAGATATATCTCACTTAATATTATTTCTTATGAATAAGACTCTTGTATGGCATGCATTTTATCTATAGTTATTATTGTAATGTAGCAATCCAGAACATCTTACTCTTTCATAAACTACAATTCTGTAACTACTGATCAACATTTCACACCCGCTTCCCTGCCTACTTCCCCAGCCTCCGGTGCATCACCAGTTTACTTTCAACTTCTATGAAATCAAACTCCTAAAACTTAAGTTCATTTTAAATTACATATAAAAAGATACAAGCATATGTGTTTGTGGGGTAATGTGTACTGTTTTGTTGTATATACACAGTTTATTATGTTAAATCATGTTACTCAATCTGTTTTAGATTGCATGTATAAGACCCTGTGGCAGTTGTATTTCTGCATCTGGCTTACATCAATTCACATTATGATCTCTATTTCCTTTCGTATTGAGGTAGATGGCCAGATTTCATTTTTCTTTCCCTGTATGAGAAATATGCCATTGTGTATTTACATCACCTTCTTTATTAACCTATTGGTTGATATATACTAATTTTTTTTACCATTCCTTCCATTTTGTATCAGCTATGAGCAATGCTGAAATAACACAAGTTTGTAAATATTTCTTTAGCGTATTTATTTTATTTCTGTTTGTAATTTTATACCCAGGAGTGAGATTTCTAGATCTTTTATCTTTAACTGTTTTAAAGAAATTCTATACTATTTTTCTGTAATATCAATACTAGTTTGTATTAATAATTGTAGTAATTTAACATGTACTTTAGTAATATTGTATCAATATTGGTAAATTAATATAAAATGCATCATGTAAGTATACTAATAGTAGGTAATCTTATATAGATAGATGTGGATACGCATGTATATCTGGATGTCTGGATATAAATTTGTATAGTCCACAGAATCTGTGGTATTTATGTAAGCACCCTTAATTCAATAGAGTTGTTTAAAAATGCAGAATGTAATGCTTCATTTCTGTATGAGGCAGCCTCATCTTATTTTTTGTTAACCTTCATCAGTTTCTGTCTTCTGCACACATGCCACTGTTTTTGTAGGCATGATGCACTTCTTGGATCACTGCTACTTTATCGTGAGGTTTTTCTTTTTATTAAGGGTGCTCTCTGTGAAATTAATGCCCTGTTTGCTTTTCAATGATTTTTGTATGTATATCAGGTGTACATACCTACCTCAATCAAGACAACCCTCAGCCCGTTTTTCTTATAATTTTATGTTATTGTAAAGTTGTTGTACAGAGAGGTTACGGTTACATGAGTAAGGCAATGAGTACATTACTTGTCAATCAATGTTACCCCTTCCCTTGTTGTTGTCCCACTATTCCTTCCCTCCCCCACCTCCCACACTCCTCCCCACCCTACCCCCACTCTCACCGCCCCCCAAAGTTGTAAAGTTCCTTTCCACTATACTGTCCTGTGGGTATCATTGTTGCAATGGATTATCCAGTGTCTTTGTTTCAGCGTTTTGTTATTCCCCTTCTCCTCCCCAAATTAAACAAATGTATATACAAGATGCAGGGTACCAAAATCAAGTACATTGACAACAGGGGATATACCATAGGGGAAAGAACATACAAAAGAAACAAAACAACAAAAATAAATAAAATCAAATCACATAATTCACTTAAAACAGTAATAAAGACAGACCTCTTGTGTCCATACCTCGGGGTTCATTTCACTTAGCATCATTTTATTATGGTCATATGTACATGGCTTTTAAGATTTTCAGCTCATCTGATAAGATTATCCTTGATGTATACTAATTACTGCAATAAGGGAAACCATGGAACCTAAATTTCTTTGTGACTGGCTTACTTCACTTAACCTCAGCCCCTTCTTAAATATTTTTTTTTCTTCTCAGCATTTAGGAGCACACAGGCATTATGTTTACCAGTGCAGAACAAGAGATTTATGATGGGAGAGTGTTTGTTTTGTTTCTTACTTTTCCCAATAGCAACTTCAATGACAAGGGCATATTGGGCCCTTAATGTGTATCAGGTCCCTTATAGTTCAATAAGAATGCCTATTTATTTGGTACTGAGAGCCTGTATTCAAAAACACTGCTTATGAATATAATATAATATATCTTTTAATGCTTGAATATAATTATAAATATGAAAAATTATAGTTCTTTTCTTAAAACAGTTGATGTAAAAAGGCATAATGGATTTTATGTAATTTGCTATCTATAGTGCTAAGTTTAATCCTTTGCTTTAAGCTATACAAAGAAAAATAAAACCTCTAACCTATGTTTATTCTATTTATTAAGATAATTTGGTTTGGGAAGACCTGAGCCTATCTACAAAAACGTTCTCTCCCTCTTTCTAATTAAATATTTGTTTTTCATAGTGTGGGTTATTCCAGATAATTGTTTCACTTTTGTGTCAATAAGATAAATGTGCAAACCTATGCTCTGTCTTGGTATATCTTTCATTAACTCAGTAGACCATAATCAGTTAGCTTATTCCATATTTATCATGCTCATTCTCTATGTTGCTCTGAGAAATTTCAGTAACAAAAAGGTTACTTTGAAATAAAATGTCACAGAAATGGTGAGACAAAGGACAAAGGGTGAACCCTTGAAACAGTGATACACACGAGACATTATATTGGAAATGAAATTTACAACCTGGGGGGAAGGGAGTCAGGGAAGCAAGAAAGAGGGAGAAAATGAGGGAGGAGGTGACACTGTTCAAAAAGAAATAGACATATTACCTTACTTATGTAATTGTAAACCTTCTGTACATCACCTTTAAAATAAAAAGTAACTAAAAAAGAAATACAATGTCAACTACAACTTACAAAAGAAAGTACATCCTGAAGAAGAGAGTAGGGAATAGGGTACATTTTAATGAGTTTTTACTGATATAATAAATTACATTTACTAAAGGCTGTAAGCATGAACTTTCCACACATGAATATGATGTATATTCACTGTGCTCATTTTCTCCTCTTTATTGGTCCCCCTCTTTTCCTTTTCCCTTCCACTACACACAATCAATCTTTTATACTCATTACCTTTTTGTTTTCTGTTTTGCTTTGCTTTGCTTTTATTTGATTTGTGTTAAGTTCCATAAACAAGAGAAAACCTACAACACTTGTCATTGTATTTATGGTTCTGTCCTCTTTCACTTGACAAGATGCTATCCAGTTCCATCCATTTTTAGCAAATGAGATAATTTCATTCCATTTAGTGTCTCGGTAAAACTCCATTGTTTATATATATGTCACATTGTACATAACTTGGATGGTAGTAAACCTGACTCAAAGACGTATATCAGAAGTGCTGTAGCTGGATCCTATGGAAGTTCTATTTTCCTGTTGTGGGGAAACTCCATCCTGATTTCCATAGTGGCTCTACTAATTTCCATGTCCTTTAGTAGTGCTACGAGTTCTCTCCTTCCCTACCTCCATCAACATTTGTTATTTTCTTTGTGCTTGTGAGCACAAAGTGAGGTGGAATATCAGTGTGATTTTGGTTTGTATTTCCTTCCTAGGTAAGTATGTTGATTTTTTTTCCATTTACTTATTGGCTATAACTAGTGGTTCATTTGAAAAATGTATGATTTGTTTGTCCATTTGTTACTTGTGTTCTTTGTTATACTGGTATTTAATTTTTGAGTTTTTTGTTTTTGTTTTGTTTTTGTAAGTTGTGGGGCTTGAACTCAGGGCCTGAGCATTGTTCCTGTGCTCTTCTGTTCAAGGCTAGTGCTCTACCACTTTGAGCTACAGCATCACTTCCTTGAATTTGGTATATCATCTTAAGGGGTAAATTTTTGCTGCAGCACAGACAGTATAAAAGAAGAAAGCGTAATGATTCAATACACAAATATTGTCTTTCCTCCTCCAATTATGGCATCTTCCTTCATCATTAATATATCATACCACTTGGAATATGACTCAAAAATAAATATAATATTATTATGTTCTCAAGCTGTTTATATAATAAATAGATATGAAATAGGTTGTCAGATAGCTTAATAAAAATGGATAGAGAAAATTAGACTTACTAAACCATACAGTCTTAGAAATGTTGAATAATAAATTTTATGAGGACAGCCACATTGAAGAGTCAATAGATTGTGTTCATGCCCAGGTGGAAAGGAAAAGTCAAATATAATTGATAGCATGTATAAATATGCGAGTCAGAGGAGAGATCTAGGACTCATTCCCTATTCCTGGCTAATAAATTTCATGTATTATGTCATGCCTGTTCCAGAGAATCTGTTTAGATTGAATATTTGATATATCTTACCAAAAAAAAAAAAAAAAAAGGAATAATAACATCATGGCTGATGCCACGGTAGCAAGTATGTGGCATGCCCAAGGAGGCCGGATACTGGTGTCAAATGAAAGACAAGGAGATATCTGAAAATTGTACAACTCTAAGTGCATCGTGTACTTTTTAGACAATTAAGCAAATTTCTGTCAACTTTCCCCTCATTAAAATATCAAATGCAGCCGGTTGCCAATGGCTTACACCTGTCATCCCAACTACTTAGGAAACTGAGATCTGAGGATCTAGGTTCAAAACTAGCCGGGGCAGGAAAGTCCATGAGACTCTTATTTCCAGTTACACCCCAGGAAACCAGAAGTGGCTTTGTGGCTCAAAGTGGTAGCAAAAAAGCCCAGAGACAGCACCCAGGACCTGAGCTCAAATCCTTATCTAAATCTAGATCTAGGTAGATATCTCTATGTATAATGACTTTCATGTCTTTTGATTGTATTCTTTATGAAAGAACTAATATGGTTGCCAGCCTAAATTTTTAAATTCTCCATCATTCAAGCTTTTTTAAAAAATTTGTTACCGGATATACAAATTCATTTATAACTTTTTAAATTAATTTAAATTTAATTATAAATGTATGAAGACTTAATGGTTGTTTTTGTTTTTGTTTTAGTAGTACTATGGTTTATGTATTGGGGGATGTTCCTTAAAGTGGAAGAGGAAACCTTTAAGAGTAGAGTATCATCAGAAGGAGTTTTGTCATGTGGGGCTCCTTCCTTTTAAGAGATTATTGTAAATTTTCATAGAATGAGTCAGTTCCGACAAGAAAGAGTTGTTATAAAGGGTAACACCAGCCAGATGCCAGTGGCTCATGCCTGTAATCCTAACTACTCTGGAGGCTGAGATCTGGGGAGGCAAGTGAGACTCTTATCTCCAATTAACCACAAGAAAACTGAAAGTGGCTCTGTGTCTCAAGTGTTAGAGCCCTCCTCTTGAGCTCAGGGACAGTGCCCAGGCCCAGAGTTCAAGCCCCAGGACAGAAAGACAAAAAAAAATAATGGAGTGAGACTCACCACTCCCTGGTCTCCCAATGATGTCTCTCACAATCTTACACATTCTTCCACCAAGACACCATTGCTATCCTGTGACAGGGTCAAAGGAGCCCCAGGAGAGGCTCTTCTCATAGGGTAGATGGATCTTGTACTCTCCGAATCCAAAACTTAGTGAAAAAGAATTCCTATGGAAACTACATAGCCTTTGGTATTTTGTTGCAGCAATAGAATTTAAATCATGAAATGTAAAACACAATTAGGTACAGACTTTAGAAGACTTGTGTAATAAACATGCTGTTGCATATTGAATTTTGTATAGTTAAAAATGAGATTGCATGGGAAAAATAGGAATTAAAAGGACCTTAATGTAATAAAGTCAAGAAATTTATGAATTTAGGAAAAAACAAAAATAGGTAATTATGCTAGCCAATGGTAACAGACAGATTTTGAATTTTAAGTCTCGAAACAACTAATGGTAATCTATAATCAAATGTTATAAATGGAATCATCCAAAATAAAAGTGTAAAAATCTCCCAAGTTTAAGTAAAATTAGCAGTGTTTGAAATATGAAAATCAACCTAGCATGATCACACAATTTTTGCTTATGTATCTTATCAAAATTACCTAAGTCAGAACAAGTACTGTGGGAATATACAAAGTAAGCAAGTATTTTAATTTCTTATTAGCTAGTAAGTGTTATGTGACACCAAATCCTTTTCAGTGTGGTCTAAATGAATCTGAAGCCTGCTTGGATGTTTTGTTCTTCAATAACATGTTCCTTTCTATCCCCTTAATCTTTTCAATATTGCTCTATAAATGACAAAGTAAGAGCCATATTAATGTTTCATTTTAAATTGTAGAAGAGAATTATCTATGTAATTTAACAGAAGTAGAATCTGAGCTTCAAAAGAACATTTAATTGTCTGAAGCCATATTACTGGTTAATTAGTTGAAGTAGATTTATACACAGGTCTCCCTTTTTTAATTTAGAGAGAAGGTAATGGAGATTCAACACATGGCCTCATGCTTGCTTACTTGCTCTACCACTTAAGCTTAGGCCTTTAAGATATATTTTGTGTTTGAGATAGAGTCTTGACTGAGCTGACTTTGAACTTTCTACTCAAACGAACTGAATGGCTGGAATTAGAAGTGGAAGATGTCATACCAGATCTTTTCTCTTTTGTAAAGGGAATAAAGTGAACAATTCCTTGATATACTTTATTTCATTGAAGTGTAAGGACAGGACTCAAAATAGTAATAAAAATATTAAAACTACAATTGAAAAATTTTCAATGACAGTTATTTTTAATTTAATCCTTTAATCTAACATAACAGTTTGACGTTGGGATTTTATGAAAATAAACACTATAAATAAAATGTCTAATCCTTATTTGAGAAGTTTGTGTTTATTTTACTTTACATATTAAAATAACACTTTTTAAACATAAGCATTAGATTGGCAAACTGAGCAGAGGGCTAATGAACTGATAAATGTCAGACAATTTCTATATAAAAGCTCAGGTCAGCGAGGAGAGCATAAGATTTTCATTCTACTCCACATTTCTTTAAAGCAAAGAACAATTTTTATGTTTCTAAGTTTGACAGACAAACCAGTCGAGCAAGCAGGTGTTTCAAGGTCAGAGTTAAGGGCTGTTGGCAGACATGTGAGGGAAAGTCCATAAAACACTAGCCAAAATGAACTTGGCATCTATTCCTCCATTTCATCAGTACTAATTTTATTCACTGATAATTTTTTAAAGGTAAAGTTATTACTACATCTGCAAATCTTTGTAAATGATTTTAGTAAGTTTATTTCCTCTCCTTTTCCATTTTACACATTACTGTTTTAAATGGGGATTTCTCCTAAGTGAACAATCTTTCAAAGCATATCAATCACAAGCTTACTAACATTTAAAGAAATCCATTTATGACATTTTCTTGGCAGATTTTCTGGATTCCATTTAAAAGAAATCCTCCTACTTAAAAAATGGCCTTTAAATTGAAAACCTATCTAGAATGTAATATTTAATCATTTTGCCATTTTTTTTCTTTTAGCTAGCTGCATATGTTAACCAGGTCAATCTGTCAAAATGCTCAAATAAGGCTCAAGAATGAGAAAAGTAGCACCAGATTCAGAAGATTTTAGTAAGAGAAATGGCAATTTTTTCATTTAACTTTTGTATACAAACCAAATATTACATTAAAAATTCTAGCGTTGAATTAGAGAAGTTAAGATAGAGGGAGACAACACAACTAAGATGTTAAGATAAGCTTTGACTATAGCTGTAATTTTTAATGGCTACTACATAATAAGTCAAAGTCTGGCATATATAAAATACTAAAACATCTTTTGTTAATAACTTACATTGATATATTCTTTGAAATGAGTAAAATAGCTGTCAAAGGTGAAAAAGCAATTTATTTTGCAAATGGAAGAAAAATAATAGAGCTTCAGGTTGTATCTATTGGTTATAATAAATCAGAGATGAAGTTTCAGTAAATTAAATATTGAGTCCAACTGCTTAATTCTATATAGTCAGGCACTGGTGGCTTCATTATTCAAGCAGTTGTGATCTAAGGATAGCGGAGTTTTGGCTCAAATAGTAGAGAGATCAAGTGGAAAAGCAAGGCTCTGAGTTCAAGCATCATTAACAGAAAAACTATTAAAAACTTGCTGTATCCTATATATTTTACATATTTTCTTTATTATTTGCTATGAAATGGTTTATACTTTGCTTGAAATATTCTTTGCCACATGAAAAAATTAGGTATATTTAATTTGAAAAGTAGATTTGTAATATATTTCTATTCTGATAAGAAAATTTGCTTTGTGTAATTTAGTTCTGCTGAAACATTTTCAACTATTTCGCACACCCATATAAAACAGAAACAAAGGAAGCAAAAGAGATACAGAGAGACAGAGATAGTGAGAGATTGACACAAAGATACAGAGATAGAAGCAAACAGACAAAAACAGACAGAGACAGGTAGAATTGGATAAGATCATAATATGTACTAAGAGATATATTTGAATTTATTCTTTGATACTGAGATTATAATATGTTTTGAGATACAAGATTTCTTTTTCAGTATCTGAGACTATATGTTTGTGACAACAGTATAGTCTAAAATGTTGAAAAATTTGCAATAAAATCTCAGACTGAGCATTTGAGCATTTGTTCTGTTTTGTGTATAATTCCATTTTCCATAAATCTTACAATTTATTTCATGTTTGTATTATTATTTTATACTATAGTTTAGAGAGGTTATTGTAAGGGGTTTATTCCTCATTTTTTGTTTGATGATTTGGGATTCTTTCCATTAGTCTTTTGTTGTTGTTCCCATCTCTGAATTTTCCATTAGTCTTAATAAAAGAACACACTTTGTTTTAGGTCAGGCTATGTCTATATTAATTTCCTTGGTATTAATTATGTATTTTTGTGTTTTTTTCAACTCATATTTTTAAGTTTAATTCCAAAAACTTTTGGCCAGATCATTCATTCTGTCTGGTGGAATCAGCTCAGAAGTGTTTTAGTGCTTGCATACCAAATGTCATTTAGCTAAAGACTATACCATTAAGCCACATCTTACTTGGGAAGCTATTATTTAATCACAATTATTATCCCAATAGTAAAATCCAATTAATATATCAAGTTAAATATTTCTAACCCATATGTGTTTCATTTGTAGGTATGTGCTTTTTCAAAGAAAATTTAGTTAGAAAATTATAGACCATATAACAGAATACAGCAAGTCTGCAATGATTCCTACTCTTGGTGGTTATGAATCTGGTCTCCGTCAGCCTTATCGTACTACGCTCTCTATGACAGCTAGTAATACAACATAGATTTACCCGTCTGTTTCAAACCTCTGGAATGTGTTTTTCCAAGCATAAGAACCACCATCTATGTCTACCTCCCTAGTAAATTCTTGCCGATTCTTTGATTAATTGCTTGGCTATTAGGTTGATTAATAGAACGTCAGCCTCTTGTGCAGGTATGTCTAGGGTTATTTTTATGGCATCTTATCGTTAACTTTGCTTCCTGAAATATGGTTTATTTTTATTCACTATGATTAAAAAATAATCTACTTGCTTTAATTTTGCTTGACATTTTGTCAAGATATGTATGCAAGTCAAAAACCTTCAGCATTATGAAGAATAGGCATTGATTATGAAACCATGTCTGGTGTAGCAAGGTTGAATAGCTTTTGCTTGTTCACTAAGAATAAAACTTTAGGAACATATTATTACCAAGGAAATTATCATAAATTGTGCACAGCAATGTAAAAAAAGATTTCCCTATCAAAGATTAGCAGCAAACTTAATGAAGGTATATTTATATAGCTCAATTTCATAAATAAAATGCATATACATGTATATTTCATCTTGTGGATTTGTTGACAACAAACATTTTGTAAAATTATGAAGGGAAAATGTTTTAGAGTCTGCATTTAATCATGGATTAACCTTCACTTAACAGTGAAGCAATAAGAGCAAGTCTAAACACCAAGACAGAACTAATACTGAATATTGTTCATGTAATTATTTTGAGACATACCTTCAATTTTTATGTGTTCATCATAACATAAAATATTCTTTTAAAAATGTCCTTTGGATACACACCAGTGGCTCATACCTTGAATCTCAACAACTCTAGAAACCTGAGACCTGGAAGACTGTGATTGCAACACAGCCCATTCAGAAAAGTCCATAGATTCTGGCTTCAAGTTAACAAGCAAAGAAGCAGAGCTGTATGCTACTCAAGCTGTGGAGTGCTATCACCACAGAAAATCTGAGCTAGCCCAGGCCCTGAGTTCAAACCCCATTACTACCCTTCTTATATTCTATCATTAAAACTCATAGGATTATGTGAAGAAAATCTACAGATAACTTTGAGGATAAAAGGAAAAGAACAGGAAAACATTTATCTTTTTCTTTCAAGAGAAGAAAAAGATTAACAAACATACATATAACTAAAGCACAGTGTGCTAGCTTGTGCATTCAAATGGTGGGAGAGCTATCTAGTAAGGTCAAGATCATAAGCACAAATCCTAGTATTGTCAAAGTGGAGGGGGAAAGTTGTGCAATATTTGGGAATTATGAGCTATATAAAACAACACTTTAAACCTATACACACTTGCAATTTACTTTTTGATGTTTATTCTGTTATTTTGATATTGCATATCCTTTAAAATCATTTTAGTAGTTTATATTTCAGTTTTCATGCTAAAGATTTATAAATATACACATTATTTTGACAGTGTGGGAGCATTCTGAGATGACATGCTTTTATCAGAAGATTTAACTTTCAAACTTTATTGAATTACTAGTAGCATCGTATTTTTTCAGCTTATTCTTAATTTTTTTGGCTGGGAAAGAATTTTGAGTTTTATTTTGTCATCATTCCTAAAGGATAGCTTTTTTTCCATGGGTAAAGCACTCCTGGTGCAATGATTTTCATCTACTTCTACTTTGAATATATGATATATCTCTGTCATGGAGTATTTTGCTTCTGCTCCAAAATTCATATGTAGTCGTATTAGCATTCCTTTGCAGTTGATATGCATTTCAGCTTTCACTGCTTAAAAATACACATGATTTTACTTTAGTTTATTTATGATATATTTCGGGCTCTCTCCTGTAGTTAGAAAGTGTTAAAAAAAAAATCTCTGTGCTTTGAATAGTACTAGGTATTGTCAAATATCCCCCAATTCAGCATTTTAGGCATTAGTCTTTTTTTTATGCTCCTGGGATGTTTTTCCTCTTCTTCTCTGTAGCTCTTCTTAAACAAAGATCTGTATATTGATATCACCCCATAATTCCTAAAAAATATTTCCTCATTGTTTTTAATAATGTCATCCTTTTGGTTTTCCGATTATCGTATTTCAAATACTCCAACTTCAGCACATCTGATCCTGTTTTCTATTTGAAAGATCATTTCTTTGAAGCATTCTACTAAATTTTCCATGTGAGCCATTGTATTCTCATCTCTAGCAGATCTGAATAAAATGAATTTTATTCTAGTTCTTTGCCAATTCACTTGCATTTTCATGTTGATCCTTGTTATTTGGTGAACTCTGTGTATTTGTGTGTGTGTGCGGGGGGCGGTTGCTGGGTATTGAGTCTAACAGGCAAATGTTCTACCATTTGACCTATTCTCCCTGTCCTTTCATTTCTCACTTTATTTTTGAGATACGTTTTCTCGGTTACTTTTGTCCAGGCTGGCTAGAAATCACATTCCTCCTATCTTGACTTCCCAAAAATTTTGTTTAGTTTTAGTTTTGATTTGTTTTTATTTTTTTGTAAAAATACTGTATAGAGGGGTTACAATTACCTGGGCAAGATAATGAGTGCATTTCTTATCAAGCATTGTTGCCTCCTCCTTTGTTTCCCCTTCCTATACCTTCCCACTTCCCACTCCCTACCCCTCGCCAAAGATGTAAAGTTCGTTTTTCAACATAATGACTTCTATATCTCATTGTTGCAATAGGTCCACCTGTATCCCTATTTAAACGATTTGTTTTTGCCCTTCCACTCCACAAATTGTATCAACATCAAATACACTGAAAGCAGGGCTTATACCATGGGGGGAGGGACATTCAAAGCAACAAAGAAATCATCTTATAAATATGTTAGAAACAATTGCATGAAAGGAAAAACATTTGAATACTTATCTTGGGATTCATTTCACCTAACATCAACATATCTGACCTTTTCTGCTTGTCTCAGGCATATACTAGTTATTGCAAATAAGGGAAACCATGGGACCTATGTGTCTTTGGGCCTGGCTTACTTCACTTTGTATAATTTTTTCCAAGTCTTTCCATTTCCTAACAAATGTTGCAATGCCATTCTTTCTGATGGAGGCATAGAATTCCATTGTGTATATATACCACATATTCTTGATCCATTCATCTACTGAGGGGCATCTGGGTTGGTTCCATATCTTAGCTATGGTAAATAATGCTGCAATAAACATAGTTGTGCTGGTAGCTTTAGTATGGTCTTGTTTGTGATCATTTGGGTAAATTCCCAAAAGTGGGATTGCTGGGTTATAGGGGAGCTCTATGTGGAGTCTGTTGAGGAACCTTCATTCTGCTTTCCAAAGTGGTTGAACAAGTTTACACTCCCACCAACAATGCAGTAGGGTTCCTTTCTGTCCACATCCCCTCCAGCATCTGTTGTTATTAGAGTTCTTGATTTTTGCCATTCTAACTGGAGTGAGGTGGTATCTCAATGTTGTTTTGATTTGCATTTCTTTTATGGCTAGGGAGGTTGAGCATTTCTTCATGTGTCTATTGGTCATCCTTCTTTCCTCTTCAGACAAGTTTCTCTTTAAGTCATTAGTTCACTTATTTATTGGGCAGTTGTTTCTTTGAGGATTTGTTGTTGGGGGATTTAATTTTTTGAGTTCCAGGTATATTTTAGATGTGAGACCCTTGTCTGTTGTATGGCTAGTGAAGATCTTCTCCTAATCTGTGGGCTTTCTATTGATCTTGCTAGCTATGTCCTATGTCATGCAGAAGCTCTGCAATTTCATGCAATCCCATTTGTCCAACCTTTCTTTGATTTGTTGTGTTTCTGGGTCTCTATTAAGAAAATTTGGGCCTGTGCCAAGGAGACCTAAAACATTACATTTTGTAATGTTTTTAGAGTGTCTGCTTTGACTCCAAGGTCTTTGATCCATTTGGAGTTGATTCTGGTGCAGGGTGATATAGAAAGATCTAGTTTTAGTTTTCTGCAGGTAGTTAACCAATTTTGCCAGCACCATTTACTGAAGAGGCTGTCTTTCTTCCATTTTAATTTTTTTTAGCTCCCTTATCGAAGATTAGATGGCTATAGGTCTGTAGGTTCATTTCTGGGTTTTCAATTCTATTCCATTAGTCCTGAGGTCTGTTCTTGTGTCAGTACCAAGCTGTTTTGATTACTATGGCTTTATAGTAGAGTTTGAAATTTGGTATTGATATTCCTGCAGCACTATTCTTTCTGTTAAAGATCATTTTAGCTATTCGGGGTCTTTTATTGTTCCATATGAATTTTTGGATTGCCTCTTCTATTTCCTTGAAGAATGAGGTTGGAATAGTGATAGTTATCACATTGAATTTGTAGCTAGCCTTGGGAAGTATTGCCGTTTTCGCGATGTTGATCCTTCCAATCCAGGAGCATGGGAGGTTTTGCCACTTTCTAAGTTCTGTTTTTATTTCCTTTTTCAGGTTTTTAAAGTTTTCATTATAGAGGTCCTTCACTTCTTTGGTTAAGTAAATTCCTAAGTATTTTATTTTTTGTGGGGCTATTACAAATGGAGTTGCTTTCCTGATTTCAGTCACGCTTTTCTCATTGTTGGCATTCAGAAAAGCCATTGATTTTTAGGGTTAATTTTATACCCTGCTATTTTGCCAAAGTTAGAAGTTTAGTTTTGCTACTAAATCTGGCTCATTGAACTCTTTCTGAATATTTCCAGTTCTTTCCATTTCTTTTCTTCTTCCTTTCCTATTTCTTTCTTATTTTTCTTTCTTTCACTTCATTTGATCTTTGTTTTTCATTGCTATGGCATGAATGCAGGGCTTTCTGGTAGGCATTTGCTGCATCATTTTCTTATTTTATAGATCTTGATTTTTTGAGGGGTAGGGACTATTTCTTCGAGCTTTGTTGGTTTCTTTTACAGGTGCTATGATCTCTTGATGTCACAATGTTTGTATTCCTGTGTTGTGATAGCGTACACAGATTTGAGGAGGCAGTCTCTTCCTGTGTCCTACACAGGCGGTCTTCAGCAGGAATGATGAATTACTGTTAGTTCTACCCTGATATTCTGGAAAGACCGGTGACCCTTGGTTGACAGAGCTTATAATTATTTCTGTACTTGGCTTGGTAGCTTCATTTGTTCTGATAGTAGAGGCAGTTACTAAAAGGATTTTCCTGATCTGTGAGACACAGTAGCTTATGGGCTCTCTGCTAACAGAGGGAATTATTGACTGAGTTCTGTGATGGATTTTGTTGAAACAATCACAGGAATGATTCCTGTCTGGACATTTTCACTATTTGTCATCTATAATTGTATAATAATGTTTGTGGGATTCATAGGCTGTACAGAATCACTGTGTGGCCTAGGAAGACCTTGAAACTATATGCATTGGTCATATGTGATTATTTCATAACAAGTCTAGCATAAGGTACACACTTTATCCTCTGTAATTTGATTCTTGAAAAATATGTGTCCTTCGATCTATGTGTTATAATTTACTAGGCATGGTTATTTATTGTTTCCCATAACAGTTAAAAGAAAGTAGACATTTAACATTGATATATGGAAATTGCTGAGATGATACAATTTTCTCAATAGAGTTAAAATTGTAGCAGATTGTCTAATAGTATGAGTAATATATTGTTTTGTTAAATTCAAGATTGTAGGTTCCTATTTTCTTGCATCTCTGCTTTTCCATGTCTTATATATTGAGAAAGGAAAGTATAAAAGCATATGTGTTTGTTGTTGGGACATTTGAAATAGAGGACAGCATGGGTTGTAGTTTGCTGTCCCTAATAATCTCTCTCTCCTTGTGTATATACTGTAATTTAATACTCTCCTTGGACTAGCTATTTGCTTGTAGCTAATGGAATATGACAAAGTGATAATATTTATGTGCTTAAGTGCCTGCACTATGAAGAAGAGCATACTGTGACACCTTCATTTCCCAAATCATTTAGTTTTACAGTAAAGTAATATTTTGTTTAAAAAAATGTCTTCATGCAGACAGGGTGCTGAAAATCCTTACTAGAGCTGTTCTGTGGTTTTGGCATCCGAGGGCATAGCAGTTCTCTATACTCTTCCTTCAGTTTTTGCCTAAAATTTCCTATTTTAGTTCTAGCAACATAAGCCAAGCCAAATTCACTTTGACATGACTTCGTAACAAAAAAATACTCATACAAGTTCTTAGGGTTTATCTATAACCTGCTTGCCCGTTTTGGCAGCAAAATACTTTTGTATATGAAGAAAACATTCTCTTCTTTAAAATCTAGCTCATGTGAAAGTAATAAAGGTGGAGAAGTGTCTCAGTGGTAGAGCATTTGCCTAGCAAGGATTTGAGTTTGTTCCCTAGTACCACTAGGAAAAAAGGATAGAAAGTTCTCCAACTTTCAAATTTCATGTTGCTATGCGCAAGCTCTAGTTTTACCAATATGATGGAAAACTATTTTTTACAAACACTTCAGCTCTCTGAAATATCAAATATGGTTGAGAATACATAGCAAATATCATATATAAAAATCAGCCCTCAATCTATAGGGAAGTGAGAAAGCTCTCCAGAAGGTGTACATTATAGAAAGTTGAAATCCACTGTGACAAACCTGTGCTGACACTCGAAGTGAGCATAGAATTTTAAGGATTTCCAAATCCAGAGACTACTGAATTTAAGGCCAGCCAGAGCTACATAGTAATACACAGATTCGAGATCAGATAGAAAAGAAGTGATACAATGATAACTGAACATAATGTAAGAGTCTCTAAAAAATAGTTAAGATGATCAATGTGAAGCAAGATAAATTATAAAAAAAATCAATTCTCAAGCTCATTTTAATAAAGGTTCAAAACACAGAGGATGTGAAGAAAAATCTCACAAAAGAGCCCCCAAAAAGTTAACCAATAAAAGACAGCATTGAGCAGGGCGCCAGTGGCTTACGCCTATAATCCTAGCTATTCAGAAGGCTGAGATCTGAGGATCGCAGTTCAAAGCCAGCCCGGGTAGGAAAGTCCGTGAAACTCTTATCTCCAATAAACTGCCAGAAGACTGAAAGTGGCACTGTAGCTCAAGTGGTAGAGCTCTAGCCTTGAGCTGAATAGCTGAGGGACAACGCTCAGGCCCAGAGTTCAAGCCCCACTACGGACAAAAAAAAAAAAACAAAAACACAACAACAACAAAAAAAAAACCAGCATTGGCTTTTCAAGAGGTTTAGGAGGAAAATTAAATCCATGAAACTTAAACAGAAAGAAAATAGAACACACAAGGGACATATGTGATAAGGAAAGTGGAAATCACAAACTTTAAAACAAACTCGTTTCCTTGTTCCTTTCTCCAGTCTAAATGACAGCATAAACTACTTCTACATGTTTCAACTAAAACTTGAAAACTAAGTGTTGAGAACTGTGAACTAATCCTGGACTCTGTACATTAAGGTTTTGGAAAGCAAATTTTCATTTTGCATTGTGAACTATATAGAATATTTTCTTTCATCTTGTGTACAGAAGCCTATTTTATACCCTTGGAAACGTTTATCTCAAATCCTCATGTTTATTAGCTACTGCCTGTGAATTTAGTACAACCTACCAGTACTTGAAGCCATAATTGTCACTTGACTTTAGATTTTCACCTGCAATTGGATCCAGAAATACCCTCCATAATTTTTTTCATTTACTTAGTTGAAACTCAGCACTAACATACTTCTTTGTAGGGTTTCCACCTGAAAAATGTCTGTTTGATTAGCTACAAGTGAGCTGTAGAATATCTAGGATTTCCTGACAGTATAAACAGAACAGAAGTCCCTAGTCAGCACATGAGTAAAGTTCTCACTGCTAACCACATTTCTATTTGTTTATATTGGATCACCTGTAAAAAATCTCTGTTACTGAAGCTATTTTCCAATTCTGTTAGCAGTTCCTATACTTTTCTTGGAAATGAAGCCATGTGTTATATATGAGAAAATCATTTGAGTTGCATGCAGAAATAGGGTGTCAGTTTCCACAAGCATTTCCAATAGAGCTGAAATAACTACCCCCTGAATCATTGATATACCTCAATGTAATTTAACAACAGAATTGTGGTTGATGATGTCAATAATGAAAACATTGAACAAAACATTCATTGGCCCCAAACAACTCTTATTTTGGGAATAAAGCCAGAGTCCTGTTAATTACTAGCATTTGAACTCTCAGTCATACTGTACACGTCAAAAGAATCTCAAATTAAATGTATGATAAAGCTCATTTTTGACAAATTGTAATTCTTATTTGTATATGCATATGTTTGTTTAATAGCTTTTTCACACTAGATTATGAGATTATAAAGGAAAAGACCTTATTTGGTCATTAAATTTGTATTGTCAGACATAGCAGCCAAGTAATTAATGTCTGTTCTCTCTTTAACATTCAGCATAGAAATTACCTTGCTTTGATTTACAACCACTGTGGAAAGTGAATGTGCTCACCTTTTTCCAATGGCTAACAGGCTAATTAAAATTGATTATTTGAACCATCCTAGAACACATCAAAGGCCTTATATGTGTTTCTTGTACTTCTCCCATTGCCTTCTAGTTTTTTCTTTATAGCTTCTACTTCCTTTCTTCTCCAAAATAGCTTGTGTCTCCTCAGTCACAGGCTTTTGCAAGATTGTCTGGTGTCTTTAAACAGTAGTTTGGGAAGTCTTTGTCTTCTCTTGTTCCGGGTTAATTATTTTTAAGTGTGCATCTCAATGCAGTGTAAGTAAATAATTTGATCCTTTTAAACTTAAAATTAAAGTAAATAAAATTTTAAATAAAAATTGTTTGTTCCCCTTTCTGTCTTTAGTATTGGCCTGGATTTATCTAGGACATAGATATGGGGAGATTAGTTTCTTTTTTGTTTTCTCACTCTTCTAAAATGCCATAAAATGTGAACTGTAGTGCCTAAGTTCAATAAGTTTTGAATAAGACAATTTGAATTACTTGAATTGATAATTGCATTGATTGACTAAGACACAATTTCTACCATGTTCTGCCTAAGGTGATATCTTAACATGATAGATGGCATCTGTTACAATGAGGGCTAAATAGAAAAAACAAAAACAAAACATTATCATGATTCTTTATTTCTTGCCCACATAAGCCACTTAGAAATAAGACTTTACATTTCTGTTCATCTAAAGAATTGTGCCATCTTGGTCCAAGAGAAGGTTGCAGATACAAATAATACACTTTTACTGATCTTTTTCTTAGAACTTGGATGAAACATCATCTAACTAAGCATAAGCAATCCTGACAGATAACAAGTAATAAAAGGCTGGTGTTTCCTATGGCTCTAGCTGATACATATATATAAATATACATGTATATATATACATATATATAAATGAGGATTTATCCTTCCAATTGACCTTAGTCATCCTGTAACTTGCTGACAGCTGACCACCTCTGTAAAGAATTAGGCCATAAACAAAAGAGATTCATTACAGAATCCAGACCAAATTGTCAAACCAAAAAATTGTAAGTTAAATTGATAGTTGTTTTAAACCAATATTCTGGGGATAGTTTGTAAAGCAGCAATACATAATTGATACACCACATATTGACTTTCCACTCAAATCATTACAAATTTACTCCGAATGTCTCAAGAAAGTTTCCAGGTCAAAACCATTAGCACATTTACCTTGAATTACTTTCCAATAATTCTTCAAAGCTGTATATATATATATATATATATATATATATATATATATATATAATTTGTAATTCTTAAATTCAAATATTATGGAGCACTGAATTACATTCTAGCTTCTGAATTACCAAACTAGCCCATGCTTGTAAGTCTGCTCTTTCTTGATTCATATCCAAAAGGCTTAACATGACATGCCAGACCTGAGAAGTCATCGATTCATCTAAACTTTTTCTGTCGAAGAAAAACTCAACAGATTATATATCAAGTTCTTATATTCAAATGTCAGGTAGCAGAAGATGAAATATATCAAGCCCTGTTACATAAGTCTAATTTGTGCATTTCTCTTCTCCAAATTATCTTCAAAATTTAATCAGTGATAATCTTCTTCAGTCTTAATATTTTCCTATTATGAAATTTTGCACTGACTGTTTTTGCACAGTAATTAGAAGCAATAAAGTAGTTATTATGACTAATTTCCTGCCTAGTTCTATAGTATGATTTATTGATATAAGTATGATGCAGATACTATTTAAGAATCAACTAGTAAAAAAACTCAGAACTTCTTTTGTCCAGAAAAGTCTACTCATATTTTTATATTAGACAGAGTAAAATAATATTAGAGTGATTTGTGGGTAAATGCTATGTGATAATTATAATGTATATTATTAAATAGGTAGGTTTCATTAGGTAGCTGATGAAGAGAACACCATGTGCTATTCAGGCAGTAAAAGAAGTTTATTTACCAAACTGTTGCCCCTGCCATGCATGGTGGAGAGGCTTGGCTGAAAAGGAAGGGTGACCCACCCCTGGGCCAGGACTTATCTAGGCCAGGGACAGGAAGAGGTGTGGCCAGGTGGGGGAAAGATGTGGCCACATTGGATCTGGACGTGACCTCAGGATCTGGGATGCTCCTAGGGTCAGATGGGAGGCATGTGATCAGAGGTGGCCCAGAGCTGACCTATCAGGAGAGAAAGGTGACTGCTTCCAGGTCTGCCAGTTACCTAAGTAACGGATACTGGCGGGAAACTTAACCAAGAGGTAAGGAGGTGTCCCTGTTCAGATCTTACAATAATATCTGAGGATGCATCCCTAATCTCCTGCCTACACTGATAGCTACCTTCCCATCTTACCTACCTCTTCAATGATTTGTCTCTATTCTGGAGTATTTGTTTTATTATTCCCTGATCAATGTTTTAATTATTTTAGTTTCTCTGAAATTTAATAGATATTGTTACCAGAGTTTAAACTCCAATGGAGAATGAGGTAATTTTCTAATCTAAGAAATAGGTGTTTTTTTTGTATTTATAAATTAACTTGTAAACTAAGTGACATTAAAAATGTTCCTTGATCGGGCTAGGAAGGTGGCTCAGTGGTAGAGCGCTTGCTTTGCATGCATGAGGCCATGGGTTCCATTCCTCAGCACCACATAAGCAGAAAAAGCTGAAAGTGGCGCTGTGGTTCAAGTGGTAGAGCATTAGCCTTGAGTCGAAGAGCTGAGGGACAGCGCCCAGGACCAGAGTTCAGGCCCCAGGACTAGAAAAAAAAATGTTCCTTGATCTAACATTCTGGCATACCCAAGGAGATGGAAGTAGCTGTAGTAAATGGAATAATCTTTGACAGCAAGCAACTGGATGTAAAATTGGGTTTATGTACTTGATGTGTAAATAGAGTTCCATGTGTCTTATCAATAAAAATGAGTATAAGTACCTACTTTTTTGCTCAAGAGCGCATGTTATATTTGGTTTAGTTTTGTTGGTACCAGGGATTTTTTTTTTTGTCTGTCGTGGGGCTTGAACTCGGAGGGGGGTGCTGAACCTGAACTCTCAGCAAAATGCTATGTTGCTGGGCGCCAGTTGCTCAAGAATAATCCTAGCTACTCAGGAGGCTGAGATCTAAGGATGGCAATTCTTTTGCTTTTCGTTTTTTCTTTTTTAAAATTTTATTTTATTGTAAAGATGCAGTCCAGAGGGGTTACAGTTACATGAGTAAGGTAATGAGCACATTTCTTGTCGAGCTTTGTTACCTCCTCCTTGTTTTTCTCCTACTATCCCTTTCCTCCCCCACTTCCCTCACTCCCCCACCTAAAGTTCATTTCCAATATACTGCCTTGTGGGTATCATTGTTGCAATGGTTCATACAGTGACCTTGTTTCAGGGTTTTGTTATTCCCCTTCCCCTCCCCAAATTAAGCAAATGTATATACAAGATGCAGGGCAACAAAATCAAGTACAGTGACAACAGGGGATATACCATAGAGGGAAGAATATACAAAGGAAACAAAGGAAAATAACATAGTGCATTAAAAACAACAACAAAGAAATATGGACGCAAGAGATTCTTTTCTTTTTAATGCCCATTTTGGAGATGGAGTCTAAAGAAAATTTTTGCCTGGGGTATTTGAACTGTGCCCTTCTAGATCCTATCTCCTGAGTGGCTAGGATTACAAGTATGAGGTAACCACACACAATTGTTAATTTTCAGCTGCAATAAAATGTGTATTCGTGGAAAGTGTTTGCAAGCTGTATAATGCCAAATAGATATTCATTCATATTACTATTATCACATTTAAGGAATAACAATTGTAACATAGAAATCATGAAATATATTATAAATTGTTACTTTTCTTTGTATTCCTTATAAAGATGTGCAGAACTTCATGTAGTCAAAGGATCCAGGGAAATACATGTATACATGGTAAAGCAGTAATTTTGATGAGGTTGAGAGAGGAAGAGAAACATTACTTAATAAAATGAGACAATAGAGAACTCATCACTAAAAGTCATTCTGATTTATGAACTCTAATACATAGCCAGAACACTGCCAATTCACATGAAATTTGAAAATGAAATAAAGCTGTACATTCTACATTTATAATGACTTCATGATTTTCTTGTCTTGGAAAACAACGGTATGGATAATACACTTAATCTGTAAAGTATTTTACATCAACTATTAACTAGAAAAATGTGAGCTAAAAACTGTTATGATTTGTCCTCCTAAAAATTTACCATACACCCATTTTACTTTAATGTATAAATATTATTAAAAAAGGAAAGCATTTTGAACAATATCTGATTTCAAGCCTCCATGTTCACTGGTTTTAGAACTAGAGAGTAAAGTAGGAATATCTTTTATTTTATATATTCAGGAATACCAGATGTCTATTTGTTGAAAATCTGTCCAAAATCAAATCCTGTACTCAGTGTGGCATAAAAAAAATGTGAATAGGCAATTAAATACCATTCATCATTTTCTCCTCAAGTGGAAAATATTCCTATGCACGTACTAGAATGCCATTTTATAAGTTTGAATATCAAGACATACTCTGTCAGTAAGGAATGGAGTTGTCATCAACTACACCCCTATGACTCTTGGGCTCTGCACAGACTGCTATGTATGGTGGGTCATGATAAATTGAAAACTTCTAGGCTTCTCTATTTTGGCTACCATTTTAATCCCTCATTATATTATCTGAATTCTAAAGATAGGGAAAATATTATTGACTTTCTTAACACAGCACAGAGAAATTGTCGTCAGCTTTTATTTTCTAGATGGGAAATGGAGTTACATTCTCAAAATAGATTTGATAGCATGGAAAAAATATTTCAGAATCTATGGAGATGTGTACTATTGAAATGTTTTGGATGGTAATATCTACCAATATCTTAGTGAATAATGCATTACTACATACCAAGTAGATTTTGATGTGTCTTGAATGACAATTCAACAACGTCTGACTACACAGTTGTGCATGTTGTAGACCTTTTCAAATCTTCATATTTTTAGTTCAATGTCTTATAATAAGAGTTGTTATAATCCAAAGGTACTATGAGGTTATAATTAGCTGGGTTTCCACTTATTACTGTTAGATCACAAAAAATCCATTATTAATTGATATATTTTAATATGTTCTTAATTACTGGACTTTCAGAAATAACTTTTGCTACTTATAATAAAAACCATGTCATTTCCATAGTATAATACTAAATTCAACTTGATATCCCATTTTGGCTTTTTTTTTTGTCTGTCATAGGCCTGAACTCTGGGCCTGGGCGCTGTCCCTCAGCTCTTCAGCTCAAGACTAGCGTTCTACCACTTGAGCCATAGCACCACTTCTGGCTTTTTTTTCCTGCTTATGTGGTGCTGAGAAATCGAACCCAGAGTCTCGTCCATGCTAGGCAAGCGCTCTACCACTGAGCCACCTTCACAGCCCAATATTGGCTATTAAAACTGCCAAATCTTTATTAAATTTCTAGAACCTACTTCCATATAGACTATGTAGCATTGAATGTGCTCAATCTCTGAAAAACAAAATACTCCCCTTTGAAATTTTAGATCATCCTTTCTATTATAGCCTAGTAATGAAACCGTGGCATTGGCTGGTCATAGTGGCAGATGCCTATCATTTCAGTACTTTGGAAGCTCAGGCAGGAAGACCCACCACAGGTTTAGACCAGCCTGAGCCACAATGTGAGAGCCTGTGTGAGACAGGGCAAACAAACAAACCAACAATCAAAAAGAAATCTTGAAATTTGTATTGTGCAAAGCAGTATCCTCTTCCTCAAACAAGAACATAAATAACAGTAGAAGAAATGTGTTACAGTTTTTGTCTCTGGTGACCTTTCCTTGTTGATTCTTGATTTTAGCCACTATTATAAAGAATTCCTATTTGTTTCTCCATTTTAGATTATGGGGCAAGGAATGGAACTAACACCATCTAATGTATAAATTTAAAATAGCTCACCTAGATTGAAGAATTCATCTACTGTGTTTCTACAAACTCTATTCATCAAAATGCTCCCCTTTCACATTTCCACCTGCTGAGATTGATTATTCCCATGCTGATTGCAGAACAGGGTTGGTATTTTAGACAGAACTGCTAGAGTCCACCTGAAGTTCTAATTTTTCTTTATTCTTTCTTTCTTCTCTTTCTTTCTTCTCTTTCTTTCTTGCTTACTTGCTTGCTTTAATGGTTGCTTGCTTGCTTTTTTCTCTCTCTCTTTCTTTCCCTCTTTCTTCTTCTTAATTATCTACTTTGTATCAATGTCACAGACACCAAGGATTGTAATCTTTTTTCTTAACTTTCTTACAATTTCATTTTCCCAGTTCCAATCAGAACCATAGGAAAATACACCCTTTTCGTTAGAAAGTGTCTCAGGCTCCTTTGAACAGAAACATTTCTCTTCCATCCCTCCACCATACATTTATCTGCTTATGCATGTGTCAATCAACCCTGCATAAGAGGTTTTGTCTATTAACAAATTCATACTTAAATAGTATCTTTTTTTCTTTTAGTATAAATAATTGTAGATAGATAGAGGATATATACAAATGCTGTCCAAATATGTTTCTTAATTTTATCATTATGTAGATAGATGCAGCATACCTCTTCATGACCAGTACATTATGTGACTCAAGAAAGTTCATGTGATCAAATAAATTTTGTGTGACGTGGAGCAAAACATTGGACCTAATGAAAAGCATTGTTTAAAGAAATAGATGAGCAAGTAAGAAAATAAATGAGCAGGAATTTCAAACTTCAGAGACAAGAACAAGTACTACTAGTTTCTTTTAGGAAAATTTTTTTTATATTTGTAATCATAATATTGTTAAAATGTACTTTTTAATCTCTCAAAGATCCAAGCGTTCCTACGAAGATATGTATTTCTTAAATAACTGTGAAACTGAAATAACAAAACTCATTATCAACAAGATATAATTTGGCACATATACAAATTTATTTGACAAACTATGAAAAAATATTTGTTTGGAATACTTTTATGAAGCCCTCTGTTAATTATATGTTTTTGTTCTGAATAATCTTTATTTTTTAAATAGGTTTTCAGTTCACAAGATATTTATGTCACACATTTTTTTTTTAATTTTATTTTATTTTATTTGAGAACATACTGTACAGAGGGGTTACAATTACATGGGCAGGATAATGCATACATTTCTTACCAAGCATTGCAGCCTCCTCCTTTGTTTACCCTTTACCTCCCTTCCCAGCCTCCCCCCTCCCTCCCACCCAATCATACCCCCCCTCCCCCCCCCCTCACCGACATTGTAAAGCTGGTTTTGACATGACATTTTGTACTTCTCATTGTTGCAACAGGCCCACCTGAATCCTTAAACGACTATGTCACACATTTTTATGCCAAAACTCGATTTAAATTTTCTCAACATGTTTTCTAGTTACTTAAGAGCTGAGATGTGTCCATATCTTGGAGTTTATTTCACTTAGCATTATCTTATATGGTCATAGCTTTTGACCTTTTCTGCTTGTCTGGTAAGATTATCCTAGACATATACTAGTTATCGCAAATAAGCGAAACCATGGGACCTGTTTCTTTTGGTCTGGCTTACTTCACTTAATATAATTTTTTCCAAGTCTTTCCATTTCCTAACAAATGGGGTGGTGTCATTCTTTCTGATAGATGCATAGAATTCCATTGTGTATATATACACCACATTTTCTTGATCCATTCATCTATTGAGGGACATCTGGGTTGGGTCCATGTCTTGGCTATGGTGAATAATGCTGCAATAAACATCATTGTTCTGGTAGCTTTAGTATGGCCTTGTTTGTGATCATTTGAGTAAATGCCCAGAAGTGGGATTGCTGGGTCATAGAGGAGCTCTATGTGGAGTCTTTTGAAGAACCTCCATAGTGCTTTCCAGAGTGGTTGAACAAGTTTACACTCCACCAACAATGAAGTAGGGTTTGCTTTTGGCCACATGCCTTCCAGCATCTGTTGTTATTAGATTTCTTGATTATAGCCATTCTTTGTTGCTGTTGTTTGAAATGTACTATCTGATTTTTTTGTTTCTATTCTATGTTGTTCCTCCTATGATATAATCCCTGTTGTCACTCTATTTGATTCTGGTGCCCTGCATCTTGTATATTCATTTTTCTAATTTTGGGAGGGAAGGGAAATAACAAGATTCTGAAACAAAGATATGGGTTGACCCATTGTAACAATGAGATATACAAGACACTACGTTGAAATCGAACTTTCCAACTTCAGAGGGGGGAGGGAAGGGATAGTATGGAAAAAACAAAGGGGGGGGTAACAATGCTTGATAGGAAATGTACTCACTACCTTACTCATGTAACTGTAACCCCTCTGTACAGTATCTTTACAATAAAAATAGTAAACAACAAAAAATAAAATGAAGCATTAAAATATGAAAAATAAACAACTTTAAAACTAAAAAAAGAGCTGAGATATGAAGAATCATAGTTCAAAGTTAGCTCATACAGACAAGTCTCTGGAAACTCTGTTTCCAAATAACCAGCAAAACCAAGGCCAGAGATGTGTCCTAAGTGGTAGACTGCCAGTTAACTAAAACAAAAAAAAAAGTATAAGCAGAAAGTCTTATATTTAAGTTTCATTACCATCATATTTCTGATCTCTCTCATTGGTGTTTAATTTTGTTACTTATGTTTAAATATGTCTTAATCCATTTTCTTCTTAGATATCTCAAATTTCTTTTTAGGTCTCAAACCTGGAAAGGTACTTAGTATTTCTTCCTTATTTGTAACACTTACAGAAATTATATAATTACTTATTTTTTCCCTTAAACTCTAGGTGGATATTTCTTGCTTATTTGTTGGTTCATATGAGTTCATCAATATCAATCCTGCAGCTTACATAAAAATATGATCTAATTTTGTTCATAATTCATTTATAACAAATACTAACAAAATAATAAATTTATTCATAATTAAATAATGCATGCTGTGGGTCCAATCTACCAAACAATAGTAGGTTGACAGTTCAATGTTATTTAGATCTATGTCATTCTTGAAATGTAATCTTTGAAAAGAAATGTTCAATAAAGATTTTTCTGCTTTCTCATGACTTTTTCTTTTCTTCTAGGGTGACCTTTGAAGTTAAGTGGTTTAAATCTTACCAGGAAATATAGGATATTCATAATATTGTTTCTGCTCATTGACCCAATGACCCTTCTAAACCCTCTTCCTTAATCACTGCCCTTCTTGGCTCTGTTGCTGTTACAATGCAGAATTACACCTTATTCAGGTCCATTGATCTTGTTCTCTCCACTGTTTTTCTTATCTAGAAACAGAAAAGAGTTTCTCTTTTACTGTTTGTAGGTTTGTCCTCAAATTTTATTTCTCTGTATTTCATGAATAAGCATTGGCCAGACAGAATGCACCTCCAAGCTCAGACTTCTTTCATCAGTACTGTTACCAACATTTGATATTTTATCTGTTCACCTCTTTGTTTATATCAGTTTTCCCCTGAGGTTTTAATCTGCATGAAATTGAAGACTTTCATTTCTATTCTTTGTTATATACAATAGTGTCTGGTATATAGTAGGTGATCTGTGAATGTTTACTGAAAGAATGGATGAAAAGGAAGGACTTTAAAAAAAGAACAAGAAAGACTTGAGGTTTATGGTTCATTTCTGAAGTCATATTATTTCCTTTTTATATCCTCTTCCACACTTGCTCTCAATCTGGCCTTCTGGCCTTTCAGGGTGATTTTGGGCTCTAAAGTGTGTTCTCATGATGTCCCAAAGAAGCTGAGATCTGCAGTGACAATTGCGATATTCTTTATGGGCTTTCAGGAGAGTCCTGCAAGAGGTGTTTTTTTTGGGGGGGAGGGAGGTTCCGGTAGTGGGGCTTGAACTCTTGGCCTGGGCGCTATCCTTCAGCTCTTCAGCTCAAGGCTAGCACTCTACCAGTCTACCACAGCACCACTTCCGGCTTTTTTCTTTTTGCTTATGTGGTGCAGAGGAATCGAAACCAGGGAGTCATGCATGCAATCAAGCGCTCTACCACTGAGCCAGCCCCTCTGCAAGAGTTTTGCTTGGAGACATCTTAGAAATTAATGTGAGCTCTCATCTGCTTTGAAACCTTCCTTGACATATCTGGAACTTCTCTCAGAAATCTCTTATCACAGATACTATGCCTCTTATGTTTTGCTTTCTTTCCAAGCTCTAGGCAGAAAGAATTGTTTACCTCATCTATGAGTGGACAGAAAATGGAATTTACCAATAAATATAAATTTGCCACTCTATGTTGTGAATCTTTTTTTTGGTATATTTGTTTCTAATAAAACTTCCACACTTTAGATCCCGCCCTTCTCTGTTCCTGGCCATGAGACCATAAAACACTCTAGTATCATTACAATTAGATAAATACTGCAGGTACCTTGAAATGAATTTGACACCTTGTAGCCATAATTAATAAACAATACTGAAATATTATCAGAGACACATAAATATATTGGAAATGGATGTTTGCAGATAACCACATATATAAACTGGGTACTTGTGGCTCACACCTGCAAGGCTAGCTACTCACATTTGAGATCTCAGGATCATGTTTCAAAGTTAATCAGACAGAAAAATCTGTGAGATTCTTTTTTTTTAAAACACATTCTTTTTTTTTTTTTTAATTTTACTTTATTTTATTTGAGATCTGTGAGATTCTTATCTCCAATTAGCTGCCAAAAAGTCAAAAATGGAGCAGTCAAATGATAGAGCACTAACCTTGAGGAAAAAAAAAAGTAAAAACTAAAGAGCAGCACTAAGCCCATAAAAATCAAGCCCAAGATTGGACTCTTCCCCCGTCCCGCCCTCTCCCACACAATTATGTGTGTGTAATAAAAAGTATTCTGTATTTATAATTTCAATTAACCATCTTTTCTTTAATTTTCATTGCTTTGCTTCTCCAAAGGTTGTGCCACAAATTTACTAGGCGCCTCTGAAGGTCTCTGTGTTGTGTCTTCTTGGTAAGAACCTTTAAATGGTTCATTAAAATACAAAATAAGATATCCAATAAAGAAATTTCTCTTAAATATTTAGACATTATAATTAGGAATTGTATCTCATAGTGGAGATTGGTAGATAAGACTGAGAAAAGGAACAAAGTTCACTTTTTCCCTTTTGGTAGTTGAGGACATAGGGCAGAGATTAATGTATTTCATCTATAGTATTTTTTCCAAGTATCTTTGATTAAAAATATAAATAAGTTAACTACCATAGAATATTTTGCACAAAATATATTTGTTAATGAGTGGCAAGTATTCCTACCACTGAAGATTGTCAAAAGCAAATCTGAATCATGTTGCTTTTTTTTTTTTTAATTGGCCTAGAGTAAAAGAGTCCCAAGCATCAGTAAAAGAGCTGTCAGATACAGACACACGGGAAACCTCCCACTGTGAACTTAATGCCAGTGCCATCACTTAGCTCTGAGGAAGCAAAGGGACCTCCCTCACGGGAAGGCAGATGTGTGTACATCAGGAGAGCCTGCATCTGTACTGTGCAGCCATGTATATTTTCCTTCCCCATCCAGAGTGTGGTATAATCCAGACCTGCTATGTTTGGGTGTTGTGGCTCTGTCGACACTGGAGTACAATATTTGGGAAGCTATTGTTTCCACAGCTTGCACCGATTTATGCCTCGGCTTTTCTAGAGGTACAGACGGAACTGTCATATGCAGCGATGTGCTGGTGGTGGTTTCTCACTATTTTAGGACATATGTCATTAGGTCAGTATGATTGTTTTGTTAACTGGACTTTACTTTATAAAAGAAGTTTTAAGAGACTTAAATAAATGAAGGGAATTCCATCTAAATCTGTAAGTATAAATGTGTACCTTTTCCCAAACTTTCAAAATAATAAAGGATTATGAGAAAGAATGCAAAACTTCTTTGGTAGCATTTTCCTTTTGGTAGCATTTAATGAGAAGTATTGAGAACTGCTTTCATCCTCTATAAATATAAATTATCCATAATGTTAATTTTCATTTGTATTAGAACTGAAAAGTCTACATTATCATTAAATGTTATTTTTATAGCAAAGACAAATCATTTTCTAAACAAATTAAAAGATGATTAAAAATAGTCATAAGCATTTAAGAAGTTATCAAGACAAAGTTCTCAGTTTTCAAAAATTCATAATTTACAGCCCATACTAGTGTGAAAATCATACTCTTTCAATAGTCTCTGATGAATCCAAGTAGTAAAATCATTTTAGTGTTGTGACTGACTTTACCTAGGAATCATTTTCATGTCCTAGCAGTGTCAACAAGTAATTACCAGTTCCTTCCTTGTGAAGACACCTATTTGACTAAGGCCCAAGGTTTTACCCAAAGATGCAAAGATGGTTTTGCATACACAAAACTAGAACATTGAGCTAAGGTATTCACTTCTATTTCTAGATTTCTAAAGATTTCTCTATTCTCAATAATTTGTTTTCAATACAAAAATTGTTAGCTTCCTGATAATATATTGATTATGATTAGTTAGTATAAACATATTGATTGAAATAAGTCAAGTGTATTGATTGGTGAATAAGGATGATGTATCTCAATGTGAGCAATTTTAATGATTCCATAATATTCAAGGAACTATACTGCCTTCTCTTTCATTGTCATTGAAATGGTACAAATATTATCTATTAGGAAACTTGCATGGTAGTACACGGGGACTATTCGGAGAATTCTGTCAATAAACAGCACCCAGTCAATACTTCATTTGATGTTCAAACTTAAATATCAAGATACTGAATGTATGGCATTCATCTTTGCTGTAATTGTTAGTTTTTTTTAATTATTTTTTAAGAGGGCAACAATTTTCAGTGAATTAGTTAGTTAATGTGTATAAAAGAGCAATATAAAATCTGAAGAGTGAGGGTCTATGTTTTTCATGCAAATATGTGTGTGTGTGTGTGTGTGTGTGTGTGTGTGTGTGTGTATTTTGTACTACAATAGCAAGTATAAAAATAGTAGAAAATGAAGTAGAAGTATACTTTGAGACTTTCTTCTTAAACATGGTGAGTTAAGCATGTGAAATTATCTATACTTCCTTCCAAATCTCAATGACATTAAAATAAACCTTCAGAAGATAAACCCACAATATAAGCAACACAGAACTACAGGCAACAAAGACTGCAACATATTAACAAAGAGAATTCAACCAGGAACAGGAAATACCCAGATAGGATCTCCTGAAATGCTTTTCAGTTCCTTTCATTTAACTATAAAGGGACTGGAAATGATCATCAGACATTCAAAGCAAGCTACCCCATGAAATCAGATACAAGCCAAAGAAACAGAAAATGAGAAAGAATGAATAGGAAAAAAATGTGAGAATCTGCTAAAAGCTTTATATATATGAGGCTGGGAAGATGGCTCAGTGGTAGAGCGCTTGCCTTCCATGCCTGAGACCCTGGATTCAATTCCTCAGCACCACATAAGCAAAAAGAAAAAAGCTGGAAGTGGCACTGTGGCTCAAGTGATAAAGCGCTAGCCTTGAGCTGAAGAGCTGAGGACAGCGTCCAGGCCTAGAGTTCAGGCCCTACGACTGGACCCCCAAAAAAAAAAAGCTTTATATATATATATATATATATATATATATATATATATATATATATATATATATGAATATACAAGTAGATATATTTTTTTCAATAATTAACTTAATAATCAGTAAAGAAATTGGAAAATAAAAAGGCAAACTACAGATTTTTTTGAAAGACGACAGTAATTATTTAGAAGATCAGGTTAGAGAATATAATTTCAAAATCTTGGATTGCAGAAATTTAAAATAGATCAATAGAAAGAAAAGGCGAATTTGCCAAATATTAATTTAAAATGTATTTATAGCTAGTGAGCAAGATTTTCTATTTTAAAATTGTCAATAAATCATTGCAAAATGAATGAAAATGTATATACACATGTACACATGCACACACAAAATGCACAAAACATTCCAAGTACAAGACTGCAAAAATTCAAAACACTAAATGATGTTGGGCACCAGTGGCTAATGCCTGTAATCCTAGCTACTCTGGAGGCTGAGATCTGAGAATCACAATTAGAAGCCAGCCCAGGCAGGAAACTTATCTCCACCAGAAAATTGGAAGTGGTGCTGTGGCTCAAGTGGTAGAACAGGGCACTAACTTGAACCAAAGGCTCCTGGAGTTCAAGCCCCAGGACTGGCAAAAAAAAAAAATATCCCTGAATGAGCTAGCTCTATAGACACAAATATGAATTTATGAATTTTTCCAGCTTTGTAATATATTTCATGCCAGTACTGGCAGGTATTTATATACATGGTGCTAAGAAAAGAAAATGGAATCGTTGAGCATGAATCTCAGGATAAGGAAGTAGATGGGCCATCAGGATCATGCTTCAGACAAAGCCCTGTAGACTTTAAGATTAGCTATAATTATCCCTTCATTTAACTTATCCATTCACTTAATTCCTATATTAAAATATGATAATAAGTAGTTAGAGGCTGGTTTTTGTAGAGTTTTGAATGACGAGTTATGAACTGCCAATTAGCCACTGGCAGAGGCATTTCAAGTTTCTTGATTATTTAATTATGAGCCCCACTGGGTTTACCCCGACACCCTTTCCTCCTCTAGCAGTAGTTGCATGGACTTGAATTGGTACTTCTTAGGAGTGATAGATAGAAGCTAGATGAATCCATTGCAAAAGAAATAATGTGAAGCATGTCTAAATATATAGACATATCTTGATCTTCTGGGTCATTTTGCCTTTGTCTTTTATTCTGGTTTTCAATGCCTTCTTGAATAACAGACTCCACTTTTCACTCTGAAATCATACATTTCAATGGCTCATTTTTAATATTTTATAACCTCTTGTGATAATGAGAAACAGACTAATTATCTCAGGATACAAACTACCATGAACAGTTAATAACATTTTATACATAATAGAAAAACTGACCTAATTCTTATTATTAACCATCTTGCCATGAAAACTAGACTAACAGTATTTTTGAGACCACTTTGGGTTTCATCTTCATAATAAACCAATATTTGAAAAATAATATAAAAATTCCTAATTAAAAATAGCAGTTAGTGATATCCTATAATTCAATTTTCTAAGAATATAGTGTTGTTGGGCTAACACTAAAAAGAAAATACATAATATTTTTTGAAATATATGGTGACTTTTCTCATAGCCTACATGAAAAATTAACTACATGCCTTGCACATCTACATTGAAAAAAAGAAATTTAAGTTTTTATATAAATTTAAAGTTGCATAATAAAATCATGTGAAATGGGTACTTCCTTATACGAAGACTCATTTCAAGATGATAACAATATGTTTTTAAAAGACAAAGACTGATCTGTTCTCCTAAATGTTTGTCTAATTACTATGAAACTATATCTGGTGATAATTTAAATTTCATGATATTCTCTACTTAGTGGTTAAAAATTTAATGCCACTTGAGGCCTTGTCTCTGAAAGACATGGGCTAAAGACGTGAAAGTAGACTTCATTCACATCAGTAAATCTATACTGTGGTCCCTGTTGAACTACTGACTAATGAGGTCATCTAAGGTCATCTAAATATTTCAACATTGTTATGCTAATATTTCATGTGCAATGTAAGAAATTTTAATTATAAATTGTAATTGATGACTAGTAGGTCTCAGCATGAAGATATCTTCTTCTTTTTCCTTTGTGTACTGGGCTTGTAACTGGAACTCAGGGCCCTGGCAATGTCCTTCAATTTTTTGCTTAATATCAGTGTTCTAGCATTTGAGGCATAGCTTCACTTATGGCATTTTGATGGAAGAGTCTCTTGGACTTCCTGGCTGGGCTGAATTCCAACTACAATCCTCAAATCTCAGCCTCCTGAGTAGCTAGAATTACAGGCCTGTGCCACTGGTTACCAGCCAAAGATTTCTATTTAATAAAGGGAAACAAACTGTATCAAAAGATAAGTAGTAGAGCCCATTCTATTTGTTTTTTTTTTCTTTTTTTAAAATATAAGGCATAGAAATAGCATTGTTTAGAATGCATCAGAGTTAGACATAAATGAAATAAGTTTACTTAACAATTTACATCATCAATTTAGCTCACAGGAAAATAAATGACATTTAACCTGGAAGTTATTGCAGCTGTTTCTTAAGGGAATGGTAGCATGTTCACTCAAGTACACACATACACACACTTAAAAAAAAAATACTAACAGGGCTTAATTTTGTTACAGAAAGAGAAGGCTCAATCAAAGACACCAGGCTACTTTTGGGTAGTAGGAACTTAATTTTATGCCAGCCAACTCAAGACAAAAAACTCAAAGCCCTTAGCCAGGAGCCACTGTTTCTTTCTTCTTTTTATGGGTTTGAGCTCAAGTAGACATTGTCTAATTAGCAGCAGTCCAGATTATATTTTAATTGTGTTTCTTAGGAAATCCTAGGGAAGTCTGAGTTTCAGTGAGAAGGGAGAAGAGGCAGACAAAAAGGGGTAAAGAGTGGGCAGGGGAAGAGCTAGATAGCAAGCAAGTATAGAAGAAGAAGCAGGGTTGCATAATGGAGTAGAAATAGTTTTACTGGAAAGAGCCTCTGGCAGTTGACTTAAAACCTTTGTATAGCTTTAACTTTGTAAAGCAGATTATAAGGAACAACTGAATTGGCTGCATTAGTTTAGTAACACATATTTATAAAATAATTGGTCTTATATCAGTTGTGGGGCTTGAACTTAGGGCCTGATCACAGTCCCTGGGCTTCTTTGTGCTCAAGTTATACTACACTCTACCACTTGACTCATAGTGCCACTTCCATTTTTGAGTGGTTAATTGGAGATAAAGAATCTCGTGGGACTTTTCTGCCCATGGTAGCTTTGAGGCACAATCCTCAGATCTCAGCCTCCTGAGCAGCTAGGATTACAGCCTCGAGCTACTAGAGCCTGGCTTATGAAAATATATTAATGTAGCATTCTGGGCATAAATAAAAAGACATATATAAAACAAAAAGAGAAAACCTTGATGATAACCTTATTAAAAATACCTGAAAAGCCGGGTGCCAGGGGCTCATGCCTGTAATCCTAGCTAGTCAGGAGACTGAGATCTGAGGATTGTGGTTCAAAGCCAGCCTGGGCAAGAAAGTCCATGAGACTCTTATCTCCAATAAAGCACTAGAAAACCAGAAGTGGTGCTGTGGCTTGAGCGGTAGAGTGCTCGCCTTGAGCTGGAGAGCTCAGGGACAGTGCCCAAGCACAGAGTTCAAGCCCCTTGACTGACAAGAAAAAAGAAAAAAACAAACAAAAAAAACCTGAAAAACGAGGGGGAAAAAAGGCCAGGTATATTGAATGGAAAGGACCTTGCTATAATTGGAAAGTCAGAAAACCTTAACAATGTAAATGGCTAGAAAGTTTTAGAAATCCTGATTTACGCATATCAATTTTTTTATAATGAGCCTACAAATTTATTAAAATGATTAATATTGTACATAAATTTATGGATACAGCCGGGTGCTGGTGGCTCATGACTGTAATCCTAGCTACTCAGGAGGTTGAGATCTGAGGATCGCAGTTCAAAGCCAGCCCAGGCAGGAAAGTCCGTGAGACTCTTATCTCCAATAAACCACTAGAAAACCAGACGTGGTGCTGTGGGTCAAGCGGTAGAGTGCTAGCCTTGAGCTGAAGAGCGCAGGGACAGCACCCAAGCCCAGAGTTCAAGCCCCATGACCGACCAAAAAAAAAATTATGGATACAAAATAGGATTCAAAGGTTTTAAAAATAATTGTGATCATTCGTAACTGAAAATAGTCATAGAAGCAAGTGAAAGACAAGTTAGTGAAGAAAGGACAAAGAAATATGTCCTTACAAATCCCATTAAAACCAGGTGACTGGGCTGGGAAGGTGGCTCAGTGGTAGAGCACTTGCCTTGCATGCTCGAGGCCCTGGGTTCGATTCCTCAGCACCACATAAGCAAAAAGAAAAAAGCCGGAAGTGGCGCTGTGGCTCAAGTGGTAGAGCGCTACCCTTGAGCTGAAGAGCTGAGGGACAGTGCCCAGGCCCAGAGTTCAGGCCCCACTACCGGACCCAAAAAAAATAAAAATAAAAAAATAAAACCAGGTGACTGGGGTCATGTTTGTAATTCTAACTACTCAGGAGGCTAGATCTCAAGATTGTGGTTTGAAGCCAGCCCAAGTAAAAAGTACATGAGATTCTTATCTCCAATTAACCACCAAAAATGCCAAAGTGGAGCTATGGCTCAACTGGTAGAGCACTAGCCTTGAGCATAAAAGCTTAGGGACCATGCCCAGGCCCGGAGTTCAAGCCCCTGGACAGGTACACAAACACATACAAAATGAATCCCATTAAAAAAATTACTAAGAAGCAGGATACCCATGATTCCCAGCTATATTTCTAAGTATTCAGAATGCTCTGAATGTGTGTGTGTGTGTGTGTGTGTGTGTGTGTGTGTGTGTTAGAGAAGGGCATTTATTAGAATTTTTGGCGTATGGATCAAGAGCCATAAAGACCACAAAGGAACTCATTATAGAAACTGGAAGACCTTTGACCTACTGTGAATAATAATTTGAAGGACAAAGAACAAAATATAGTCAGTAGTTCTGTGTGCAGCTATGATGATCTGTTGTTCCTTTGTTCCTTCTACTAAATTCACTGAATCTCTAAGCTTCAATGCAAGAATTCCTAGTTCCCCAGCATGGATAAAAGTTAACAAGAGAGATAGGAAGGTGGCCAGCTGTAGAGTGCTTGCCTTGCATGCATGAGGCCCTGGGTTCGATTCCTCAGCACCACATAAGCAGCAAAAGCCAGAAGTGGCTCTGTGGTTCAAGTGATAGAGCACTAGCCTTGAGCTTAACAGCTGTGGGACAGCACCCAGCCCAGCATTCAGACCCCATGACCGACCAGAAAAAAAAAAAAGTTAACAAGCTCTAGAAGATACAGGGCCAGGGAGAGAGGCCATGCTAATCCAGCCTCCAGTTACCACTGACAAAACCTTAAGCATGGTTTGGTGGCAATACACTGTTTCAGTTTTTCCTTGCTGTGGAAGGTTTTATTTGTTCTTCTGCTCTGACTGAGAGCTTAGCTGGGTTAATTATTCTTGGTTGGTAGTTATTTGTCTTTAGGGCATGGAATACCTCATTCCAAGCTCTCCTTGCTTTCATGGTGTGTGCTGAGAAGTCTGAGGATACTCTGATTGGCTTACATTTATAGGTGATTGTTCTTTTCTCTCTGGCAGATTTGAGAATTCTTTCCTTAGTTTCTATTGATCCTGTATGGACTATAATGTAGCCGTGAGATTCCCTAGTCTGGTCTGGTCTATTTGTGGTTCTAAAAGATTCGTGTATCTGGATGGGCCTTCCTTTTGTATATTTGGGGAGTTCTCTGCTAGGATTCTGCTGAATATATTTCCTAATGAATTGGCTTCCCTCTCCAGGCCCTCCTCTATACCTATTAGTCTCAAATTAGGCTTTCTGATGATATCTTGTAGCTCCTGCAGTGATCTGACATGCTTCTTGTTTTTTTTTTATGAATATTTGTGTGGTCTTTATGGAATCTAAACTATCTTCTGCCTCAGAGATTCTGTCTTCTGATCCTCCATTATGCTTTCAAGGCTCTTTACTTTGCTATTTATCTCCCTTTCTTGTTGCTGGTCTTTTTTAATGGTGACTAGCTCTTTATTGAGGTTTTCTTGTAAGTCTTGAATAGATTGCCTTACCTCCTGGAGTTGGATTTTGAACTTGTCTTTCAACTCCTTTAACTTGGTGTCTATCTTTTCATTGGACTCTTTCTCCTTCTGTTGAAGTTCCTTTATCTTATTTGTGGAGACCAGACCATGATGTTGTCTATTAATTTCTGTTTGGCCTCCATCACGTTTTCATATAGCCTTATACAGGGTATCCACCTTTTCATTCAGCACATCTTCCAGCCATGTTTTTAAAATATCTTGAGCATTATCCTCTAGGTCATTCTAGGACTACTCTATAGCTTGTTTATGTGAAGATGGAGTTGGGGTTAGTTGATTGGCCATTTCTGTGAATAGTTCTACCCATATATCACTACCATACCGGCTTTACAAAACATCCTCAAAGACATTCTACACATAGAAAACCAACAAGAACGGGATATTGGCAATGAAATGGGCGACAAACAGAGAATTACATAATCACAGCAAAAAAGTCAAGGCACAGCACCCCCCCCCCAAAAAAAAAGGATAAAAAGGCAGGAACAGACAAACATCTCTCAGTCCTAACTCTCAATATTAATGGACTTAACTCACCAATTAAGTGACATAGATTGTCTAGTTAGATCAAAAAGCAAGATCCTTCTATCTGCTGCCTTAAGAGACACTCTTGCACACAAAAACAAACATATTCTGAAAGTGAAAGACTGGAATAATATCTCCCAAGCAAACGGTCCCCATAAACAGGCAGAAGTTGCAATCCTAATATCAAATAAAATAGACTTCAAATTAAAATTAGCCAGAAGAGATAAAGAAGTTTGCTACATACTAATTAAGGGATCTCTCCTTCAGGCGGATATTACAATTATTCACCAAATAACGGAACACCCAAATTTATCCAAGAAACACTACTTTCCCTCAATCTCACATAGATCCAGAGACATTAATTGTTGGGGACTTTAGCACACCACTATCCCTGCTGGGTAGATCAACGTAAAACTCAACAGAGAAACCTCAGATCTAAACAACTACATAGATCAACTAGACGTAACAGATATCTTTTGAATATTTCACCTAGTAGCATCAGAATGAACATTTTTCCCAGCAGCACACAAAATATTCTCCAAAACAGACCATAGTTTGGGTCACAAAGCAAATTTGTCCAAATTCAGAAACATTGAAATTATGCCCTGAATTTTCTCAGACCACAAGGAAATAAATTAGAATTCAACATTAAAAGGCACCAAAGAAAATTCTGTAATACATGGAGGCTGAACAACACACTGTTGAACCACCAGTGGGTCATGGAAGAGATTAGAAAGGAAATACAAATGTTCATGATACTTAACAAAAATGAACACACAAACTACCAGCTCCTCTGGGATACAGCAAAGGTAATACTCAAAGGCAAGTTTCTAGCTCTGAGTTGCTACATCAACAAATTGGAGAGATGTGAAACCAACAATTTAACAAGGCTCCTAAAGCTCCTTGAAAAAAGAGCAATAGCTAAACTCCAATCCAGTGGATAGAAACAAATAATTAAAATTAAATCAGAATTAAATGAATTTGAGTCCAAAAAAATCCCAGAAAAATAAAAAAAGAGTTGTTTCTTCAAAAAAAATAACAAAATTGACAGACCCTTAGCAAATCTTATCATAAAAAGAAGAGAACACACCCAAATAAACAAACTCAGAGATGAAAATGGAACCATCACCACAGAAAAAAACAAGATTCGGAACATAATGAGGGAATACTTCTTAAACCTTTGTGCTAACAACTTTGAGAATCTGGAAGAAATGGATGAATTTCTAGAAAATATTGATATGTTCAAACTAAACCAAGATGATTTAAATCAACTTAGCATTGAAATAGAAGCAGCAATAAGAGACCTCTGGCCCCAGAAAAGCTCAGGACTGGTTAGATTTACATCTGAATTCTACCAGGCCTTCAAAGCAGAACTCACAACTCCTCCAATTCTTCAATGAATTTGAAAGTAAAAGTTCTCTACCAAACTCTTTCTATGAAGCCATTATAGCCCTCATCCCAAAACCAGGCAGGGACTCATCAAAAGAAGAGAACTATAGACCCATTTCTTTGATGAACACCAATGCAAACTTCTCAACAAAATTCTGGCCAATCTACTTCAACAACTCATAAAAAAAAATACTATGATCAAAAAAGATTGATTCTAAGGATGCAAAGCTGGTTCAATATACATACAACAATTATCATAATTAATCATATCGGCAAGAGCAAGGATAAGAACCACATGATTATCTAAATAAACGTAGAAAAATATTTGACAATTCAACACCCCTTTATGATGAAAGCTCTCGAAAAACTAGGGATCCATGGAACATTTCTCAATATAATAAAGGCTGTATATGACAGATCTACAGCCAGTATTATACTTAATGGTGAAAAGTTAATGCCATTTGTTCTAAATTCAGGAATTAGACAAGGATGTCCACTCTTCCACTTCTCTTAAATTTAGTATAAGCCTAGTAAGAGCAATAAGACAATATACAATCATAAAGGGGGATCCAAATAGGGAAAGATGAAGTAAAACTCTCCCTCTTTGCAGATGACATGATCTTGTATTTAAACCACCCCATGGACTCTGCTCCCAAGTTATTTGAGCTGATTTAAAACTTTGGCAAAGTGGCAGGATACAAAATTAACCCTCAAAAATCAGAGGCTTTTCTCTATGCCAATAATGAGAAGAGCAACTCCTTTTGTAATAGCTCCACAAAAAAATAAAATACCTAGGAGTTAATTGAAGAAGTGAAAGACCTCTATGATAAAAACTTTAAGACTTGAAAAAGGAAATTAGTACAGAACTAAGGAAGTAGAAAAACCTCCCAAGCTCCTTAATTGGAAGGATTAACATCAGGAAAATGGCAACACTGCCAAAGGCTATCTACAAATTCAATGTGATACCTATCAATATCCCAACCTCATTCATCAATGAAATAGAAGATGCAATCCATATTGTTCTTAGGGAATAATAAAAGACACCTAAATAGAAAAAACAATCCTTAGCAGAAAGAAGAGTCCTGGAGGACTACCAAATTTCAAACTCTACTATAAAGCCATAGTTGGCAAAACTGGTTAAAAACCTGTAGTAAATGGTTTTGGCAAAACTGGTTAAAAACCTGTAGAAAACTAATGTTAGAACTTTATATATCATCCTGCACCAAAATCAACTCCAAATGGATCAAAGACTTCAAAGACAAAGCAGTTATCCTGAAAACAATACAGGAAGGTGTAGGAGAAACTCTAGGGTTCCTTGGCATAGGCCAACTTTTTTTAATCTATTAGAGACCCAGAAACATAACCAATCAAAGAAAGATTGGACAAATAGGATTGCATGAAACTGCAGAGCTTCTGCATGGCAAAGATCTTGCATATCTAGCAAGATCAGTAGAAAGCCCACAGATTGGGAGAAGATCTTCTAGCCATACAATGGACAAGAGTTTCATATCTAAAATATACTTAGAACTCAATAAATTATATCACCCAACAGAAAATCCTCAAAGAAACAACCACCCAACTAACAAGTGGCCTAAAGATTAAAAAGACTTCTCTGAAGAGAAAATAAGAATGGCTAATAAACACATGAAGAAATGCTCAACTTCTCTGGCCATAAAAGAAATGTAAATCAAAACAATATTGAGATTCCACCTTACCCTAATTAGAATAACTATAATCAAAAAATCTAATGACAACAGATGCTGGAGGGCATGTGGCCAAAAGGGAACCCTACTGCATAGTTGGTGGGAGTGTAAACTTGTTCAACCACTTTGGAACATAGTGTGGAGGTCCTCAAAAGACTCCACATAGAGCTCCCCTATGACCCAGCAATCCCACTTTTGGGCATTTACCCAAATGATCACAAACAAGGCCATATTAAAGCCACCAGCACAACTATGTTTATTGCAGCATTATTCTCCATAGTTAATATATGCAACTGCAACCAACCCAGATACCCCTCAGTAGATGAATCGATCAAGAGAATGTGATATACATAGCATATATATATATATATATATATATATATATACACATATATATACCATATATACATATATATGCATATATATGTGCATATATGTAATTCTATGCATCCATCAGAAAGAATCCCACCACCCATTTGTTAGGAAATACGAACACTTGGAAAAAATTATACTAAGTGAAGTAAGCCATGCCCAAAGAAACATAGGTCCTATGATTCCCTTATTTGAAATAACTTACCGGACAAGTAGACAAGGTCAAAAGCTATGCACATATGACCATATAAGATGATGCTAAGTGAAATGAACCCCAAGATAGGGACACAAGAAGTTTTTTCTGTCACTGCTGTTTGTAAAATACTTAAAATGTACTAAGTGATTTCTTTTGCTTCTTTTGTATGTTCTTCCCCCATGGTATAACCCCCGTTTTCACTGTATTTGATTCTGGTGTCCTGCATCTTGTATACACATTTTTCTAATTTGGGGAGGGGAAGGGAAATAACAAAATGCTGAAACAAGGATACAGGTCGACTCATTGTAACAATGAGATGTACAAGACACTATGTTCAAAACAAACTTTAGAACATGGAGGGTGGGGAAGAGTTGGGGAGGTAGGGCAGGAAGTGATGGTAGGAAGGGGTAACAATGCTCAAGAGGAAATGTACTCATTACCTTACTCATGTAACTGTAACCCCTCTGTATAGTATCTTTACCATAATATATATTCATATTATATATGTATAGACCTTAAGCATGTGTTTTGGGGGTTTTTTTGTTGGTGGTGGTCATGGGGCCTGAACTCTGGGCCTGGGCACTGTCCCTGAGCTCTTCAGCTCAATGCTGTACCACTTGAGCCACGTGCACTCCCAGCTTTTTCTGCTAATGTGGTGCTGAGTAATGAAACCCAGGGACTCATGCATGCAAGGCAAGCAGTCTACCACTGAGCTACTTTTCCCAGCCCAGCATGTGATTTTTTTAACTGCCTTGTACCCTACACACAAGGCTTGCTTCCAGGAAATTATCCCCAAATGAACCCAGTTGACATTATGTGAAGTTGAAGAATTTCCCATGAGTTCATGGGAGACATAATAAAGTGATTGTTGTTATAAAGCAGTACATTATGGATTAATTTATTAAATTGCAATCAATTCCCAGAACAAAGCACTACTCAGACCTTAGAATCTTTGCCAGATAAATCTCAAATACCCATGCATGCTTTGCTTTCCTTTTTTTTTTTTTTTTTTTGGCAGTTCTTCTTTTTTTAAATTCATTGGGATGAGAGGATTCCAAACTTTTATACACATAGTTTTATTTATTTTATATACAAAAATTTAATTTAATTTAATCCCTAAAAATTTACTCTAAGTAATGCAACAAAATTTTGCTAATGGTCCAAGTCATAACTCTAACAGGAAAGATGATAGAAATTTAGATTTATTTCATAAGCATTGACTTTATGACTCATGGAACAAAGAAATGTTTTCCAGTCCCTAAATATGTCATGCTTATTTTCTGAAAAATAAAAAAAGCAAACAACAAAACCCTTGAAAATTATAATTTTAGTCAAATTTGCTAAAATATTAAATCATGCATCAAATTTTATATTAAAAAAGTGAAGATATTTACACAACATATGTATTAATACATTAAGAGAGCTGAAAGATTTTTGATATTAGAAATATTGGCAGTTACAAGAAAATAACAAATGTGATTTGGAGTTGTCATAGACAATAGTCACTATATTTGTATTTCCAGAGCAAATTTGTCTTCAAGTAGCTACTATGTAAGTAGACATTCTCTTGTTGTGAAACAAGATGCAGTAAGGTTCTCCAGTGGTCTTCTCCCAGAAACATACCAAATTGAACAACTATTCATGATCCAAGTTACCATCACACCACTAAGGAAATCAGGTGAAAGAACATCATAATTTCTACTTTGAGTATAACAAATGAAAAACTTACATGAGAAAATACAAAGAGAAATTGGATGTAAAATTCTTCCCAAACACTAAGAAGCCCAAAGTAAAAAGACCTTTCCCACTTGGGGGCTGCAGACTTGTCCCAGGCCCACTATAGTGAAATACATAGTTGGGCAAAGCTCATTCATGCTAATTTTTGTTGACTAAGCACTTCAGCTCTATTACTCTATCAGCATGGAATGGCAGAACAGCTGAGCAGTACAAAGATCTTACCTTAAAGAAAGCTAACATGTAGTTTTTCAATTAAAGATACTAAGAATACTCTAACCTGCAAAAGTATCCATTCGAAACTGAGAGGCAAAAATATTTCAAGACAGAAGTTGAAAAAAGATAAGTATCTCCAGAAGATAAAGGAAAAATTTCCAATTAAAACACATTAATACCTAAGAAGAAAACAGGGAAGCTTTAAAAAAAAAACACTGTGGGCTGGGAGGTGGCTCAGTGGTAAGAGTGCTTGCTTTGCATGCATGAGACCCTGGGTTCAATTCCTCAGCACCACATAAGCAGAAAAAAAGCCGATAGTGGTGCTGTGGCTCAAGTGGTAGGGTACTAGCCTTGAGCTAAAGAGCTGAGGGACAGTGTCCAGGCCCAGAGCTGAAGCCCCATGACCAACCAAAAAGAAAAAAAATCACTGTCTAATTTAATTATAAATACAAATTCATACATGTAAGTAAAAATTCTTAGCCTAAAAAAGAAGGAATTTAAGAAAGTAATAAATAGTGTTCTTGGTATAGAAATAAATTTAGATTATAGAAATACAAAATCAAAATCAGGACAAATAATGAGATGGCAACTAAGGGTCTGGGAATGTGACCTAGTGGTAGAGCGCTGGCCTTGCATACATGAAGCCCAGGGTTTGATTCCTCAGCACCACATACATAGAAAAAGCCAGAAGTGGTGCTATGGTTCAACTGGTAGAGTGCAGCCAGGCCCATAGTTCAAGTCCCATGACTGACTAAAAAAAAAGAAAGAAGAGATGGAAACTAAGAAAACAAAGCCAATGATTAATAAATATTTGAATTTTAATGGTCAAAATTTAAAAAAAAAATGATAGCCAAGTCAGCCAGATTTTACAGAAAATATCAAAAAAGGTCTTTCCTTTAAAACCAGGACCTGAACGTTAGAGAATCTTTATTCCTCTATTTATTATTTTCTAAAACCAATGCAAATTTAAAAGTTCATGAAATGTAATGAGTAATAAAGAGCCTTCTTTCTCTATTGTTTGTTATCAGTTGGGATAATTTCCCTGCAATAAATCCGTTTCTCCACTATGACCTAAATGTTAATATTCTAAAAGGGAACAATGTAGAGGTTTATTGTCCTGAACAAGAATAAATCACACAGATTGAAATAGTGTTATCAACCATGCTGGAATGCTTTTAATATTCCTGAAATCATATTTATGTTTTTCTCATTATACTGTGTCATAAAGTCTAATGTAAGATTTCTAGAGACAAGATACAGTCATATGCCCAAAGACTCAAGGTCCTTTGAAGGAAAAGGAATTCCAAGACATGGCTCAGGTAATGAAATTTGATGTTTAATTAATTGTACACATTGTAAGATAGGTTGTGTTAATATTCTGTACATCTTAAAGATGATCATGGAGTTAAACCACATGTGTGCTTTAGATGATGTAGTTTGAGTTAGTTTTCTCTCTTTTACAGACATAACTGTAGATTAATGCCTTATTTTATACTCAGAGTCTCAGTTGTAAAATACTTCAGGAAGTGCTATTTACATACAATTCAATATGCAGAATACTCTCTGGGGTTTAGGCTTATGTTCATAGTTTCAAGCCCTACATATGAGAGTTTATAAGCCAAAGAAATACCAAGACTAAAAAGAAAACAGAAAATTTTTTTAAAAGAAAAGAAAAATAAAGAAAAAACACACACACATACACATAGAAAACTGGAATATGACTGGCCTCTAGGTCTTACATAAGCCTGCCTAGTATTTACAGGGCTATCCCACCACAATTTGTATTAATTACCAAGTATTTCACACTTGTTACCATGTTACCATGTCTGTCATAAGGACCAGGAGAACAATTCAATTATCAAATTTCTCTGAATCGATGTATCTCTCCAGCTGAAGTTTCCTTATTTGCAGGTCTTTCTTTCACCTAGCTAATGCCAAACAAGAGGTGTATGTATAAAAAAAATCATATAATTTGCTACTTACATTGACAAGAATGAGAAAGTGGCAAATGAAAACTTTTCAGATCTGATAAAAACATCTTCAAGGCTACATGCAAACATTATATTTTGATAGCACTTAAAATATAAGAGGTTAGGATAGGTAAGATGGTATATTAATACTACGATTCTAATTTTGGCTCTATCAATGAGAAAAGCCAGATAACTAAAGGGGGATTGTAGTTGGAAGAGAGAAGAGAGGAAGCACTTTGTGATTCACAAAGGAAGTTGTAAAATGATAGCAGAGCAAGGACAAACATAAGGAAAAAGAAATCTGTAATGTTCTGAAATTCAGGCTGGCTCCCATCAAGAAATGAAGGGAAACTAAAGACGTGCCTAAATAAGGCACATGAACATAGAGATAAGTTTGTATTACAGGTTTAGAATAAAACAGTATGTCTTATAAGTTTTAAATATGTTGTGGGGATTTGGTTAAGACAGAGAGAAATTGAGACCCAGGGTTAACACAGAAACTGGGTGAGGGATTTAGATTCTTCACAGAGGCAAAACTATGGGAGCGCAGAATGAGAGCTGTCTGTGGTACAGGACAGGACTCATTTGAAGAGGACAGATGTCCAACATCAAAAAATGAATGGAATGCAACACTCATGAGTGGAAGCTTCCATCGTCCAAGGGGAGTCTCATTCCTGAAGAAAGAAAAGTCTGGCCTACTCACCTCTTTCTCTGTGATTAAAAATCTCATACAGTTTTTCATGATCCCCAAGTAACGCTGTCTTCTGGAGTTCCTGCTCTTTGCAAAACAAGTACCACCAAATTTGCTGCCCTAACAGCTTCTGCTGCTCTTCCCTGAACTAAGTTCCTGTAAGTCACTATTCAGAAAGACTTAGGAAGTCTAAAAATTAGGAAGATACACACAGACCTCTGAATTCAAACATTAGAGGATAGCATCAGCCAATATTCATATTTTTCCTTGGTTTTAAATATATGTATATATATATTTATATTAAATATAGAGAGAGAGAAAGAGAGAGACATTTTTGCTTTGTTTCCTTATTTCCCTTTTCAAATTTTAAAATTATTTTTATACATTTTTTTCTAATGCTGCTTCATTCAACCTTCTGTGTTTATTAATTCCTCTATTGAATTGCATAGACATAGAACACAATAAACTGACTTCTGTGTGATAGGATTTCAGCTCAAACATTCTGGGGTTGGGAAGGAGAAAAGTTAAGCAAATTAATCTATTGATTTTTTTCTATCACTATATTCCCTTCACAGAAATCTTTCCCTAAAAGACATCAGTTTCTATGCATTAAGGTTTTTATCTAGTTCTTCCAGACAGACCATAAAAAAAACAAAACTGCTGTAAGGTCCTAGCACCACTATGTCAACATAAAAGTCTATTCTTGTTAAGTAAGGCCCTGTTAGGGATTTTTGTTTTCTGCCAGTCTTTTCTAGAACTGGGCAATTCTATCTTGTAAGAGAACTGAGGAGTGTAGGCCTGACAAGGAAGGAACTAGTGGAAGAGAAGGCCACAGTAGGGCAGCGTTGGGCATATCTAGTTAAGGCAAAATCAGAACTGAGATTAGACTTGTTGCAAAGTGAATGAAAATATGCCACATATAATCTCTCTGCATGATTATCACTTATTTAAGTTGATATCTATTTTTGTGTATTTAGAGGCCATTAACTGAATTTAATTCCAAAAAAACTATTAAAATTAGGCATTTAAATTTACTGCAGTTGATTTTTTAAATTTTCTTAGCTATTACTTGATTTTACTTTCAGCAAATCTGGCTTTGGCTCTATATTTTGTTTTTTTTTATGCTGAATTTCTTTGGCTGTATTTATCTCTTCTGCTTATTCTGGGGTTCAGAGCTAGGGTCTATTATCTTTCTGCTGTTTTTTCAGTTTTTAATTGTTATTTCCATAGCTGATGGTTACAAATAATATTTTATAACAACCACAGACCTAACTTTTTTCTTTTAAATCAGACTCATACATACAAAATGTTACTGCATGTTTCTCCGCTGATAAATTAGACCAAATGCTTGCTTTTTCCCTATCTTCTAAGTATTATTCTTTCCCAATAGCCTAAATCATTTTAAATGGTGCTATCATTCACTCAGCTGGTCAGACCAAGAGTCTTGGTATTTTGCACATCTTGTACTTTTACATAATAAGGCCAATGATTCAAGGAATTTATGGCCTCTTTCCCAAAAGTCTGACCTGATGTTCTATTTGGTATTATCTTAACTACTTCCGTGTTACTCCATACTCATTTTAACTCTGATAGTCTTCTACATGATGTCTTCTCAATATGAATTCTCTACTAGAAAGCTGGATTTCTGTTTCACACATTGAAATAGGCCCCTACCTGGCTCTCCTTTGTTTGGTTTACCCAATTACTATAGAGTGAAATAAAACCTTTAGATCCAATGTGGAAGATGCTACATATAATTTTCCCCAACTCTGAACTTATTTTCTAAACTGCTACATGTAAATGCTATTAAATTTATTATTATAATTATATTGTTTAAATTTTATATAATTTATAATAATTAATATGATATAATTATTAAATTATTAAATATTAAAGCAAGAGAGAGTTGGTTAGCTTTGCTTTATCCTATTTCCCAACTTACTACGTTTATCTTATTTTATTCTCTAGCTGGACTTCTCTGTGACTAGACATTTCATAATCACTCCCCAATTTTTTTTTTCTGGGCTTCATTTCATTATCACATGCTGAGCTAACTCTATGCTCGAGTTTGTGCTACTTCCAGTTTATCTGTTAAAATTTCTAGAGAAAATGCTTACTGTCAAAAAAATCAAAACAAGTCAGTGTTTCTGTGGATGTGAAGGAATGCTTGTGGGCACAGAACAGGAGTAGCTAAATAAGCCTTGTAGTCTAAGGTGCACTCATTGTATCCACTGTGCTAATATTTTTTAGACAAATCATAATACAAATGACTGTTTAAATTATGTGGATCCTTGATGATGATAATGCTGACATGTGTCATGTTCTCAGAATGACTAAGATATTCAAACAGCTGAGGACTTAAAAATAATCATTGGAAGGATGAACAAATGAAATCATGCTATTCAGTATACACTATGTCAAATATAATCTATGTATCTCATGGGCAGGAATGGGAACTGAGAGAAAGTAAAGAAAGAGGTGATATTTATGTTTGTAGCCCCTCTGCACAGTCCCTTAATAGTAACAATAATTTTTTTTCAATTGCTAACACTGTAACATGAAAAATAGAAAAAGTTTATAAAAATAATGGTTTAAATTCACAGCAATACTCAAATTGCAATACTCAAAGTGCAATACTCAAATTTGTGTTGTTAAAAATTTCCCAGAAAGTGTTTAGTGAGAAGCGTATTATATAAAAGGAGAAATAATCAACAACAACAACAACAAAACCAGAATTCACAAAGTTGTTGTTTAAACATTGAAAACAGAATACTAATAGAAATTGTTTTTCTTTTATTGATACTAGTTTAATACAGTTAGAGGTTTTCACATAAAATCTCATGTAGACATGGAAAGCTACTGTGTGAATGATTACAGGTACAAATAATAAAATATTGAGAAAGTAGTCACATTTATTATATATAATTCCAATTAAAAGTCTATAATTGCTGGGCGCCGGTGGCTCACACCTGTAATCCTAGCTACTCAGGAGGCTGAGATCTGAAGATCTCGGTTCAAAGCCAGCCCGGGCAGGAAAGTCCGTGAAATTCCTATTTCCAATAAACTACCAGAAAATGGGAAGTGGCGTTGTAGCCTAAGTGGTATAGCACTAGCCTTGAGCTGAAGAGCTTGAGGAACAGGGCTCAGGCCCAGAGTTCAAGCCCCATGTTAAATAAGCAACTGATAACTTGAAAAGTGGAAATTGCTAGAATAAAAAAGTAAACAGAATGAGCAAATTGAATAAAGCAGTAAACATACTTTTCTACTACATTTGTGATTAATAACTTATTTTGTATCAACCTATTGTATTTTTTTCTAAACTTGTTCTCAAACCCAAATTCTAGTTTTCAGCATTTACAAATGTCATGTAGCTATTGAAAACTGTTCCAATTTGTGTGTTTATATCTAATGTCAATAAATCCACAGTAAAAAAAGTAGATAGTGCTTATTTTTAAAATTCACTTCTTTTGTAAATTCAGTTTTCACCAAAGCAAGAGTGCAGTTTTCGCTTTCAGAAAATAAAATGTTTCCTAATTATACTTTTAAAACTTTTCACCAAATCAGAAAAATGCTTATGTATTTTAGTTCCTATATTTATGCATGAAAAGGACTTAAGTTATGTGAATTTCTTCCTTCTTTTACTTAATATTAAACTACAAATTAAAGATGACCATGAGATAATAGAACATATGTAAGTACATGCTTTAATATTAAAACAGTCTTGTAAAGTAAATGATAAATTACCCAACAAGATGTCAAAAACATGAACATATTTGTGTTACACTGTTGGAATTGAGTTGTTCTAGACCACAAAATGCTAATTCAACGTGGGTTGCTAGGTGGTTTTGTAAAGAATGTTTAAATAATTCTAAAACTACATTTTAATCTAAACTGAACTCTATGTTTTCCATGTGTGCCACCCTTCAAAGGATTTCTGCAACTCTTTCCTCCAGCAGTGAAGGATTAAGAAGACTTAAAACCAGAAAGATAAAATTGGGAATATTAAGAAATCTGAATTTGCAAATTTTTCTATTTATAATACCTTCACTGAATTATTTGTAAATGTGTAGTTCATTAATAGAGAATGAATTGCAACTCTCTGTTCCATGCAGATGAAACAAAAAAAATATTAACCATGCATTTTAGGTTTTGACTGGAATAGTGGCATAACTGCTATACCATTAACCAAAGCTCTAATAGCAATACCATCTATGTGAGAAAATGATAACTTCTTTTTAGATTCAAATGTGTATCTTAGGTGAAAATAATCCCACATTAGACATTTTCTAGTCATAAAACAAAATAGAACTGAATTGATTATCATTGTTGTTATTAGTAGTAGTAGTAGTATATTCAGAAATTGTTGCTATTAATAGTAGTATATCCAGAAATTGTTGCTGTAAATTGCCACGTGGATGGATTATTTTACAAAAGATGAAGGAGGAGTGATCAAACTAATGTTTTAGGTTATAATCAGGATGGATAAAGAAAGATGAAGAGATAGTGTTCACACGAGAGGAGAGAGAATAGAATATAGCATTTTTATAAGAAAAGATAACTATGTTAATAATAGACAAGTTCTGTTCAAAATTATCTCAGTTTTGGTAAAAACGTAACTATTTCAAGGCATTAAAGGAATTGTCCCAGTGAGAGATGATTGCCTGAGAGAGGCATGTGTAAAGAAGAGTGATCATACATTTTTCTAATTTGGGGAGGGGAAGGGAAATAACAAAATGCTGAAACAAGGATACAGGCTGACCCATTGCAACAATGAGATGTACAAGACACTATGTTAAAAATGGTCTTAACAAATTTGGGGAAGGTGAAGGAAGGAGTTGGGGAGTTGGAGAGGGAAGGGATGGGGGAAGAAAAGAGGGGGTAACAACGTTCAAGAGGAAATGTACTTCACTTAATATAATTTTTTCCAAGTCTTTCCGTTTCCTAACAAATGGGACAGTGTCATTCTTTTGATTAAGGCATAGAATACATATATATATATATATGCATATATATGTGCATGTATATATATATATGTATATACATTCCACATTTTCTTGATCTATTCATCTACTGAGGGGCATCTGGGTTGGGTCCATATCATAGCAATGGTAAATAATGCTGCAATAAACACACTTGTGCTGGTAGCTATAGTTTGGCCTTGTTTATGATCATTTGGGTAAATGCCCAAAAGTGGGATTGCTGGTTCATTGGGGAACTCTATGTGGAGTCTTTTGAGGGAACTCCATACTGCTTTTCAAAGTGGTTGAACAATTTTACACTGCCACCAACAATCCAGTAGGGTTACTTTTTGGCCAAATCTCCTCCAGCATCTATTTTTACAAGATTTCTTGATTCTAGCCATTCTAACTGGGATGAGGTGGAATCTCAATGTTGTCTTGATCTGCATTTCTTCTATGGCTAGAGAAGTTGACCATTTCTTCATGTGTCTACTAGCCATTCTTATTTACCCTTCAGATAAATCTCTCTAAGTCTTTAGCCCACTTATTAATCAGGTAGTTGTTTCTTTGAAGATTTGTTGTTGGGGGACTTAATTTTTTGAGTTCTAAGTATATTTTAGATATGAGACTCTTGTCTATTGTGTGGCTCAAGAAGATTTCTCCCAGTCTGTGGGCTTTCTATTGATCTTGCTAGCTATATCCTTTGCCATGCTGAAGCTCTGAAGTTAGGTCCCATGGTTTCCCCTATTTGCAATAACTAGTATATGTCTAGGACAAGCAGAAAAGCTCAAAAGCTATGCACATGTGACCATATAAGATGATGCTAAGCGAAATGAACCCCAACATAGGGGCACAAGAGGTTTTATCCTTCTTGCCGTGGTTTTTTTTATTGTATTTACAATGTACCATGTGTATTTTTTTGTTTGTTTCTTTCCTATGTTCTTCCCCCATGGGAAAACCCCTGTTTTCACTGTATTTGATTTTGATGCCCTGCATCTTGTATACACATTTTTCTAATTTGGGGAGGGGAAGGGAAATAACAAAATTCTAAAACAAGGATATAGGTTGACTCATTGTAACAATGAGATGTACAAGACACTATATTGAAAATGAACTTTACAACTTCTTGGTTGGGGGAGGAGGAGTTGGAGAGGTGGGGATGGAAGGGATGTTAGAAAAAAAAACAAAGGGGGAGGTACAAATGCTGGATAGAAAATGTACTCATTACCTTACTCATGTAACTCTAACCACTCTGTACAATATTTTTACAATAAAATATATATGGAAAAAGAGGAAATATACTCATTACCTTACTCATAGAACTGTAACCCCTCTGTACAGTATCTTTACAATAAAAATACAATAAAAAAAGAATGATCAGTACCAAGTACATAAAATCTATTAGTTATTTCCTTATACTCTACAAAGACTCAAACTAAAACAAAATTCAACAACATGGAAGACTCTTTAAAACAAATGTAACTACAAATGTTTAATCAAGATAGACAATACTGATAGCAAAATAACCCAGGAGATTTATGAATTTATATACCACTGGAAGCAAGTGTTTTCAGGCTGAACTATTTGACTAAAAATCTAGATAGATATCCCCTGTTGTTTAACAAAAGAATAGACTATCTAGAATAAATGGAATGGGCAAATACACTACTTGACTACTTGGACAATTTTTTGATAAGTATTTAACTACCTGAACATGTCAACTGTCATTTGTTTGACACTTAAGGTACATAATACTTTACTAGATATGTTACGACACTTAATTCACAGTTCTTGCTACCAAGAAAATTTGTAATTGGAAATATGGCAAAAGTGTGTTAGAATTTTTAAAAATATATAGTCTATATCATTAAAAATCCATTTTGAATTCTCAGAAAGTTTAAGAACACCTTTAATAGTAAGCAGTTGGATTTCTTTTTTTCATATATTTTGGCTTCCCAGTAAGATCTTTCAAAAAATTACAGTGTGTCACAATACTAATAACACTAATATAGCAATGTAATAGCTACATACTATTATATTTTAATTCAAGATGGCAAGCAGAAAATAAATGGTCTTCATTGCTGAAAGGAAAACAAAATAATGAAATACACAAATATCCATGTAGTGATGAAGATACAGGTTTGATTTATTAGTTACATGCAATATACTATTCTCCCTTTCAAACACATTACTGCTTTTGTTAGATTACTAATAAAATTTAATTGGTAAATTAAATCAACTACTACACTGTAGTAGAAGGCAAATACTATGTTATTAAATCAAATAAGAAAACTTTGTATCTCAGATACAAATATGTTACGTGGTTAAAATTTTATACAGCATTTTAACAGCTTTTCACATAGATGAGCAAACACTCCCATTTAAGTTTTTTGCTATATTGAAGTTAGATCAAAAACTTAATACATAAGTCTTTAGCTTCATTATATGTTACATACCAACCACCATTTGGTGCTTAAGGAGCACTTTTCAAGATGAATGCAATATGTTCGTAAATCCCTATTTATTTTTGAGAACTAGATTTCATTCTTGAAAGCTTTTTGCAAAGCTCCCAATCCTGTTGGGCATATGGAGAGAATGACTCACAGTGAAAATGAAAAAAAAATGATAGAAGAATATCCAAACAGTTTCGCACTGGGGGCAGAAATTTTTCTGCATCTACATAGTACATACCAAACAGATGGAGTGGGAAAACAGATCTTTTCTGTGGGTGGCCTTATCATTACAGCCAAAACAACCCAGACACCCCACAAAAGATATGTATCAAACAACTCCTCTGTAAGAAATAAAGAAGATAATTTAAAGATGTTTCTCAAAACATTGGTTTAATTCTTCCTAATGCTTAACTCCTTTTCCAAATAATTTTAATTCCTGAAAATTAATGGTCTTTGTAAAGCAAATAAATGTTTGAAAATTTTCAGCATTATTTATATGATTAAAAACACACTGTCATCTAAGAGTCCAAGAATTAGGAAACTGTTTAAGAATTTATATTTCATTAAATTAATAATCTGATGTAGCCAGCTATCAAAATCATTGTTAAAGGCACATATAGCAAAACAAGAAAAAGTTTACTGTGTAACTTTTGGTCAGAAGAAGCAAATATATAATTTTATAAATACTGGTCTTTTATGCAAAGAATTGTGTCAATACTAAACTAATCTTGAAAAATTGGAAGTATTCAGATAATTTTACTCTCTAAAAGAACACAGTTTGTGCAAATGCCTCTATATTCTCTATATTATAATCAAAACTGTAATAAAATCTTATTGTTCTAAAAGTATTTATATTTTGTCAGAACTTTTCTGTATTTTTTCTATTCCCAGCTGTTGTACCACATTGGTGCAACATAATGGCTACATAATAAAATGAATATATGTGACTGTATTAAAATATGTTACTGTTTGTCTTTCAACTGAAGTCATAGCTGAAGGCATGGTGGATGGTGGTAGATAGCCAACTCTAAGCCAGAGCTGAATGAACTCAAAACCTGAGCTCAAGCCTTAGTATTGGCAAAAGTAAAAAAAAAAAAAAAAAAAAAAAAAGCGCATTGCTTCAAGAAATGCTATCACACCTTACAGTTAAATAACCAATCATACAAAATTTTTGCATACAAGTAATAGAAAACTTGGAGCTAACATCTTCTCTTATCATATTGGTGATTGGATGCCTTTCTGATGTAGTAATTCTATTTAAAGTAGACTAATAAATAATATTCACAAAAATCTGTGGTAGGTATTAGGTACAATATTTGATTATTTTTCTTATGTGTTCCCGTAAGTTGGGTTTTATAAATAATTAATAAATTAAGCAAGTTTCCAAAACCATTTTCAAAACTTTCCCATATGTGCAAAGAAAAATAATAGTTGGAGTATCGTATTATATTTTTTAGCATGTGATTAAACCCTACTTAGACTAAATCAGTGTTTTACATTATAACATGTCTTGCTTTCTCTTTTAAAAAGATAAACTTTTATGACCTTTGGTAGTTTTCTTTTTTGTTTCTTCCTTTGTCTTCCTGTCTTGGTAAAGCTAGGAATTCTCTAGGTAGAACATTTTCTTAGACAGCCACAAGAGTATTTTTATGTCACACTTGAATAAAATACAAATACTCAAAATAAGCAATGTTTTGGTAAAATTTTCATTATCCCAAAAACAAATGGAAAGGATATTCTAAGGTAGATACTGAATATGCCTTAAATTATTCAAAATGTGGACTATGAACCAGAATATTTAGATATGTTAACAATGCAGAATCTCAGCACCACAGAAGCAGAAACTAGCATTAGAAAGATTTCTAGCAACAACATGTACACTAAAATTTAAAGTATTGTTTTAAACTAAATTTTCTGGGAGAATTTTTTTCCTCAAAGTTACTGTGCAATTTAATAGTTGTTTATAGATATTGAACATTTATTGTGCTATTGACTAAAGTATTTGTATTAATCATACCATTTAAATTTCACTAAAAATAACAGCATATTATTATCAATGTTTAGCCTCTAAAAAGCCATTTCAATTTTGAGGTTTAATTAATTTGTCCCCATTCAGATACCAGAGAAAGAATGATCTCTTTTTCCATAGATAATCAGTTAGTCAGTTTGTGTTTGTGATTTTTATAAAGCACTAAAGTATAAACTAAAATTTAAAACTACCACACTTAGCATAATCAAAAAATCCATCCTTCAATGCTATACCATCTGAAAAATACTTAGATAAAAATAATATATAACTGTTTTATAAAAGAAAAAAAAAGATAAGATTTAGTGAACTTTACCAGATGCCCCTCAGTAGATGAAAGGATCAAGAAAATGTGACACACACACACACACACACACACACACACACACACACACACACACACACACACACACAGAGGAATTCTATGCCTCCATCAGAAAGAATGACACCACCCCATTTGTTAGGAAATGGAAAGACTTGGAAAAAATTATATGTAAGCCAGGCCCAAAGAAACATAGGTCTGTGCTTTCCCTTATCTGCAATAGCTAGTATATGTCTAGGACAAGCAGAAAAGGTTATATGACTATATAAAATGATGTTAAGGAAAATGTACCCCAAGATAGGAATATGAGATGTTTTATCTTTCTCTTATCTTTATCTGTCTTTTTATGTACTTATAATGTAGTATGTGATCTTTTTTCTTTTTTATGTTCTTCCCCTATGGTATAACCCCTGTTTTCACTGTATTTGATCCCGGTGCTCTGCATTTGTATATACATTTTTCTAATTTGGGGAGGGGAGGGAAAGGGAAATAACAAAATGCTGAAATAAGGATACATGTTGACACATTTTAACAATGAGATATACAAGACACTAAGTTGATAATAAACTTTACAACTTTGGGGTGTGTGTGGAGGGAGGAGTTGGGGAGGTGGGAATGAGTGGTAGGGGGAAAACAAAAGAGTGGGAACAATGCTCGATAGGAAATGTACTCATTACCTTACTCATGTAACTGTAAACCCTCTGTACAGTATCTTTACAATAAAAATATATATTAAAAAGTATTTAGTGAACTTTAATTTAGCAACTCGTATAAAGATTATTTGAATGACAATGTACATAGCTGTGTTTCCTATAGAAAGGAAATATGGCAGAATAAAGTTGCTTGTCTTTAGTAGAAAGGAAGTGACAAACTAGAGTTGAATTTGAATAATCAAAATGGATTGTTAATTACACAAGTCTGGTTCTCAAAATAATGACTGATTTGTGTTGAAACAATGTTAAACTGACTATGAAATCACTATTACCCTACAGCCTTTCATACCTACAGTCTTTCATACCATCTTCTCAAGTCTTTTAAAATTAATCTCAATAACACTAATTAGAAATGTATTTCTTCATTTTTTTTCTAAGACTCATTTGGAGAAAAGGACTGGGTAAAAATTTTCCTCTTTTTTTTTTATTGTGAAAGTACCATACAGAGGGGTTACAATTACATGGGCAAGATAATGAGTACATTCTTAGCAAGCATTGTAGTCTCTTCCTTTTTTTCCCCTTCCCATCCCTTCCCATTCTCCCCCCAACACTCAATCCTCCTCCCCCACCACCACCAAAGTTGTAAAGTTCGTTTTTCGACATAATGACTTGTACATCTCATTGTTGCATTGGGTCCACCTGTATCCCTATTTAAATGATTTGTTTTTGCCCTTCCCCTACACAAATTATACCGACATCAAATACAGTGAAAGCAGGGTTTATACCGGGGGGAGGGACATACAAAGCAACAAAGAAATCATCTTATAAATGTGTTAGAAACAATTGCATAAAAGAAAAAAAAAACCATTTGAATACTTATCTTAGGGTTCATTTCCCTAACATCAATTTATCTGACCTTTTCTGCTTGTCTCAGACATATATTAGTTATTGCAAATAAGAGAAACCATGGGACCTATGTTTCTTTGGGCCTGGCTTACTTCACTTAATATAATTTTTCTCAAGTCTTTCCATTTCTTAACAAATGGAACTGTTGGAAAAAAGAATGGGGGAATGAAATATTTTAACATCATATAACTTGATTTAAAATCAAAATATTCAAACATATGTTTTTCAGTCTACAGTCAACCTTTCATGAGGTCTATGAAAGCGCTTTGATGGCTACTTTATTAAATTTTATTATAACATTGCCATCATTCTTTGTGATTTGTACATAATCTTCACACATACAGTAGCCTTACATTCATATATGGTAATGATAATATCTTTGATTTTTTGGCACTCTATCACTTATGAGAGACATATAAGTAGCAGAAGATGAGAGTCATATGAAAACAATGTGATGTTAAACATTTCTATTTTAAAAGAACTCTTCAGTGATAGGATACTACTGTGAGTGCTTATCATTAGCTAAGCCTTGCTATCTATACTTCAATACTTCAATACAGGTACTAGAAATTACTTTATGTTGTAAATAAGGAACCAGTGTCTTAGAGTGGGCAAAGGGTATGCAGATGCTTACCATTAAGAAAATGTTTACATTCAGGAATATAATTCCAGTGCCTAAAATGATAACCGTATGATAAACCATATTTTGCCTTCTTGGGAAGAAGTATTCTAGAAAGGATTAAGGTGGGAGAATGATGAAAGGGGTGACATCGATCAAGATTCATTATACTCATAAATTAATTTGTTGAATAATAATCAACTGTTTAATTCCTCTGTACAACTACTTCAAAATAATAAAATCAGTGAAGTAGCCTTAGCATTGTTTTATAATCTGAGAATATATAAATTAGTATGTTTGTTAAGTGCACTCTTCTATACACATACACCCACATGCACATGTTTCTATGAACATAAGGAAAAATTCAACTCAAAGAGGTAACACAGGGAGTTTAATCCCATAGAAAGTCAGACTTCTAGTTAATTTGTGGCATTCACGTCTCTCATTTACTGAGATTCAGATGAGTGATTGACATATATTTGAATTCCTGAGGTGCTTTCTGTGTTCAGATCTTAAATGGATGGTCAAAATGTACAAGTGGATTTCTCCCATTCAAATTTAGGATGAGAAACAATTTCTCACCCACAACTACTTAGAAGGTGCCATGAGAATTGAAATGAGGAACCACACTTAACCATAACTCTTTTCTTGGGAAAATGTTGTATAGATTCTGTCAACTCCTGTCATGATTCATCTTCATCCCTGTGATATGGAAACAGCATGGAAAAATAATTATGACCAGATTGATATTACAGGATGGCCCCAAAGCTGTTAGTCTGACCAGTGAGGTAAACTCCAAGGAGACCAGTTGACTAAGCCAGCCATTCAGCTCACTCCTCTTACCAGTCTTCTATGTAAAACTGAAGATGTGGGTACTCTCTGACTCATACTATGAGTCATACACAAATATTATATTTTTATTGTGTCTCAGTGTGAGTTTTAGACCACAAAGATTCTTAAATTACTAAAGAAAATGTACTACCTAAAAATGAATCTAAATTCTCAGCCTTCTTTTAAGTAAAATATTACTTTATGCAAAGTTGAATCCTGCTTTTGCCTAGAAACTTTCCTAGGAAGTTATGCATGTGTGATTGATTTCTACTCTAATAATTCTAGTGGAACTGAAATCTAGTAGGCTTCTGTATCTTGAAATTCTTTTACCCTGGAATTTATTTATTTATTTATTTATTCTGGGACTCTCAGTTCCTTTCTTTGGACAGAAGTTTGCAACTAACATATATTTAGTAGAGGGTATTTCTACTTTCAGGAGCCCTGAAGATTCTGTATCTCCCCTTCAGTATCACAGAGGATCACAGAGGATTAGTAATTCTCTGCGGCCTACAAATGGTAGGAGTTTATCCCTTTTGATCCTAGCAAAACAGTACTCTCCAGGCTTCTAGTGTAGAGTGATTCAAAAGCCCGCCTCCAGTCCCTTTTAAATCCTTCAGTAGGAGTGAAGTCTGTGGTGCAATACATCTTTCATCCACATGCCTCTCATTTTAAGTGCTCCACACCACTTTAGTCAAATCCTGTCTTTGAGAAGTAGAGATCATTCTCTACCCACCCAAACCTACTTCATTGTCATCTTTTTCATAACCTTTTCAGAATGGAGGGTGGTTGGGAAGGGTAGAGATACATTCTAGGCTGCTGAATCAATCCATTGAATACTGTGAACATTCACCTAATATGTACAACCAGTTTCCAACTGTCACTACCCACAAACTCAAACTCAGTAGAGATTCAGTTTAAGAAAGATAAGAAAATCATTGCTGTAGATTTCCTGAATAATTCCTGTGTTTTACTGAGGATTGTGTCTAAATGAAGACACTTAAAAAGGGAGCTTTTAAACAATTTGAACTCAATAAAAGTCTCTGGAACTTCTTGTGAAATGCACTTTGCTTTACAGCTAAGTTTTTTCCTGGCAGCTTCTCTATCGTTTCTTAGCTGAACATTCACTGCAGTCAATGAGCCAGTTCTGAAGTTATTTCAGGAACCTAGTTTGTGCTTAGGGGCAGCATTTTAGTAATTAGAACTTCTACATGAGTAGAACTTATTAGGGAGACTATTTTAAGTGTCTTAAGCAGGTAGGACTATTTGTACTTATTCTCTGAGTTGCCAATATGTGAATTCAGTATCAAGTGGGGTTGTTTTTTTCTGCTCTACTTCCAAATGTATCTTTGGCTTTGCTTTTCCTATGTAACTTACAGTATATTACATGTAATGTTAATACATCAATTACTTGAAATAATATTTTCTTTTATTGTCATTATAATCATACATTATAATTATCTTAGAGTCTACATGGCAAGTGTTGAATTCTAGAGTTGAATTACTTTCCTCATTTCTTATAATCGCAAAGGGTAATGAAAATATATGGAATTTGTTATTTTAAAGTATTAAAAATGAAGACTAATGTGTGTAGATTTACTAGAAGAAATACTTGGACATTGAGTAATACTTTAGTATATAGTATATTTATATCTATATCGTTGTTCAAATAGTCCTACCTTATATTTTCAGGTATTTTACTCCATAGTTGAGATTGTATGGGAAAAATACTTTTAAATGTTATTCAGTCAGATTTAGGGCTGATTTCTCTTAGATTTGGAGAACCACTAATTCATGAAAAAAAAGAAATTTCTAAAAATTTCCTCATTTGACTACCATTAAAATCCAAAAATATTTCTTTTGCTAACTTGTAGTTATCTACTGTTAATATCTATATTTACTTCTCTTTCTATATTCTTTCTGGAGGTAACTTCATTCCCTCCATAGCTTCCAATTTTAGTTGTCTACCAAATATGTCAAGTATTTATCACCATTTAATTTGCATACTCTCAACACTTTGGATATTCTGGTATTTTAGATAGCTAGATGACAGAAAGAAAGGAAAGAAAGAAAGAAAAGAGAAAGAAAGAAAGAGAATTCAGTAATAAATCCTATATAAATATAGAAAAATATTTAATAATGTTGTTAAGAGTATTCAATTGGAGGAAGACAACATTTTAAGCACATGATGATTGTAAATTGAATACCTGAATGCAAAAAATTTTGAACATTTCCTTATACTACATACAAAAAAAACACAATTTATTTTTTTTAATTGTGAAAATACTGTACAGAGGGGTTACAATTACATGGGCAAGGTAATGAGTACATTTCTTATCAAGCATTGTTGCCTCCTCCTTTGTTTCCTCTTCCCATCCCTTCCCATCTCACCCCCCCCCAAAGTTGTATAGTTCGTTTTTTCAACATGACGACTTGTACATCTCATTCTTGCAATGAGTCCACCTGTAGCCCTATTTAAATAATTTGATTGTCCCTTCCCCTCCACAAATTATACCAACATGAAATACAATGAAAGCAGGGATTATACTTTTGGGGAGGGACATACAAAGCAACAAAGAAATAATCTTATAAATATGCTAGAAACAATCACAAGACAGAAAAAAAAATTTGAATACTTATCTTGGAGTTCATTTCACCTAACATCAACTTATCTGACCTTTTCTGCTTGTCTCAGACATATACTAATTATTGCAAATAAGGGAAACCATGAGACCTATGTTTCTTTGAGCCTGGCTTACTTCACTTAATATAATTTCTTCCAAGTCTTTCCATTTCCTAACAAATGGGGCAATGCCATTCTTTCTGATGGAGGCATAGAATTCCACTGTGTATATATATCACATTTTCTTGATCCATTCATCTACTGAGGGGCAGCTTGGTTGGTTCCATATCTTAGCTATGTGGTATACATACACAATGGAATTCAATGCCTCCATCAGAAAGAATGACATTGCCCCATTTGTAAGGATTCAAAAGTTTTTTCTTTGTTTCTTGCGATTGTTTCTAACATATTTATAAGATGATTTCTTTGTTGTTTCGTATGTCCCTCCCCCAAAGTATAACCCCTGTTTTCACTATATTTGATGTTGGTATACTTTGTGGAGGGGAAGGGAAAAAAACAAATGGTTTAAATAAGAATACAGGTGGACCCATTGCAACAATGAGATGTACAAGAAGTTTTGTCTTGTCGAAAAACGAACTTTCCAACTTTGGCGAGGGGGGGGGGAGGGGGGGGGAATTGAAGGGGTGGGAAGGGGAAACAAAGGAGGAAACAATAATGCTTCATAAGAAATGTACTCATTGGTCTGGAAAGGTGGCTCAGTGGTAGAGCGCTTGCCTTGCACGCGTGAGGCCCTGGGTTCGATTCCTCAGCACCACATAAGCAGGGGGGAAAAAAAGCCGGAAGTGGCGCTGTGGCTCAAGTGGTAGAGTGCTAGCCTTGAGCTGAAGAGCTGAGGGGCAGCACCCAGGCCCAGAGTTCAGGCCCCACAACCAGACCCCTCCCCCCCAAAAAAGAGAAAGAAATGTACTCATTACCTTGCCCATGTAATTGTAACCCCTCTGTACAGTATTTTCACAATTAAAAAAAAAACACAAAATCTCTACATTGTCTAGTAAAAACTTAAAACTATAGAAGTATAGATAAAACAGAGAAAAGTACCATGATGTTACATTTAGCAATGATCTCTTACATATGATAACAAAGAAACAGGCAACCAAGAGAAAAAAAAAGCAAAGTAATCCTTAGGAATACTTAAAAATTCTTTGCATCAAAAAACATTCCATGTATTGGCTAAGTAAAAAGCACCTCACACTATAGAAGAAACATTTTCATGTCATATATCTAGTAATGGATTGATACCCAGGAAATGTTGAGAATCTCAATCTCAGCAACAGACACTTTCCCAAAGATCAATGAATGTCCACCAAAAACAAGAAAAAGAAAGAAGAAAAATTAATAAACATTACTAACCATTCAGCAAATATAAATTAAAACTAAAATTTAATATTTTAAAAATACAATTAAAATAAAACAAATAAGAACCACAACTAAAATAAATGCTGATGAGAATGTGTGTTGTTGCTATATACTAATGAAGCTCATGATGTTTAGTGTTGTGCAACAGCCATAATTCTTTTTGTACCTTACATCAGATATGACTATAAATCTCTTCATTTCTTGGACATTTCCACCAACATTTTCCCTATACAACTGCCTTATGCCAACTTCCATGAGAGAAATGATCAAAGGTGAACATTAATGGAATTTCTTTTGGTGGTTAGCCACAATTTTGAGCTTTCTTTCTGTAGCACTCATAGTTTTATGCAATATCCATGCACCTGTCTAAAATTTATGTTCTTATTTTCCCAACATAATTTCTCAATGTAATTTTTCAACTATAAAGAAAAGGAGATAGTGTCATGTTTTCCTTTTCTTCTATTTATTTATGTAGTGGTCCTGGGGCTTAAACTCTGAGGTTGGGTATTGTCCCTGAGATTTCTGGGCTTAGGCGCTGTCCCTTCACTCTTCTACCACTTGAGCCACAGCTTCACTTCCAGTTTTCTAGTGGCTTATTGGAGATAAGAGTCTCATGGATTTTCCTGCCTGGGTTGGCTTTGAACCATGATCCTCAGATCTCAGCCTCCTGAGTAGCTAGGATTATAGGTATGATCCACAGGTGCCCGGCTCCTGAGTTTTTTTGTTTTGTTTTGTTTTTTGCTCAAAGCTAGCACTCTATCACTCGAGGCACAATTTGTCTTCTAGCTTTTTGGCAGTTAATTTGAGATAAAAATTTCATGGACTTTCCTTCCAGGGCTGGCTTTGAGCCAAAATCCTCAGATTTCAGCTTACTGATTAGTTAGGATTTCAGGTATAGCTACCAGCATCCAGCTAATACCATATTTTGTCATATTTTCTAGTTATATTTAATTATCTTATATAAGAATATGATGATGTAAAATGAACTTCTAATTAGTCCTTTTTCAAAAGTCATATAAACCAAATTCACTTTTAGGCCCTAGTAATGTGATTTCAACTTAACATCCTTTCACTGTTAAGAAGTACACGAGTGGGACTTGTGCAAAATGAAACTCTTGGATCCTAAAATTCTCCATAGTTTATCTTGCATGAGAAATTTGTAAAATTTCTATAAATATTCAAGAGCTGGCAGTTACCCAATAGCTGAGGTATATATATTGAGGTATGAAAATAAGAGTTCATTGAGAATTCCAAACTGATTATTCTAAAACTGAGGTAGAAATATCTTTTCAAAGGGCTTGTGAACAATCCATACACTTACTGTATTTGAAATGGCTTCTTTAGTTATTTTCTGTTTTGTTCAGCATTAATATGAAGTGATTTCATGTTATATCTGTTACTGATTTTGCTGATTTTTATATCAAATCTTCTTGCCTTGTCTATAGGTTACTATAAATTGGGAAATAGTTTTCTCTTCTTAGCAATAACTCCATATGAATATCTATCAGTGTCATTTTTATGTAATACCTGTCAATTTCCCATTCTTATCTAAACTTGTACATTTGTTTGAAACACTGTTTTGCACTTTACTAAATAAAAAGTGATTTTATTCAAAGGTACTAATTCTAAGATGATTTATTTATTATAAATACATACATACCAGGTGATTTATAGAGCAGTCACTTTTGTGAGAAGCACTGAAAAAGACTGCTGTAATTACTATATTTGGAATATTGTCAGCTACATTAGTTGACTAATTTCCTATGAACAACACAAAAGCAATTGATCCATTCCCAAAATTAACTGAGTGGCATAAAATGATCCTGATTATTAATGAACAAGAAAGCTTTTAGGGGTAGCCCCACATAAAGCACCACGTTTACATATCTTACATAAGGAAAATAAAAGATATGAGCAATGGCTATGCTTCTGTTCTCTCAAAGCTGTTTCCAAGTGAAGTTAGCATTGATACATCTGTTTTATAGTTATCACAGTCAAAGATTTTTATAACTTATTAATAAAAGTGTTGTAATTTGAGTGCATGAGAAATAATTCTCCATGGTTGGGAAATGTATAATGTCATATTAATAAACCGATTTAGTAATGCTTTGGAGCGGAATAGTTGCCAAATGGGATCATTACCTTTGGGTTGCTAAACTGCTAGGGAAACAAAGAAACCTTGTGTATATTAAAGTGTTCAAAATGAATTTGCAATGAATGTACCAAGTCTTTAAAACCCTTTCATGACTTTACATTTTAATGTGGCCAAGAAGCAATGCAGCAATTTTAGCAGCTTTTTAAAAGATATTTGTCTGGCAAATTAGATCATTTAAATAGGTTTTTGTATATTCAGTCTGGGTATACCATTCAGATTTAGCAAGAATTTTGTATAGCTGACATTATTTGTGGTGTGTGTTGAAAGGGCCCATCACATTCATCCCACGGGATCACGTGGAGACAGGCAGGCACAGGAGAAAGATTATTACAAGGTTTATTAGAAAAACCATATTTGCCCTGGAGATAGAGTGCATGGCAGCCTCCACTATCTAGGTAGCAGCAGGGACTGGGGGGTAGGAAGTGAGGTAGATGAGAATTCAGGTGGGTCTAGGCAGAGAGAGGGAGGGGCCAGTTGTAAGCCTGGAACACCAGGGCAGGGAGGAGCTGAGGACCAAAGGTGGGCATAATGCTTACTCGAGGTGTGAGTGTGTGTGTGTGTGTGTGTGTGTGTGTGGGTGGGTGTGGGTGGGTGTATACACGTGCGCGCATGGGTGCGTGTGTGTGCGCGTGTCAGTCCTGGAGATTAGCCTTGAGGCTTGGTGCTTTTTTTTTTTGAGATGTTTTGCTCAAAGCTACTGTTCTACCATTTAAGCCACAGCTCTACTTCTGGCTCATTGGTTATTAACTGGAGATCAGAGTATTATGGTGTTTCCTGCTGGAGCTGGATTGAAACATCAGATCCAGTCTCTTGAATATTATAGACATCAGCAACCAACACTCATCTCAACATTTTGTAGCTAAGGAAAAAAATTACATATTGGTCATCTATATCATTTGTTTTGATATATGTATATGCATATTATATATATATATATATATATATATATAAACATGCCTATGCAACAACTTTCTCTATCAGACTAATTTACCTCATCATGAATATATTCTTGTGCCTTTAAACAAGGGACATCAAGTTCCATTCTCAGTTCTGCTACCAAGGATTCATTTTATCTATTAGCTTTATATAAATGAAACAATGTACTATTTTTTATTGTGAAAATACTGTACAGAGGGGTTACAATTACATGGGCAAGATAATGAGTACATTTCTTATCAAGTATTGTAGCCTCCTCCTTTGTTTCCCCTTCCCATCCCTTCCCATCCCCCCCTCCCCCGCCCAACCTCCCACCCAATTCTCCTCCTCCCCTTCTCCCCCGCCACCGAAGTTGTAAAGTTCTTTTTCGACATAATGACTTGTACATCTCATTGTTGCCAATGCACTATTTTTATGATCTGTTTAATCTCATTTCATAAGATTGTAAGCTGTACCAATAGTTTAGACTTTTTTGTTTGTGTAAAGAATAACTAACCTTTGTCCTTTGTCCTAGGCTATGTGAGGTACTTCAGTCCTTTGAATGTCCATGTCTGATAGGATTATCTGTATTTACATGGAATTTTGGCTACCAGATAATCCAATAGGATTAATGACAGGAATCTTAATCCATGTGGTATTAATTCCTCCATTTTTTTCCTTCAGAGGAACTGAAGACAAAAATATTCAGTCCATCCCCAGAAAATCTAAAGATGAAACGTCAGCCCTAGCAGAATAGTTTGAATTATTATTTGAATTACCAGTGTAATGAGAATCATTTTCTCAGTATTACTCTGATGTAGTCTACTGTCCAAATAAATGATTTTAAAACTCTCTCGACAAATATTTGTTGCATTGCCCACTTTAGAGGACTATTATTATAATAAAAACACTGCCTTTATTTCTCTTGAATAAATATTTAGCAGGAGGTATACTGAGATTCAGACTGTGAGAAATAATATGCTGTGCCAGATTTTGGAAATGTTTGCATATTCGTCATTTTATTTGGGGATTCTAATCACAGTTTTGTTAGAATTCTTGATTCTTCTTTCTTTAGATTTGATAATTTTGTAATGTAATGTAATATTTCATTAATCTTTCTTCTTCAGTATCCAATTAAATCCAATTTAATGATTTTTTCCCGTGAGATATTGAAGTCTGCAGGTTTTTTTAAAATTTTGTCTTAGAGGTTTTATGTGGCTCCTAATGTCACTCACCCATTCTCTGATTATAATAATCTCTTATAGTTATCAAACCTGCTTGAAATACCTACTTCAATTCTTTATTAAGAAAATTATCAGCCAGATGCCAGTAGCTCAGGCCTGTAATCCTAGCTATTGAAGAGGATGAGATCTGAGGATCACAAGTCAAAGCTCCAATTAACCACCAGAAAACCAGAAGTGGCACTGTGGTAGAGTGCTTGCCTTGAGCTGAAGAGCTCAGGGACAGCACCCAGGCCCAGAGTTCAGGCCCCACGACCTACAAAAAAATAAAATTAAAATTAAAAATTAAAAAATATATAAAATAATAATAATAATGGGACTGAAGATGTGGCTTGGTAGAAAAGTGCATGCCAATAAAATGTAAGTACTTGAGTTCAACTCCAATCACCATTATAAAAAAGCTTATTTCTCCCCCTATTTTCTACATATCTGGTACTTTAGTCATGTCTAAACACAAGTTAGGGGTGCAAGATATTGTTAATTTCTTCTGAAGAGCAGTCATTGTTAGACTGGTTGTTAAATCATTAATCAGTTTTTAAAAAATTTATTAAAATAGATTTTATGATTCATTTAGCCAGATTTCTGGAAATACCAGGAGCTTTCTCTTTCACTTCACTAATTCCAAACTCTCTTACCCATGGTGGAAGAAGCTAAAAGTCTCAAAAAATTATTTTTCAGCTTTGTAGCTTTGATTATTTCCTCATGTCTCTTGATATTCTCTTCCTATTAATTTTAGACAAAGGTTTCATTAGATAGTATAGACTGGCTTTTTGGTAACTGTCATTATGTAGGATCATTTATAAAAAAAGAAATTATTATTTCATTTAAGTTATAATTGACAAATACAAATTTTGCACATTTTAGGGCTTTAAGCTATCTTGATACTATAGAGATTGTAAATAGTTAACACAATTAAGCTAATTAATATATATATATATATATATCATCTCACAGTTTGTGTGTGCAAGTACTTTTGATAGTTCATACATAATACCAGTACCACACACTCCATTTTAAATACAGACCAATCCAGTTAGCTACCTTGCACTTCTAGGAAATTAGCCACATACATTTACAAATGAAAAGTAAACTTCAAGTCTTCATAACTTTTTCAAACCATGGTTCCAGCACTTAATGCAAAGTTCTTGCTATTTCTAAATAATAGTTTCTAACAAAGCACTTCAGTTTATTTTCACAGAGTGACAGAGAAACAGTTTATAGGTTGAAAACATATAGAAACAAGGAAGAATACCTGAGAAATGTCCATGGCCAAAGACTAAAATTTATAAATGAATGTATATAGCCTATAAATTTCTATTCACAATCCTGAGAATGTTAGAACTCTCATTGCTCTTCCCAAGGCTTGAATGGACATTTATATTTTGTGTGAGCTATGATCTTATAATCAATGTAGCTTTGAAATAACTTGTGTGTTACATAAAATAATTTTGGTGAATTTCTGTCCATTGTGATATAGAGCATGTATAATTAAAGCTTACATGGAACTCACATTTACTCAGATTTCCATCATCCTCCATTTCTAGCAGCATGGATATAAATTAAGGTAGCTTCTTTCAACTACATATTAATTCTAATGCTTTCCAAATCAGGGTTAAATATTTTTATACTTAAAGAAAAATGTTACACTTTTTTACTGAGTAGACAACCATTTTTTTCTGTATTCTCTCCTTTTTATTTATCCCTCCAGAACACTGCCTCTGGAAACACTCTTAACCTTCTACAATATTTACCTCACTTATGGTTCCTTTCACCATTGTTTAACTTCAGCTTATCAATGTATTGATTCCTTTCTCATACACCGGAAAAAATTTTTTTCTATTATTTTTCTTAATGTGTTATTTACATAAGGTATTCTCAAATACCTTATATTTATGCTATCTAATACTTCTGGGAGAATATATGCCCCAGTTTTCTAAACTATTATTTCCAATCAATTCTCTATCATTTACCTTTCATATCAGTAATGAGCAAATTTTTTTTTTTTAATTTAATTTAATTTTATCTGTGAACATACTGTACAGAGGAGTTACAGTTACATGGGCAGGATAATGTGTACATTTCTTACCAAGCATTGCAGCCTCCTCCTTTGTTTATCCTTCACATCCCTTCCCAGCCTCCCCCCTCCCCCCCTAATCCCAATCCTTCTCCTTCCTCCCTCCCCCCAGCCCCCCCCCCCCCCCACCAACATTGTAAAGTTCGTTTTGGACATGACAACTTGTACTTCTCATTGTTGCAACAGGTCCACCTGTATCCTTAAACAACTGGTATTTCCCCATCTCCTCCACAAGTTATACTGACATCAAATATAGTGAAAGCAAGGGTTATACTGTGGGGGAGGGACATACAAAGCAACAAAGAGATAATCTTATAAATGTGTTAGAAACACATGCATGAAAGAAAAAAACATTAAAATACACATCTAAGGGTTCATTTTCCTGACATCACATTATCTGACCTTTTCCGCTTGACTCATACATATACTAGATATTACAAATAAGGGAAACCATGGGACCTACGTTTCTTTGGGCCTGGCTTACTTCACTTAATATAATTTTTTCCAAGTTTTTCCATTTCCTAACAAATGGGGCAATGTCATTCTTTCTGATGGAGGCATAGAATTCCATTGTGTATATATACCACATTTTCTTGATCCATTCATCTACTGAGGGGCATCTGGGTTGGTTCCATATCTTAGCTATGGTAAATAATGCTGCAATAAACATAGTTGTGCTGGTAGCTTTAGTGTGGTCTTGTTTGTAAACATTAGGGTAAATGCCCAAAAGTGGGATTGCTGGGTCATAGGGGAGCAGTAATGAGCAAATTTTCATAAAATAAAATGTCCTCTTTATGCTTTTATTATATATAATGACATTGATATTGTGGCAATTGATAATGCTATCTTTTATATATCCTGCAGTTGTATACAGATTCTACCAAAGAAAATGTGACAGGGAAGGGACTAAAAGGAATAGCTGTGTGGTATCCTATATGGACAAATAAAGACCTGCTTGTTTTTTAAGACTTGGCATTCTTTGCTGGAGGGGATGGGAGAAAGAGGAACCCTATTACACTGCTGGTGGGAATGTACACTTATACAACCACTTTGGACAGCAGTCTGGAGAGTCCTCAAAAAGCTAAATATTGACCTCCCTTATGACTCAGATATATCACTTTTAGGCATCTATCCTGAACAACAGGAACCAGTATACAAGGGCACATGCACCTCCATGTTTATTGCTGCACTGTTCACAATAGCCAGGATATGGAAACAACAAAGATGTCTCACCACAGATGAATGGATCCAAAAATTGTGGTATCTATACACAATGGAATATTATGCAGCCATTAGAAATGACAAAATAATGGCATTTACAGGGAAATGGATAGGCTAGAAGAAATCATGTTGAGCGAGGTAAGGCCAAGAGCAAAGAGACAAATGGTACATGGTCTCTCTGATAAGTGGATGTTAAATCCAAAATGTTAGGTGATACCACAAAATTAACATGACTTAAGAAACAAAGGACATCCACTCATCTGGTCGAATCACTACTAAATAACCCCATGCTGCTGATCACATGTATGGTATATATGTGTACACTGGAAGGGAACCAGGAAGACAACACAGAACTAGAGGGAATAAGGGAAAAACATAACAGCTGCACTGGACATTGACCAAAATGAACTAAGCAACTTAATGGCAGTGATGGGAGGGAGGGAACAAGTGGGAAAGAGGGAACAGCTGATGCTATGCAAAACAAAAGAAATGTACATACCACCCAATGTGGAAGAAATAACTGTATCTCAAAGCTCGTAGAACTCATAAATGAGACCGTGATAGAAAATTTGCTCCAGGAAAGTTAGAATGTGTTTGTGATCTTAATTGAGCATCACTATCCCACAATACTGTGAAATTTGGGGAATTACGTAATCACTTAATCACAATAAAAAAATTGAAAAAAAAAAAAAGATTTGGCATTCTAGCCAGGTGCAGGTAGCTCATGCCTGTAATCCTACTTACTCAGGAGGCTGAGATCTGAGGATTGCAGTTCAAAGCCTGCCTGGGCAGGAAAGTTTGTGAGGCTCTTTTTTTTAAAAATTTATTTACCACCCCCCACCCTTCCTTGTCCCCCCCCAACCCCTGCCCCGTGCCAAAGTTGTATCCCTATTTAAACAATTTGTTTTTTCCCTTCCCCTCCACAAATTATAGCAACATCAAATACAGTGAAAACAGGGGTTATACTGTGGGGGAGGGACATACAAAGCAATAAAGAAATCATCTTATAAATACGTTAGACACAATAACAAGCAAGAAAAAACATTTGAGTCCTTAACTTGGGGTTCATTTTGCTTAACATCATCTTATCTGACCTTTTCTGCTTGTCTCAGATATATACTAGTTATTGCAAATAAGGGAAACCATGGGACCTATGTTTCTTTAGGCCTGGCTTACTTCACTTAAAATAATTTTTCCCAAGACTTTCCATTTCTTAACAAATGGGGCAATGTCATTTCTTTCTGAGGGAGGAATTCTATTGTGTACATATACCACATATTCTTGATCCATTCATCTACTGAGGGGCATCTGGGTTAGTTCCATATCTTAGCTATGGTAAATAATGCTGCAATAAACAGTTGTGTTGGTAGCTTTAGTATGGTCTTGTTTGTGATCATTTGGGTAAATGCCCAGAAGTGTGAGACACTTATCTCCAATAAACCACTCAGAAAATTGGAAGTAACACAGTGGCTCAAGTGGAAGAGTGCTAGCCTTGAGCTGAAGAGCTGAGGGACAGCGTTTAGGCCCAGAGTTCAAGTCCCATGACTGATGGAAAAAAAAACAATTGGCATTCTGGTGAGTTTATTCCTCTATCCTGTCATCTTTTCCCTCATATCCTTGAATGTGCTTCTTTTTGTATATCAACTCAATAGTATGTTTAATAGACTCTTGACAGGTTACTGATAAATACCACATTCTAATACCTAATACTACATATACAATCTTATGATCTTCACTCTTCTCATTCTGTTGTATTGTCCACAAGTTTGGCCTATCTAATCTACAACAATATATTTGCTTATCTTACAGTGTATGGTTAGCTTTGTCTCAGAAGAACGCTGAAGGTGACTGGAAAGGAAGGAATAAAAACATTTATATATTCTACTCCTTTTCTTACTTTGGGATTTCTAACGTGCAGCCACATTCATTTACTGAATGTTATAGTTCTTATCACTTGCCTCTTCACATTGTATTTTCTCTTAGAATCTGGTAACCATTTTCTCCTCTTTTGTCTTAGACTGTTTGTAGTCTCCTCCAGCTATTACCAACTCTGTGGCTAGATCTCTTATAGTTTCCACAAACACTCTATTAAACTCCTTTCAAATTACCAGTTCAAGTATGCCATCTGTTTCTTCTCAGGGCACAGAGAGACATGGCACTATTCATAAATCTACGAATTTTTATTCTCAGACATTGAGTTTTAGTATTTTTCCTTATCAAATGATCCCTTTCTATCTACCATGCCCTGTGATTATTAAATGGATCTTAATCACCCAAGCATCTTTACCTAAGTGGTCAAAATGAAGCAAATGTAGAAACTGCCCTTCAATGGGAGAAAGATTTTGTTTTAATAATCTGTGCCCTTTTATCTCCTTATACACATTCTTAACTCATTTATTTTAACAATTATATTTGCTGTCAAACACTAAACTCTCATTTCTTTGTTGGGCCTGAAAATATATAGAACCCGTTCTTTGGATTCTTTCCCTGAATTTTAATTTTCTTGCCCATGTATTAATGGTATTGCTTATATTGGCAAAAATAAACTTGTAAAAAGAACAGAGTTTCATTCCTGGTAGAAAATTAGCAGTGTGTGGTAACTATCATCAGCCTTTACAGTAAACATTCAATGAAAATGTGTTTTCAACCATACTTGCAATTGTATTCATTCTCTTTTGCAAAATTTGTCTTTCTAGATAGTGGACATTAAATATGTAGGCACTATAAATAGAAATTAATGAACCTGCTAATAGCCACATCAAGAGTGTTCAACAACAACAACAACAAAAGAATGTTCAACATCTCTGGTTATAAAAGAAATGCAAATCAAAACAACATTGAGCTACCACATCACTCTAGTTAGAATGGCCATTAACAAGAAAACTAACAGAGAAAAATGCAGGGTTGCAACCAAAACAGAACTCTACTACACTGTTTGGTAGGAATGTAAACTTGTTTCCATTACTTTGGAAAGCAATGTGAAGGTTCCTCAAAATACTAAATTTAGAGCCTCCCTATCACCCAGCAATTCTACTCCTGGGCATTTATCTAATAACACATAAGCAATGCCACACTAAAGCCACCAGCACAACTATGTTCATTGCAGCGTTGTTTACCCTAGCTAAGATGTGGAATCAAGCCAGATGTCCCTCAGTGGATGAATATATCAAGAAAATGTGGTATATATATACACAATGGAATTCTATTATCCCATCAGAAAGAATGATATTGCTCCATTTATAAGGAAATAGACTTGGAAAAAATTATGTTAAGCAAAATAAGCTATATCTAAAGAAACATAGCTTGCATGGTTTCCCACATTTATTGTAAGTAAAATATGCTTATAAATCTAAAAGTAAACACAGTGGATGGTCAATGCATAAAAAATTACACTGACACATGATAAATTATATAAGTCTCTGGGCATTCACAAAGGGTAAGAGTAAAGGATGACATTGTTAGGACATTGTTAGCACATAAGTGCTATGTGCATCTGACCATACAAAATAATATTTACCAAAATGAAGCTCAGGAAAGGGAAAAAAGAAATTTTTATATTAACTTTGTTGCTGTGTTTTTTAGTTTTTTATTGTGAAAATACTGTTCAAAAGGGTTATAGTTACATGAGCAAGGTAATGAGTACATTTCTTATCAAGCAGTACCATCCCTTCACTCTCCCCTCCTGAACTATAATCCCTCACCCCCACCCCACACCCCCCGCCTAAATAGTAAAGTTCGCTTTTTGACATAGCTTCTTGTACATCTCATTATTTCAATGGGTCAATCTGTATCCCTATTTAAACAATTTCTATTTTCCCTTCACCTCCCCAAATTATACCAACATTAAATACAGTTAAAAAAGGGGGGGTTATGCCGTGGGGGAAGGACATACAAAGCAACAAAAAAAATCACATGGTACCTTATAAATAAGTTAGAAAAAATAGCAAGGAAATAAAAAAAAAACCACTTGTGTCCTTATCTTTGGGTTCATTTCGCCTAACATCATCTTATCAGACCTTTTCTGCTTGTCTCAGACATATACTAGTTATTGCATATAAGGGAAACCATGGAACCTATGTTACTTTGGGCTGGCTTACTTCACTTAATATAATTTTTTCCAAGTCTTTTCATTTTCTAATAAATGGGGCAATGTCATTCTTTCTGATAGAGGCATAGAATTCCACTGTGTATATATACCACATATTCTTGATCCATTCATCTACTGAGGGTCATCAGTGTGGGTTCCATATCTTAGCTATGGTAAATAATGCTGTAATAAACATAGTTGTGCTGGTAGCTTTAGTATGGTCTTGTTTGTGATCGTTTGGGTAAATGCCCAAAAGTTGGCTTGTTGGGTAAAAGGGGAGCTCTATGTAGAGTCTTTGGAGGAACCTCCATACTACTTTCCAAAGTGGTTGAACAAGTTTACATTCCCAGCAACAATGCAATAGGATTCCCTTCTGGCCACATCCCTTCCAGCATCTGTTGTTATTAGAGTTCTTGATTATAGCCATTCTAACTGTGGTGAGGTGGAATCTTAATGCTGTTTTATTATTTGCATTTCTTTTATGGCTAGGGGTGTTGAGCATTTCTTCATGTGTCTATTGGCCATTCTTATTTCCTCTTCAGAGAAGTCTCTAAATTTTTAGCCCACTTATTTATTGGGCAGTTGTTTCTTTGAGGATTTGTTGTTGGGGGATTTAATTTTTTGAGTTCCAGGTATATTTTAGATATGAGACCCTTGTCCGTTGTATGGCTAGTGAAGATCTTCTCCCAATCCGTGGGCTTTCTATTGATCTTGCTAGCTATGTCCTATATCATGCAGAAGCTCTGCAATTTCATGCAATTCCATTTGTCCAACCTTTCTTTGATTTGTTGTGTTTCTGGGTCTCTATTAAGAAAATTTGGGCCTGTGCCAAGGAGACCTAGGGTTTCTCCTATTTCATCCTGTAATGTTTACAGAGTGTCTGCTTTGACTCCAAGGTCTTTGATCCATTTGGAGTTGATTCTGGTGCAGGTGATATAGAAGGATCTAGCTTTAGTTTTCTACAGCTGATTAACCAGTTTTGCCACCACCATTTACTGAAGAGGCTGTCTTTCTTCTATTCTATTTTTTTTAGCTCCCTTATCAAAGATTAGATGGCTCTAGGTTCATTTCTGGGTTTTCAATTCTATTCCATTGGTTCTGAGGTCTTTTCTTGTGCCAGTACCAAGCTGTTTTGATTACTATGGTTTTGTAATAGAGTTTGAAATTTGGTATTGATATTCCCCTAGCATTGTTGTTTCTGTTAAGGATCGTTTTTGCTATTCGGGGTCTTTTATTGTTCCATATTAATTTTTGGAATGCCTCTTCTATTTCCTTGAAGAATGAGGTTGGAATATTGATTGGTATTGCATTGAATTTGTATTGGAAAGTATTGCCATTTTCACAATGTTGATCTTTCCAATCCAGGAGCATGGCAAGTTTTGCCACTTTCTAAGTTCTGTTTTGGTTTCCTTTTTCAGGTTTTTAAAGTTTTCATCATAGAGGTCCTTCACTTCTTTGGTTAATTCCTAGGTATTTTATTTTTTTGTGGGGCTATTACAAATAGAATTGCTTTCCTGATTTCAGCCATGTTCTTCTCATTGTTGGCATACAAAAAAGCCATTGATTTTTGAGCGTTAATTTTATACCCTGCTACTTTGCCAAAGTTTCAAATCAGCTCAAGTAATTTGGGAATGGAGGCCGTGGGATTCTTTAAATACAAGATCATGTCATCTGCAAAGAGGAAGGGTTTTACTTCATCTTTCTCTATTTGGATCCCCTTTATGTTTGCATCTTGTCTTATTGCTGTAGCTAGGCATTCTGATACTAAATTGAACAGAAGTGGAGAGATTGGACATCCTTGTCTCATTCCTGAGTTTAGATGACATGGCTTTAGTTTTTCACCATTAAGTATAATTCTGCCTGGAGGTTTATTAAAATTTCATTTTGTTTTGCTTGTTCATTTATCTGTATTTGGTAGGGTAAGTGAGTCACAGAAATGGTGGGACAAAAGGTCAACAAAAGCAGTGTGATCCTCACTAAACACTATATTGCAAATGAATTAAACTACTTGTATTAGGGATGTAAAGGAAAAACTGTGAGAGATTAAGGAAAAAGGTGAAATTGTTTAAAAAGAAACATAGTCTTTATCTAATTATATAACCTTACCCCCTCTGTAAATCACCTTTATAATAACATTAAATATGTTATAAAAAATAAAGTAAGGTTATTATTTTAAAAAGAAATAATAGCCATTGATTTTGCTTTCCCAAGAACAAATATATGGGTGTTTCAATCATATTATTATTTTCACAAAATCTTAGACTCTAAGGAATAAAATGTTCTAATATCTCCTCATTTGATATTGCAGCAGAATAGACAAATTTTATATATTTGGATAATCAATTTCAGAGGCATTAGTAACATTCTCTCAGAACAACTCCCAAGTTTTCCCTTATTACTTGAGGTCTGAGAGATAAAGACAGGTGGATATCCTTGGAAGGAGGGAAAATGTTTGTTAAATAAATCTGATAGAAAATGAAAATTTGAATTGGCTTAGTAATAAGCCTATCTTCATATTGCTTTAAAAATAAATAGTAAGAAACAAGAGGCAAGCAGATTCAATATGAATTTGGAAGTCATTTGATCAACTTAAATACTCATTATTTTTAGAGTTGATTTGATGCCTTAGAATACTTATGTGATAGATTAAGTTATAAACATAGTTAATAACTATGCTCAAAATTCTCTACTAATTTTTAGCTCTGCAAAATATTTTGTACTTACAGTTGCCTTTTACTCACTCACTAAAGTATTTTCTCTGTTTTTGAGACTATCCCAAATTGCTATTCTCATTTAAGATGCCATTAAGTGTCTACACAAATACAACAAACCTTTATAAGTCCACAGAAGACTCTGAAAAAATCCACAGAACACTCTGTACCTGCATTATAGATTGTCTCACAATCTATCAGTATGTTTGGTTCAATGTTTATTTATTAAGAAGATTATCTCCAATCTCTTCTTTGTATTTTCAGAAACCACATGTCATATTTCTCTCATCCAGAAAATGATAAAATGTAAAATATAGACACACACAAAAGCAATTATGAAAATAAACTCTTCATCTAATATACAGTTGTTTGGGAGGGATTTTTAGACTATAAAAATAAGTTCTTTCATTTTTTTAGCATAAAATTTTTAAGAGAATTTTAAGAAAAATCATTGTCCTAGTAACATGTCTTAAATATCAGATAAAATTGGGACTCAGATAATTGATATCTTTTATTTTATTTTTGTCTGTAAGTTGTTCAAAACAGTTGTCATTCAGCATAGCAATATATGAATCACTTCTTCATTTAAATCATTTTTTCTAGTTCATTGAACTCAGAGAATAATGTTTAAGTCATAGTCCAGAGGGAATAAAAATAGAACATTTGTATATTTTAAAAATGTCAGTAAAAATCATATCCTGTTTCATTAAATATCATGTAAAATTATTTATTTTTCAATGTAATAAAAATGGATACATGTAAATTTTAGAGAGGAGATTATTATATACCAATTCTGACTACAGGAGACCTCATCAAATCACGGAATTTTATGAAATGTCTTTTTCAAAAGAAGGTATGATAGAGATGGAAAAGGTTTGATTAAATTTGCTAATAAATGAGTAATAAAAACAATGAATAAACACGTTTTTTTTCTCAGATTTAATAAACATATCAGCTGCCTTTCCTCTTAGAGATTATTGTAGCTTCTTTCAACATGCCTACTATGTATATGTGTATCTACTGAAATATTTAAAATATATAATTTAGAAAATATCAAATTATATAGAGTGTATGTAGCTGGAAGTAACCCAAGCCATGAAGTTTGAAGCAAGTCCTGGAAAAATTAATGTGATACCCTGTCTGAAAAACAAAGTACACGCAAAATGAATGTGAGGGTAAAGTTATAGATTGCTTTTCTTAAGCAGTGGGTCTTGAATTTAATCCTCAGTACAGCAAATAATGAAGAAAAAAGAAATATAGGGCTGGGAAGGTGGCTCAGTTGTAGAGTGCTTGCCTTGCATGCCTGAGGCCCTGGGTTTGATTCCTCAACACCACATAAACAAAAAAAGAAAAAAAGCCGGAAGTGGCCCTGTGGCTCAAGTGGTAGAGCACTAGCCTTGAGCTGAAGAGCTGAGGGACAGCTCTCAGGCCCAGAGTTCAGGCCGCACGACTGGACCAAAAAACAAAAAGAAATATATATTAGCCATATGAACACATCAAATTTTTGTAAAGAAAAACTTGTCTGCTTTCTGAGAAAACTTTCCATTCTAAAGTATTTTTTTTAAAAAATACTCTTAGAAATCATAAATCACTTCGGCAAAATAGTAGGATACAAAATAAACCCACAAAAATCAGTTGCCTTCCTGTACACTGACAATGTACAAGAAGAGAGGGAAATAAAGGGAGCAACTCCATTCACAATAACCTCCCCAAAAACAAAATATTTAGGAATTAACCTAACCAAAGATGTAAAAGAACTATTTAATGAAAACTATAAAAAGTTAAAGAAAGAAATTGCACTATAGCCATCTAATCTTCGATAAGGGAGCTAAAACAATAGAATGGAAGAAAGACAACCTCTTCAGTAAATGGTGCTGGCAAAATTGGTTAACTACATGTAGAAAACTTAAGCTAGATCCTTATATATCACCCTGCACCAGAATCAACTCCAAATGGATAAAGACCTTGAACTCAAAGCAGACACTATGAAAACATTTCAGGATGGAATAGGAGAAACCCTAGGTCTCCTTGGCTCAGGCCGAAATTTTCTGAATAGAGACCCAGAAACACAACAAATCAAAGAAAGGTTGGACAAATGGGATTGCATAAAGTTGCAGAGCTTCTGCAGGGCAAATGACATAGCTAGCAAGATCAATAGAAAGCCCACGGATTGGGAGAAGATCTTTACTAGCCATACAACGGACAAGGGTCTCATATCTAAAATATACTTGGAACTCAAAAAATTAAACCCCCCAACAACAAATCCTCAAAGAAACAACTGCCCAATAAATAAGTGGGCGAAAGACTTAAAGAGAAACTTCTCTGAAGAAGAAAGAAGGATGGCCAATAGACATATGAAGAAATGTTCAACATCCCTAGCCATAAAAGAAATGCAAATCAAAACAACATTGAGATATCACCTCACTCCAGTTAGAACGGCAAAAATCAAGAACTCTAACAACAACAGATGCTGGAGGGGATGTGGACAGAAGGGAACCTTACTTCATTGTTGGTGGGAATGTAAACTTGTTCAACCACTTTGGAAAGCAGTATGGAGGTTCCTCAAAAGACTTCACATAGAGCTCCCCTATGACCCAGCAATCCCATTTTTGGGCATTTACCCAAATGTTTACAAACAAGACCACACTAAAGCTACCAGCACAACTATGTTTATTGCAGCATTATTTACCATAGCTAAGGTATGGAACCAACCCAGATGCCCCTCAGTAGATGAATGGATCAAGAAAATGTGGTATATATACACAATGGAATTCTATGCCTCCATCAGAAAGAATGACATTGCCCCATTTGTTAGGAAATAGAAAAACTTGGAAAAAATTATATTACGTGAAGTAAGCCAGGCCCAAAGAAACGTAGGTCCCATGGTTTCCCTTATTTGTAATATCTAGTATATGTATGAGTCAAGCGGAAAAGGTCAGATAATGTGATGTCAGGAAAATGAACCCTTAGATGTGTATTTTAATGTTTTTTTCTTTCATGCATGTGTTTCTAACACATTTATAAGATTATCTCTTTGTTGCTTTGTATGTCCCTCCCCCACAGTATAACCCCTGCTTTCACTATATTTGATGTCAGTATAACTTGCGGAGGAGATGGGGAAAAACCAGTTGTTTAAGGATACAGGTGGACCTGTTGCAACAATGAGAAGTACAAGTTGTCATGTCCAAAACGAGCTTTACAACGTTGGTGCGGGGGGGGGGGGGGGGGGGGGGAAGGGGGGGAGGGGGGGGAAGGAAAAGGATTGGGATTAGGGGGGGAGGGGGAAGGCTGGGAAGGGATGTGAAGGATAAACAAAGGAGGAGGCTGCAATGCTTGGTAAGAAATGTACGCATTATCCTGCCCATGTAACTGTAACTCCTCTGTACAGTATGTTCACAAATAAAATTAAATTAAATTTAAAAAAAAAAAAAGAAATTGCAGAAGACACTAGGAAATGGAAAGACCTCCCATGCTCTTGGATAGGCCGACTTAATATAGTAAAGATGGTTAATATTTCCAAAACTAATATACAAATTCAATGCAATTCCTATTAAAATCCCAATGACGTACATCACTGAAATACAGAAAACAGTCCAAAAATTCATATGGAACAACAAAAGACCTAGAATAGCCAAAACAATTCTAGGGGATAAAGACAATATGGGAGGGCTATCCATGCCAAACTTCAAACTCTACTACAGAGCTATAATAACAAAGACAGCATGGCACAAAAACAGACTTGAAGACCAATGGAATAGAATAGAAGATCCAGAAATAAATCCACAGGCCTACAGCCAGCTGATATTCGACAAAGGAGCCAAAGACATACAATGGAAGAAACACAGCCTCTTCAACTGCTGGTGCTGGGAAAACTGGGCAGCCACATGCAGAAAACTAAAAGTGGACCCTAGCCTATCACCATGCACCAACATCAACTCAGAATGGATTAAAGACCTTAACATTAAACCTGAATCTCAGAAACTACTGCAGGACAGAGTAGGAGAGACACTTGAACTAATAGGCACAGGAAGGAACTTCCTGAACAGAGTCCCAGGGTCACAACAAGTTGGAGAGAGACTCCACAAATGGGACTACCTTAAAATAAAAAGCTTCTGCACAGCTAAATCTATCACAACCAAGCTAGAAAGACAACCAACTAATTGGGAAAAAATATTTACCAGCAATATATCAGACAAGGAGTTAACATCCTGTATAAACAGGGAACTCAAAAAACTAATCCCTCCCAAGCCTAACAAACCAATTACTAAATGGGCAAGGGAACTAAAGAGGGACTTCTCAAATGAAGAAATAAAAATGGCAAAGAAACACATGAGGAAATGTTCATCATCCCTGGTGGTGAAGGAAATGCAAATTAAGACAACCCTGAGATACCAACTTACCCCAGTCAGAATGTCCCACATCCACAAATCAGCCAACGACAAATGCTGGAGGGGATGTGGAGAAAGAGGAACCCTATTACACTGCTGGTGGGAATGTACACTTATACAACCACTTTGGAAAGCTGTCTGGAGAGTCCTTAGAAAGCTAAAGATTGACCTCCCTTACGACCCAGTCATACCACTTCCAGGCATCTACCCTGAACAACAGGAACCAATATACAAGGACACGTGCACCTCCATGTTTATTGCAGCACTGTTCACAATAGCTAGGATATGGAAACAACACAGATGCCCCACCACAGATGAATGGATCCAAAAATTGTGGTATCTATACACAATGGAATATTATGCAGCCATTAGAAATCACAAAATAATGGCATTTGCAGGGAAATGGATGAAGCTAGAAGGAATCATGTTGAGCGAGGTAAGCCATGAATGAAGAGACAAACGGTACATGTCTCCCTGATAAGTGGATGCTAAATCCAAAATGTTAGGTGATACGACAAAACTAACAGGACTTAAGAAACAAAGAACTCCCACTCATCTGGTCAAACCACTACTAAATATCCCCATGCTGCTGATCACATGTATGGTGTATAACATGTGAACACCGTTACATGTTATAGACTGTGATAGACAATTTGCTCCAGGAAAGTTAGAATGAACTTGTGACTTTAAATGAGCATCATTATTCCATAATACTGTGAAATTCCGGAAATTATGTAATCACTTAATCACAATTAAAAAAAAAAAAAAAAGAACCTCGGGGAAGGTAGGGAGGAAAGGGATGGTAGGGGGAAAACAATGGAGGGGGTAACAATGTTCAAGAGGAAGTGTACTCATTACCTTACTCATGTAACTGTAACCCTCTGTATAGTATCTTTACAATAAAAAATAATCTTTTCAGCCAGTAAAAGGCAATTTGGCCTTATATATGATGTATCCAATACTTCAAAGATAAACTGAAAGTACTAATTATGCAGAACAAACAAATAAGATACATGTTAATCACTAATTAAATATGAAATACAAAAATCAGAGTGCTATTTTGGCAGTTTATAGAGATTTTTTTCCCCCTTAAAGGTAGGGAATAGATGAAGCTGAGGATCAGGTGTAGAAGAAAATTTTAAGAGTATCAGAGTTCCAGGGAAGCCTCAATTTTCTCAAGCTTTAACTGGAGAAGAGGGAATCTGAGACTTGGAAGAGCTGTAGCTGATTCAAAGTACATAGAAACCCATAGATATGATCCAATTCCTAGTCCCTGTTCAAAGGTAATACACAAGTTTCTTCCTCGTAAGTCTACACATGCCCCTTTCAAGATATAACCCTCATTTAAAAAAAAAAATCAGACAACCAGTAACTAAGGCCAAGTCACAAAATATCTCGAGTAAGCCTGGCTCTGGTGGCTCATGCCTGTAATCCTAGCTACTCAGGAGGCTGAGATCTGAGGATCGCAGTTCGAAGTAAGCCTGGGCAGGAAAGTCCGTGAGACTCTTATCTCCAAAAAACCACCAGAAAAACCAGAAATGGCACTGTGACTCAAATTGATAGAGTGCTATCCTTGAGCTGAAGAGCCCAGGGACAGCGCCCAGGTTCAGAGTTCAAGCCCTATGACCAAAAAATAAATAAATAAATAATTCTCAGGATGCTGAGGTTAGGATAATAAAAAGCTTATACTAAGAAATAGAAGGGCACATTTATACTAATAGATAAGGCAATCTTTTGTGAACTTAAACAAGAGGAAACTACCACAGTTTATCTATATGAGAGTATACTTCTCTGATGTAGCACTCAAGTTTCAGGCAAAAACCCTAAAAAATGTTTTTTGGTTTTTTGGGTTTTTTTTGCTGGTAAGTGTTACAGGCTGGAAACTGGGAGTGTGCTATGTGGGGTATCCCAAGTTAAATGAGATATACAGAAGAATTGAGGCAAAATATTTAGAAATCTTCACATTGGAATGTATAAACAGAGAAAAATTTGACCAATTCTCTTTTGTGGAACTTCCCAGAGAATACTTCCATGCATTAAGTTTGTACTTCTCTAACATAGTACCATCTTTGGAGGAGATGCTCTTGCTGGACTAAGCTCAGGGCAAGCAGCCAGTATGGTAGGATCTGGAGAATATGAAGTCTAGCTGTTTGTATTGGACCAGAAAGCAACTCAGGCATAATGATGATTATGAATGGAAAAACAGAGCACAAGTAGACAGAGCTGATTACAATGCACAATAGAATGTAGAGCTGGGTGGATGGGCAGCCAACAGTACACAAATAGACCAAAATGTAACCCAAGGTAGTAACTGAGTGATAAAATAGTAGGATTCTTTCTCATTGTCCAAACCTTTCAGGTTATAAGTTAAAGAACCCACTGACTAAATATGAACAATATATGAACTGACATTATATGAACTCTAAAGGCAACTGACAACTTGCATAGTTAGGAATCAGGATCTGTCAATGCCAGAGAAAGGTAGGCAAATGATTGGGACCTCTTTGAGTTTCTTTAATTAGATTGTAATTTATGACAGGAAATACTAGAAATACATGAATAAATGTTTGATATAGGCTTGTCATTGATACTTGATGATTAAAAGCATCATTGTAGTCGCATAGATTGCTCCCATTAGGATTTCATTGGCCCAATAGACAAATGGACAACCTTGTGATCATGAACCCAGTCTCCAAGTATACATTTGGAAAGATACACTTAATAGCTTGGTTTGATTTTTCTTGGGATTGGAACTGTCATAGTGGCAAAGGCCAGATGAGAAGCCTCAAACAACTGTATCAACACTACAATATATGAACTCTAAAGACAACTGGCAAGAATTGAAACTACTTGGAGAAGTAGATGAGTCAAAAGCTCTTCATATGTCCTTCAAATTCACCAATCTATTAGAAAGAGCCAATGATTGTGACCAACACTATGCTATGACAAAAGAACAATATCAGGTATTTTGTTTAGAGTCATTGATCAGGCAATCACTGTATTCTGTTTTTTAAGAAGAATCAAGGAAGTGGCGCTGTAGCTCAAGTGGTAGAGCGCTCGCCTTGAGCTGAAGAGCTGAGGGACAGCGCCCAGGCCCAGAGTTCAAGCCCCACGACCGACAAAAAAAAAAAAAAAGAAGAAGAATCAAATCAGCAGGCACAGAAAATAGGGTGCATGTATATTCTTTGTTCCAGGTTGTAATAATGTGGTACTCACTGTCATAAAGTATACCAGAGAGATTTCTACAACCTCAACATTCTAGACTCTCACTCTACAGAATGTCCTATTGCTCAAGTTCTAATTTATGAAAGACATATAGATAACACTAATGTACCAGCACAACCATGTTGATTGCAGTGCTATTTATAGTAGTCAAGATATGGAATCATCCCAGATGACCCTCTATGGACAAATAGTTCAGGAAAATGTGGTATATATACACAATGGCATTATACCTATTGTTTTATACCATCTAAAAGGAAATGGAAAGATGTGGAAAATTATAATCAAGTAAGCCAGATGCAGAGAAACATAAGTTGCATGGTTTCCCTCCTTGATGGTAGCTAGAGTGTGCCTATAAATCTACAAGTAAATAAATCTACAAGTAAACACACTCGGTGGAAAGCAAAGGGTTACAAAAGAATTAACTGAAGTATAATAGACTTTATGGAGAGTACAAATAATATGTCTTAAATAAAAGGGCCAAAGCCCAACAAAATAAGGACTAGGAAATAGGTGCTTGTAAGAGGGGATGGTAGGGTATAAAGGAGAGATAGAAAAATGAAGGGGGCAGGGGAGAGATAGCAGGCAAAATGTTATTGTATATACCACAGTATTGAAAATACAAAGGAAGGTGTTGTTTGAAGGGCAGGGAAGATATTAAAGTGTTGATACGAATCAAGATGTGTTGTGCACATAAACTGCTTTGTTAAATGGCAAAGAAATCCAGACATAAAATTAAGGCAAGTAACGGAAGAGATGTCTAGGGTAAGAATGTTGAAAGGGGTGACATTGATCAAAATGCACTGTTATCATAAACTGCCTTGGTGAATGGCAACTCCTTTGTACAACCACTTAAAGATAGTAAAAGTATTCAAAAAATATAAAACAGTGGCAAATAAATTAAAATATTCAATAAAATATACTCAATCCAAAGAAAGAGATGATTTCTATAAAAAAAAATTCAAAGAACATTATCACCGTGTAAAATCAGATAAGTCAAGGAGCTTTAGGATTCAAGACTACCACTTGTACTTGGGGTGGGGGTGGGGTGGAACTGGGAGAAAAATGAGGGAGAGGATCACAAGTTTGACAAGAAATGTTCTCACTAGCTGTGTGTGTAACTGTAACCCCTCTGTACAGCACCTTGACAATAAAATTACATTTAAAAAAGGAAAAAAATATGTTCAAGAAAAGAAAATAAAAGGTAGCACCAAAAAAGGTAAAATTTCACATCTTAATGTGAAAGTATAAAATCAACTGAATAAAGACTGAAATCTTGCAGCCTTTCACATGCCTTTGGAGAAGCTGTCTTCTGTCCTTTCTATGAACTTATTGTCTGTTCTTCCCCATGACTCTTGATTTCTTGTCACATGGCTCCTGTGCTCTTCCAGGAATACTCCCAGATCAGGGCCTTTGCTAATTTCCCTGCTGTCTGAAATAGAGCTACTCCCACACATATTTGTGACTAATTCTTTTTCTTTAAACATTTTCCCTGAGTCAAACTTTTTTAATGTCACCCATTTTTCATTACAACTCGCCTTCTTTCAACGTCATCACGCTGAATAGTCTCAGTCTTTATTAACTTCCAGTAATTTTCCTGTCTAAAACTAGTAGAAATTCTAGGATGTGCAATGTCTGACCTATTTGAAGTGTTTTATTTATCTAAGTTTTAAAAATCTTTTCTTTGCTGAATATAAGGCTTTTTAATCTTTTTAGCTGATATGTGTAAGCAGCCTAGAACAATTCCTGACACCTATTAGCTAGCCAATAAATTTCATAAAATGAATTTTAAAAGAGAATGACCATCAGTTTGATTATTACAGACTTTAAAATAATTTATTGTAGGAAGAAATGGAAGGTTGGCCTGGTAAATAGTCATATACAAGCAAATGATTCTTGAACATGTCTTGTTAGAATAAGGCAAAATGTGTTCAGAGAATTTGGTACCCTTGTAAAACTGTAAGTGAAAGTTAAATGAATCTGCAGGCTATAGAGAAGCTTCTCTGTGTATAGTAATGCATAAATATTACTACCCAAAACAGTGACTTGACATTCATGAAGGAAATGCCACTGAAATATATTCCATGTGTACTCTACAAGTTTGGAAAAGATAGGTGCATTTGTTTATTAATTTTCATTTTGTGTAATGCAAACTACTTAAAAAATCAAATTATAATGGTTACTCTCTGCATTATTTCAAAAATATTCATATAAATTAGCACTTTGTCTTGTAAATCTGAATAAAAGAAGAAATGCAAAATAGCACAATGTGAAGTTTCAATCATCAATTGGTAGTTTCTCGGTCTGTACATTCAGTACCATGTGTTTCAAATCATAAAGTAACTGCTCTGCACCAAGCAGAACATTTCTGAGTGTCAAATTCTGTCTCCATCTCTAACCTCTGTCTATCCAGGTTCTCCCAGGAGTGTACCTTACCACCTGCCTACTCTGGAATTGGCAAGCTAAAACAAATTCAGGCTCAGCAGAACCCACAGGAGATATTTCCTTCCTGTGGAAATAACTGAATAAAAACATAAGCCTGTCTTCCAGCAGCTTTAGATATGATCTGAGCCTTTGGCATAAAAGAAGGGCAGCTTACATGGCCAGCACCTTGATACCAATGAAGGACATAGAGTATTAGGTTGGAAGACAGAACACTTCCAGACTTGGAGCAGAGCATCTCTGCGTTGCTTTATTTCTATGCTCCTACACAGGAGACATCTTTTTTAAGAGCTTCAATTAAAAAATAAATAAAGACTATTACCAAGTCTTATTCTTTACAGATAAAGGGTCAAAATTCCAAAGAGTAGAGAGAGCTTCATGACTTGGGAACAAGTGAACATTTTCTGTTGTGGTTAATTCAACCATGAAGCCATTTCTTATACTACAGTCTAAGTTATGGAAAGCTTCTTCAGATTTCTTGAGAATAATGACACAGAGCCAATGAAAATGTTGGGAAAAATCTATAGAATATATAGTTTTAAAACTATGAAATGAAAGACATTTTGGGAAAGAAGAGCTAAAACCAAAGCTATGATGTAAAAAGTTATTCAAATATATGGGTAATTTCACATCTCAGAGGTTGAACTGTTTAGAATTTCAACTCTCTCCTTGATCTGTCTGTTGCAAACAGAAAATGACTTTCAAATTGTAATACATCTTCCCCAAGGAAACATTATTTTTTCTCAAATCTCCCTTCCTTAGTTCTTTCTTAGCTCTGTTAAAAAGATAGACATACAAGTTTATAAAATATATTAACCATGATTCTAGTTTCTGTATTTCTTAGTATCTTTCGAGAATATATGAACAGATTCTGAGAATAAAATTATACATTATGTCACATATAAATTGTGTCTATTTTCACTTACCTAATTCAAATTTAATTCAAACCTCACAAACTAAACACTATCTAAGTTCTTAGCTGTCATTATTCTGACATTTATTATCCAATTTATTGATTTTGAGGCAAACTGGGCTAGCCTCAAACTAAAACTCTCCGTCTTCCTGCCTCTGACTCACAAATGCTGGAATTACAGGCGTATACTACCTCTCATCAGGACTACTCATTCATAACATTAATAAATAGCATTATTAATTATCTCTCAAATTATTTTAATGTTCTAGGCTGTATTTATCTTTTGGTCCTTGTTGGGTCTTATTGATGTATAAAGCCTGCTGACTTCACAGAAATAAAATCTTTACAGTACATGCTTCTCTTATTCGTGATTAGCACTGGCATCTAAGTTAGCATAAGATGACAGTAGGTATTCTCAATAGCCATTGAACAAAATGAAAAGGAAAACAACAAAATCAGGCCATAAGGGACAAAACCATGGTTTCCTATATTGATATTACTATTTTCTATCTTTTTCTTAGTTATTTTGTGTAATTATTCACATAAACAAGTTAAGTGCTCATAGAATTGGCAAGTTTGGAAATTCTACCAAAGTGATTATAATGTGCTAGAGTGGTTGACACTCAAAACTAATACTTGATTTTTTTTTTTAGTGGTTGACTAAAACTAATACTTGATTTTTTTTTTTATAGCACCACTCCTGGGCATTTATTCAATGGACCACAAAGAAGACCACACTAAAGCCACCAGCCCAACTATGTTCATTGAAGCATTGTTTACCTTAGCTAAGATGTGGAATCAATCCAGATGTCCCTCAGTGGATCAATACATTAAGAAAATGTGATATATATATCACATTTCCATTGTAGATGTATATATGTATGTATACATATATATACAATACAATTATACTCATCCATCAGAAAGAATGTCATTGCCGTTTTTGTAAGGAAATAGAAAGATTTGGGGGAAAAATGTATTAATCAAAGTAAGCCAGATACAAAATAATAGATTGCATGGTTTCCCTCAATTTTGTGACTACAACATGCCTATAAATCTACAAGTAAACCCAATGGATGGTGAAAGATAAAAAATTACACTTGGACCTGATAAATTAAACAAGACTAAATAATCTCACAATGAGGCCAAAGGAGTATATTCTTGGGAGAGGCTCACAAGGACTTAATAGCTATTTGCATACAACCCCATAAAATAATGCTTATCAAAATGAATTCCAAGAAATGGTAACAAGAGGTTTGTTTATTGTACTGTTTTCATTTCTTATTTTTCCCTTTTGTTGCTGTTTTTTTTTTTTAGTTCTTTACCTTTTGTCTTGTATGTAAGTTTATCTGATTAGGGGAAGGGAAAGGATAAAACAGAAACAAGGGGACCAAGGGTGAATTAATTCAGCAGTGATACTCAACTAGACATTATTCTGGAAATGAACTATACAACTTGAGGTGCAAAGGGTTGGGAGGGAAAACACTGGGAGAAAATGAGGGAGAGTGTGACACTGTTCAAAAGGAAATGTATTCATTGCCTGACTTATGTAACTATAACTGTTCTCTACAATAAAAACTTACAAGAAAAATTGAAAGAAAAAGAAAAGCATTTTCTCCTAGTAACTTCTTCATCTCTTTTCATGTTTTCCTCTCACAGGGGATAATATATAGTGTAAGTCAAAATAATATCTTTTAAGATCTCAGAATTTTTGCTGTGATTTTATTGTTTTAATTATATTAACCATACGCTAGTAGTCATTTCAATACATTTGCATAGTGCATCTGTTCATTTCAGGAGGGTTGACGCCAATTGGTAAATAACTCTAAGCAATAGACAGTTGGCACAATATATGCAGAGTTGAACAAAGGTTAAAAATGACAATTTTTTTTTTCAAGATTTGAAACTGAAATGTTTCATTCCTTTTCAGCACTGCTTGTGTTCACAAAGTAACCTGTTAAAGGTTTCATAGCTATCTACTGATGTAAAGGAAGTCATGACCTGGAAAAGGAGTGAAGGGCTCTGTTGAAAATCTAGCATCTCAAAATGGAATTCTATGCTTGTATCATAATGACATTTCCCCATTTTTAAGGAAATGGAAAGTCTTGTAAAAATGTATATTAAACAAAGTAAGCCAGACCCAAAGAAACATAAGCTGCATGGTTTTCCTCATTTGTAACAACTAGAATATGTCTAGGATATTCATAGAAGCAGATCATTGTGGATCAATAGCTATTTGCACATGACCATATAAAATGATGTTTACTGAAATGAACTCCAAGTAATGGAAACAAAAGTTTTTTTTTTTTTTCAGAGCACTGTTTGCAGTTATTTCTTTTGCTTTCTTTATTTTCCTTTGATTTATTCCCTGTTGTTATAGGGTTGTTTTTTTTAATTTCCATACCCTTTGTCTTGTACATAAGTTTATCTGATTTGGGGAAAGGAGGGGAAATTCACAGAAACCATGGGACAAAAGGTGAACCAATTCAGCAGTGATACTCAATAGACACTATTTTGGAAATGAATTTTACAATCTGGAGGGAGGAGGTTGGAAGGGGAAACAGTGGGAGGAAACGGGCTGGGAAGGTGGCTCAGTGGTAGAGCGCTTGCCTTGCATGCATGAGGCCCTGGGTTCGATTCCTCAGCACCACATAAACAAAAAGAAAAAAGCCGGAAGTGGTGCTGTGGCTCAAGTGGTAGAGGGCTAGCCTTGAGCTGAAGAGCTGAGGGACAGCTCCCAGGCCCAGAGTTCAGGCCCCACGAACAGACCCCTCCCACCCAAAAAAAGAAATGTACTCATATGACTTATGCAAGTTTAACCTCTCTGTACATCACCTGTACATTAAAATTTACATTTAATAAAGTCTAGTGTGTGTATATAAATTTATGATTTTTCTAGATTAATCCACTGCTCTCCATCTCTCTTAGCAATGTAATTATGATCTCCTAAAATTGTTTCCATATTACAAATTATTCCTGGTAAATCTAGACACTTTAAGACATTTTATTTCTGGACTCATTCAGACAAGTGATGTTTGCTAGCCTATCTCCAACTTGGTCTTCAGCACCACAGAAAATAGGATAGATGTAGCCACCTATATTCTACTTCAGCTTAAACTGTTATCTTTTTAATTCTGGATACATTACTACTTTATGGTCAGTATGTTAGGATTTGAGTTTTATATATATACTATTTTCTTTCAATGTGATAGGTATAATTAAAGCTTTGCTGATTATTATTTCTCCATCTGAAATCTTACCCCAGATTTCTGGAGGCTGTTCAAAATTTTCACTTGAAACCTTGATAATCAGTCTGAAATAGCGTAATACATATATATCCCTCTTTTTCCCAACTGAATACAAAAGATAATTCTCATGGATCATTAGATATTGATACTTTTAACACTTCAAAGACAAGAGGGAGATGTTTCGGTCCTATAAAAAAGACATAGGAGAGTGTCTTACTTCAGCTGCTATGAAACATCACCACAGATCATGTATCCTAAGATGAAGTATTTGTGTTTCATATTTTGGCAAACACAATGAAAGTCAAAGATGGATGCATAAGAATATCTAGAATCTGGTAAAATCCTGATTTCTGGCTTATTAATTGTGGTTTTCTCATTGATTCCTCTAGGGCAGAGACCAGAAATAGGGAATCTATCCTGTCAGTTTTTAAAAGCATGAATCAGGTGAGAATCATAATGTGGAATTAGAAGGGATACAAATATTAATCCAGAACCAAGGGCTTTTCATTTTGAATGTTACAAATAATTAAGGAAGCAAATTGTTCTTTCTCCATGCTCCTCTTTATAAAATGTTAGTGGTAAAATGGTACTAAATGTTAAACAACTACAACAACCAAAACTTGTACACAAAGTGTATTTGTATAGCCTATGCAGAATACTAACTAGAAAGAAAAAAATGGTAATTTTGGATTATTTTTAAACTGTTTTCTTTAGTTACTTGAATAAATGTGCTTTAAAATTTTGCCCATGTCAAAATTTCAGAAAGTGGATACTTAAATAAAATAGGTCTTAGGTTTTAAATCAATCTTATTCTTTCTAATTTGAGATCAAGTCAAACCAAATATAAAGGTAGTTACAATAGGCAACCTATGAATAATGCATGGGACAATTTAAATTTCCTTTTTCAGAAAATTGTTAAATGAACACATCAAAGTAATCACCTAACTATAGATCCTGGTCATATTGTTTTAATGACACCTATTCAAAATTTATTTTGAACATGACTAGCTTCACACCAAGTGACTGGGTAATGCAACAGCCCACCTGCAGAAAGTTCTGGCCACATAAATCTCTCAGCCAGAACTTACTTCCCATTCACTTTTAGAAGCAATTTAAGCATTGATTTTGCTGTTTAAAAGCAGCTTGAGTTCCAGAAACACAGATGTCTAATTTTTATGTTGCATTTTTTTATAAGATTGTGGTTCAATTTATGGGCTTCTGTGCACAAATTCTCAATTTCATTTTTGGAGAAATGAACAAAGAAAATTTGAAGGACCAGGTGTGTCTATGTATCTGTTTTAAATAGTGCCTTGTTAGTTTGAATTAGCTTCTGGTTAAATTCAGATCTCATTAATTATTTGGAAGTCAGCATATCATAAAAACTTGCAATGTGTTTCTTTGCCTGATAGCTATACCAGAATATTTGCTTAAGAAAATTATAGCAAGATATTTTAAAGAAATATGAAACTTAGCTTTATTTTTAATCAAAGATTATATATTCACAATAATCCATAATGTTAATAAAATTATACACACATTTTAATTAGATACATCTGTGAAATTGGAAAAGAGCAACTACAAAGTTTAATCCTAAAATGGTTTCTATATTGGAGTAATAGAACCAAACTAGAAACAAAATTGTTCATTTTATCAGAATTCACTACTCTAAGCCTGGTGCTGGTGGCTCATGCTTGTAATACTAACTACTTGGGAAGCTGTGAGCCTTGAATTATAGTTCAAGGCCAGCCAGGGCAGAAAAGTCCACAAGACCCTTATTTCCAATTAACCACCAGAAAAGCAAGTGGTGTTGTGGCTCAAATTAATGCAGTGCTAGCTTTGAGCAAAAAAACTCCAGTGTCCAGGCCCTGAGTTCAAGCCCATGATTCACCCCGCCCCCCCAAAAAAAGAAAAAACAAATTTACTACTCTATATTTCAAACTAAATAAAATATTATCACATTGTAACTAAGCTACCAGGAAGTAAATCCCCATTCTCATTCAACACTTGAAGACACAATCAGGAGATGGCAAGTCTAAGTTTGGACTTGATATGAAGTTAAAGATTTAATAAATATCGGATTCATAGCATTTCTATTTTTAATGTTTTGCATTCATGCCTAATTCACATCAAAGTTCTAGTTTTATTTTCTGTGTTGAGAAGCAGAAGTTGAGTTTTTAAAAATACATACGTGGAATATCAAAGAAAATGTGAATATGGGAAATGACATTGCCTTGTGGCACATGGCATAAATAACTACTAATAGCTAATAGCAAGTTGCCTAAGAGCCAATAGACATGTATTTTTTGCTAACACTTGTAAGCTTCTTTGCTTCTAGATTGGTTTTGGAAGTTAAGACCACTGATCATTGTTATCTATATATTTGATATAGAAGTAGGGGGGGGCTCTAATCGGAGTCCACTTAAATGCAGTAACATCATATAATTACACAACTGGATGTTGTACTCAATGACAAATGTAAAGATTCTTACTGAATACTTGTTAATATTATGAAATATTATGATAATATTTAGAAAATAATATTATATTTCTAAGAAATATTTGGAAAAAATAAGATGTATTTTTGGTAATAGCTATTGATGTAATTGATTATGATGGCTTTTTAAAAAAAGTCTTAAAGGCAGATATCTCTTTCCTTTCTGGTTCTCCAAATCTCTGGTGGTCCTTTTCTTTTCAAGGGAGATCAAAGAAGAGTAGCCACAAATTCCCGAGTAATAAAGTATAGAATCTCAAGGATGAAACTTATTCGTTGTTTTGCTAAATTACTTTACTCCACAGACCCATTTTGTCAATTGATGGGATCTTCTTTTATATCCTTAATTCATTAATTCTGGCCAGCATTCATACAAATCGTATCCAAGAATGGGTCTCTGTAATTCTGATAAATGTTTCAAGGGAAAAATCTATGCATGGTTCTTCCACTCAAGAGCACACATTTCTTACATCGTATTAAATGCACCCAGAAATATTTGCTAGAATTATTTTAAAAGCATGTTTTCAATCATTGAAAAACTGAGATCAGAGTTTTAATATCATAGATTTAATATCATAGATTTCAGATTTTTGAATAATGAATATTCAAACTAATTACTCAACACTTATTACAGATTTTATATGGCAATATTGTAGTTTAGGAAAAAAGAAATTATTTGTAAGTATTCCAATCTCTATGTCAGAGCTTACAATTGAGTTGGAGAGGAAATAGCATTTCTCAGCAGATAATTTAACAAGATAAATATCAAATACCAAACATATTTCAGATCACACTATGAATGGGGATTTAACAACAATAGAATTACACTGCACTTATACTAAGAAGTATCTGTTAAATACTAGATTGCTCATAGTAACTTAACGTTTTGTATCTTCTGTAAATTTTCTGATGTATACTTTTTAAAATATTTCTTCAAGCCCAGTGCTGGTGACTTACATCTGTAATCGTAGCTACTCAGGAGGCTGAGATCTGAGGATCACAGTACAAAGTCAGCCCAGGCAGGAAAGTCTGTAAGACTCATCTTCAATTAACCACCAGAAAACTGGAAGTGGTGCTGTGGCTCATGTGGTAGAGCACTTGCCTTGAGCTGAAGAGCTCAGGGACAGCAGCCAGGCCCAGAGTTAAAGCCCCAAAACTGACAAAAAAAAATTCTTCATGCAAGTTTCACAATTTTGTAACAAACCTTAAATAGGCAGATCCATTAGTACTTTTAATATTTTAAAAATAAATAACCAACCCAGATGCTCCTCAGTAGATGAATGGATCAAGAAACTGTGGTATATATACACAATGGAATTCTATGCCTCCATCAGAAAGAATGACATTGCCCCATTTGTTAGGAAATGGAAAGACTTGGAAAAAATTCTATTAAGTGAAGTAAGCCAGGCCCAAAGAAACATATTCCCATGATTTCCCTTATTTGCAATAACTAGTATATGTCTGAGACAAGCAGAAACGGTCAGATAAGTTGATGTTAGGCGAAATGAACCTCAAGATAAGGATTCAAATGTTTTTTTTCTTTCTTTCTTGCGATTGTTTCTAACATATTTATAAGATGATTGCTTTTTATGTCCCTCCTCCACAGTATAACCCCTGTTTTCACTGTATTTGATGTTGGTATACTTTGTGAAGGGGAAGGGAAAAAACAAATTGTTTAAATAGGGATGCAGATGGACCCATTGCAACAATGAGATGTACAAGACATTATGCCGAAAAAAGAACTTTAGAACTTTGGCGGGCGATGGGGGGATGAGAGGGCAGGGATGGTAAGCGAAACAAAGGAGAAGGCAACAATGCACTCATTACCTTGCTCATGCAATTGTAACCTCTCCGTACAGTATTTTCACAATAAAAAACTTATTAATAATAATAAAATAAATAAATAACCAATCAATCTCAGAGACACGAACAGCGCAAGTTTTTTTCTCATATGCGGAAGCTAGATTTAATGTATACTGGAACATAGAAAACGATACAGGACTCTAGACATTCACACCGTGAGAGCAAAAGAGGATATTTTTAGGAGAATAAGAATAAATATAATCATTTTATTTGAAATAAAAAATAACCAAGAAAAGTTAATCATAAGTAAATAATTATAGATTAAGAGCTGTACTTTTACTTTGTGTAGTGACCAAGACTTCTTCTCTTAGAAATAAAAGCTAACAACCAGTCTTCATACGATTCTATGTCATAGAAGGAAGGTTGGCTAAGCAAAGATGTAACTTTCAAGGCAAAGAGTCCTCTAACAGAGTTAAAACTCAAGCAGAAAAAAAAGTAGAATATTCTTGCTTCCAGTAGTCTTATTTCCTCTCAGAATCTACTTACAATGCAAATTGAAAGAATACAAGGAATCTTCACAGCATTAGTCCTTCCATTTGAACATGTTTCACTCCATTGCTAACATACCTAGTTCACAATGCATAATAATGAATGTAAATGGCAATCGATTTTATACATTCAATAGCCAAAAGAATTAAGTCAAAAACTTTGTAGCCTATGAGACTGTAGTGCTAAAGGAAAGCACCATAAAATCTCTTTCCTGTATTAGGTTCATTTGTTCTCCTTTCTTATTCAAGCTAGTCAACATTATTTCATGCTATTTCATTTAGCTATCATATTGTGAATTAATGTTGTTCTCTTAAAGTTGTGCAGTGTGACATTCCCTTTCATTCTGTACAATATTGTATTAATTTTCGTCAGTTATTTTGCTTACCTCTTATTACTGGGAACTCTTATTGTACATTGATGAAAACAGTGTGAAAGCCAAGTCAATACTGTTTTTTTCCATATTCCTATTCTCAGACATGAGAATATTTTGTATGAAAGCTACTTAACACAGACAAGAAATAATAACCTCTGTAAAATATGGTAGTGCCTATAAAATTTCATTTTTCATATTAGTATTAGAATAACTATTTTATATTCTTTGGAAAGTTGCCTCCCATCTTTTGCAATTATCTAGTCAATACAGAAAAACAAAACTAGCAATTACCTTCAATTTCCTAGCTTGTAATTTATTATTTCAGTAATCACATTATTGTTTGACTAACACAATTGATTTATATTTGAAAATTAAAACTAAACTTTAGTTGGAAATAGTTTTCCACAAGCTAGCATTTGCTGATAGTATACACTCATTTCTGCTTCCTGTCTGCTTTCATTTTCCCTTTGTTTTTGTTTGTTTTTCTTTTTCTTTTTCTTCCTCACACACATACAATTTCACTAAGAAATCTCTTGGATTTCTTTGAATTCACCTTTCAATTGCTATCAAACACATGGAAATACTTAATATTTTGAGTAGCCTGACAATTTCTAAATTAGTGTCTTGAACCCACAGCTCTCTCCACATGAAATCATTTGAATGATTAACAAAAGTAGCAGGTATATTTTCCTGAAAAGTCTGGATTCCCTCTTCCTACCACATATGTGTTTCTTTACTGGCCAGTTGGTCAGGCTAGAAACTATATGCAACTTATATATGAGATTGAAGCTTTCAGAGGGCCTGACCACTTCAGATAACTTCTGCTACTTTCATTCTAACCTAAGCTACCAACATCCTTCCTGCATTTTCTTTCAAAGAAGTTGCAGCTATTGGCTGTCCTTCCTCTTTAATCATATGTAAAGGTCTTAATACAGTCATTGGAGATAAAATGTGATCACCTTGATAGTTCCAGAAAAATATCTGAGAAAACTCAAATCCTTGCATAATAAAGACTGTCAGCCTACTAGATATAGAAAGAATGCACTGCAGCCTAGAAAAGATCAAATGTCGGGAACTCATACCTGTCACCACATTAGATGCTGAAAATTTGGAAGGCTTCCTCTAAGATTTTGAACAAGAAAAGAATTATATTCATGCTCTTTATATTCAGTGCAGTACTAGGAGCTTTAGCCAGAACAATTAAATATGAAGAAGAAAATACACATCTAAACAGAAAGTAACAAAATTATCTTTGTTATGTGATACATAGAAAGTCCAACAGAATATATGAAAAAGCTGTTAGAACTAATAAATGCTAGTTACAAAGTCAATGTGCCAATGTAAAGAAACTCACTGTGACCTATCAGAAAATCGAATTAAGAACCCATTCCCTTTCACAGAACTCTCAAAAAATAAAATACTTAGGAATAAATTTGGCAAAGGAAGTGAATGATCTGTGCATTTAAAATCTGTAAATCATTCATGGAAAAAATTGAAAAAGATATAAATGAATGTAAAGATATTCATGGTCATATACTAGAATAGTTAATATTGCATGGATATCCATATCAATTCAACCAAAATTTCAGTGGTATTTTTTCACAGAAATAGAAATAATTCTAAGATTCGAATTGAACTACAGAGTATTCCACATAGCCAAGGCAATTTTTCAAGAATATGAGCAAAGATAGGCTCATCATAACTCTGATTTTCCAAATCTACTACAAATATACAGAAAACAAAATAGCTTGGATCTGGTATAAAAAGAGACATACAGATGAAGACAATGGAACACAGTGGAGAACCCAAAACTAAATATACATGTTAAATAAACTAATTATGGCTAATTAATCTCTGCCAAAGCACACAATGGGTAAAGGATAAGTGACAATGGAAAAACAGACTATTCATATACAGAATAATAAATCTGTCACTTTATCTGACACTATCTATTAAAAACTAGCACAAAATGGGATAAGGATTTATAACTAAGTTCTGAACCTGTAAAAATCTGTTATAAGAAAACATAGGGAAAATAGTCCTTGACAATGATCTGAATAAGCCCAGAAGCACAAATGTGAATGACCACCACTATTACGTAGAGATTCTTCAAAACTAAAAATATAGAATTACCATGTGATCCAGATCCCATTTCTGGGTATTAACTAAAAGAAATGAATTTAGTATAGTGAATAGGCATTTGTATCTTCATATGTATATCTACATTGTTAATAGTAGCCAAAGTTCTGAGTCATCTTTAGTGTCCAATTAAACAAGTGAAATTGGTATTAAAAAATGAAAAAAATCCTCAAATCAACAAAACATCATTATTGACAACCCATGGACAAACCAAGAGGCCCTTATGTAATTCAAATGTATGGTCAACAAAAGACAAGACACACTAAATGTAGAACCTGTGAAGTCAGACTTTTGGAAGCAAAGAGAATGAGAGATACTGAAGTGCAAAGTTGCAGTTTTGTAATATGAGAGGATTCTAATGTACAGCAATTATTTGATCTAATAAACTCATTAAAATTCCAATGACTAAAGTTAATAGATCATTTTATGCATTGGACATTTACTGAGAAGCAGAGGTCACACACAGAAATAGGCAGTACATAAGGTCAAAACATCTTGTAAATTATAAATCTAAACCTGTGCATTTTTGATTCTTCTCTAATTATCATGTGTGTCTATCTAAACAGCAGAAACAAAAGCAAATAATAATATAATGTAATGCAATTTTATTTGAATCATAACACTGATATTTGTAATGTTTTCTGAAGTATAATACAAGGAATAAAATGTTGATAAAATATGATTTTTACTCTAATGTAAAAAAAAATCTTGAGATATTTCATTTTATAAACATTTTGGGTCATTACATGAGTATGCAGGACAACTATAGTCAAAATTTCCTTTTGTTGTCTTTTAAATTGTTCTTGAAGAGTATAAAATCTGAATCTAAGCCATGTGTTAGTGGCATGAGCCTATAATCTTAGCTACTTAAGAGGCTGAGATCTGAGCATCACAGTTAAAAGCCAAAGCTAGCCCAGGCAAGAGACACCATTAGACTCTTACCTCCAATTTACCTCCAAAAGCAAAAAACAGAAGTGGAGGCTCAAGTGGGTTTAAGAGGGCTAGCTTCGAATAAAGAAGCAAGGGGAGTGCATTCAGAAGAAGGAAAGAGAAAGAAAGAAAGAGAAAGAGAGAGAGAGAGAGAAAGAAAGAAAGAGAGAGGGGGGGGAGGGAGGGAGGGAGGGAGGGAGAGAGAGAGAGAGAGAGAGAGAGAGAGAGAGAGAGAAAGAAAGAAAGAAAGAAAGAAAGAAAGAAAGAAAGAAAGAAAGGAAGGAAGGAAGGAAGGAAGGAAGAGAGAAAGGGAGAAAGAGAGAAAGACAAGAAAGAAAGAAAGAAAGAAAGAAAGAAAGAAAGAAAGAAAGAAAGAAAGAAAGAAAGAAAGAAAGAAAGAAAGAAAGAAGAAAGAAAGAAAAAAAGAAAGAAAGAAAGAAAGAAAAGAAAGAAAGAGAGAGAGGGAGGAAGGGAGAGAGGGAGGGAGAGAGAGAGAAAGAGAGAAAGAAAGAAAGAAAGAAAAGAAAGAGGAAGGAAGGAAGGAAGGAAGAGAGAGAAAGAAAGAAAGAAAGAAAGAAAGAAAGAAAGAAAAAGAAAAGAAAGAAAGAGAAAGAAAAGAAAGGAAAGAAAGAAAGAAAGAGAAAGAGAGAAAGAGCAACAGACAGAAAGAGACAGAGGGAGACAGAGGGAGGAAGAGAGGAAGGGAGAGAGGGAGGGGAAGGGAAGGGAAGGAAGGAAGGAAGGAAAGACAGAAGGAAGAAAGAACACATCTGAATCTAACCTGCTGCCTAACATTATATTCAAATAGTCTGTAAACAGACTTGTTATGTTCATAAGATAGGGAAATTCTTATTGGAATATTAGAGATAAGAAAATTCTAGAAGTTCTTTTTTTTATTTGTTTTTAGAATTACAAGAGTATTATATCTCAGGGAACTGAATCCAAGCAAGGAACAATTTGCAATGTCCCAATGTTTCTGCACAGAGTATGTACAGAAGAGTTGGAATATATCCTAACAATTTCAGGAACAACCCATCTCTAAATATAAAGCATTGCAATAATATAAGCCATACTAATAGAAAAATAATTAAGATATAAATATCTGATAAATGATACTTTTATCAAGTGAATCAAAGCTTTCCTCACCCATTTTATTCAAAATAACTAGAAAATTTCACTCTATAATGGCTAAAAAATCACCATTTTTTAAAAGTTACTACAAACTGATTTTAATATAGATGCTGAAATATTTATTTACACACATGTGTTCCAGCAATACAAACTAGTGGAGACTATCTGTGTAAATAAAAATAAATTATATAGTTGATACCAAATGATTTCCATATAAATTTATAGTTCTTTACAGCTAGTTTTTTGAGCTAACTTTTTAACAGATTTAAGGCCTTAAATAAGTCTCTATATATTTTTAAGTATTTGTTCTGATTACCCTTTCTTTAAAAACCTATTTTCAAAAAATGTCATGAAATTTGTATTATTAGACATTAAAACTTTAAGACCAGATTTCATTATGTAATGCTATTAAACTTTTAAAAGCGATTACCCTATTGGTAGCCAAATTCCTTTGTAACCTAATAAGCTCAAAAGCCAAACACATAATAGGCTTGCAAGTTAGCATTTAAATGATTTCTCCCAGAGGGAATACAGTTAACTAAAATGTTCCATAAAAATTTAAGTATCAGCTGGTGGTCCCTGTATCTCTTGAAGGCTTAATTTCTCAGTTATTAAAATTGTAGCCAAGGCAATTCACACACAGAAAGAAATACAAGGTAAGATATTCCAATGTCAGGCACTATGTTTGATGCATTACTGGTATTACCAGAACTGCAAATATACATAAAGTAATAAGATTAAAATAAGATTATCCTAATTTAGCCATACCTGGGTAAGAGACAACTCATCTAAGCCTGGCATAGCCAAACTTCAATTTCTGAAACTGGTTCCACAGTGGCAGACATGTATGAAGAAATGAAAAAAAATCAATATATATTTTTGAGCTTCTATTAGAGCAAGATGACTGGTCAGATCCTGAGGGAGGTCAGCTTGAATTAGTTAGGCTACATGTTATATTTTAGAATTTTATGGATAGCATAAGTATATACACTGTTATTTGCCAATTTAAACATATCATCTAATTGATAACTTTGAAAGCAATTCATTGCTAGGCAATACTAGGCTGTTTCACAAACTCATTATAATTTATTTATCCCAATATCTCCATAAGATGTGGAATAACTATTACTGCCATTTAATACGCAAACCATTGAAGCTTAGTAAGGTTCCTAAGAACACACAAGTGAAAAAGTTGAATCGTCAACTAATATGTCTATGTACCACTGTGAAGATATGGATTCATGGCTAACACAGGAAATTTCAAGTGTGAACCCTTTTATTAGTCTAGAACTTTTATTGTTGTGTAAGCAGAGATTTACAACTTCATTCAAATAATAGGTTATATTTATTATATAATTGGGAAATGGATTTTTTAAATTTAGAAATGACAAATGTCTAGTTTAGAGGTGAACTTAGCAATTAGCTAATTTATATGACTGCTTCAAAAGTTTCTCAAGGTAAATGATAGAACAACAGAAATAAATCGTCACTGGTGGCTCATATCTGTAATCTTTAACACTCAGGATGCTGAGGCCTGAAGTATTGCAGTTTTTAGTCTAGCCTAGACAGAAATGATTACTAGAAATCAAATCCAAAATAACCAAAAGTAAAAGTGAAGCTACAAGTGTGGCTCATGTGGAGAACAATTCCAGCCTATCAATTGTGAGGTCTGGCATTCAAATCTAGTATGAAAACAAAAATTATTTTAAGTAGGAAGGAGAAAGTAAGGAATTGTAGACAACAATGAATTGTATTTGTATAAGAAACATGGTTGTTCTAATTGTGGTCTTCATTGCTCCAAAATATCTAACATTTAAGCATACTTAACAATATGTAAAATAAACAATTTGATACAAATTGTGTTTATAAAAACTTGTAACTCTAATAGTAGGTGTGGTATTGTTTGGAACATAATATAAATACGTGTGGAAATATAGTGACATCTTTCCACTTGTAGTAACTACTGTAAGCTAGTAAAAAAAAATCTTAAAACTAGCCAGGCACTAGTGCCTCATGCCTGTAATCTTAGCTACTCAGGAGATTGAGATCTGAGGATCACAATTCAAAGCCAGCCCAGGTAGGAAAGTCTGTGAGACTCTAATGTCCATAAACAACCAGAAAAACCGGAAGTGACACTGTGGTTTAAGCGGTAGAGTGCTAGCCTTGAGCAGGCACAGCATCCAGGCTCTGAGTTCAAGCCCCAAGACTGACCAACAAAAAATAATCTTAGAACTATTTCAAATAACTATATATGTAAATAAATATGATACTTTTGCTTTAAAGAATAAAGTCTTCAATAAACATAAAACACAGTTGTGAAAATATTTTATGTAAGTTCATTTTTATAATGAAAGCATTATATTTTTTAGATTTAAAATTACAAATATATTTCATATGGTTGATAAGTTCTCCAATAGAATAACTGTGTGAATATTCAAAGTATTAACAAATTAATTACACTAGTTAATATAAACATTAAGAAGTTAATACCTTGACATAAAGAAACCTACCAACAAGATGACATTTTGCTTACAGAGACAATGTTTTTGCACTATAACATAATAACCAAAATAGTAGAATATTTTGTTTATAAAATAATTGAGATAGCATAATATTCATATTATAATTTTCATCTATGATAAATTAAATAAGAAAAAAATTATTTTAGACCTATGGTAAAGAAATTAGAAGAAATTAATTTTCTAGCTTTAGCAATCATAAAGTCTCCCTACAAAATGTTTAGCATATAAACTAGTTTCTCTACTTAAATTTAATAAACAGAATGATCTGCAGAAGCAATTAAAAAAAACTGTTCTTTCTTTGTATAATAGACCATTCTTTCACTATTGTATCTTTAAAATTGTATTGTAGAGATCCCTTGCTATATGCCTCTTGAAATCAATAAATTCACTGGGACAGGAGACTCATTTATATATTTGATTAGTGTATAAAGTGTCATGGTATTTTAATTGTGAATGTAAAATCAACCCCACAAATGACTGCATATTATTTAAAAGATGAAACTAGCTATAGCAATCATTTTGGGTACTTAAAGAATATAATCAAGAATTTTATGTTCTTAAATTTACCATGAAAGATTTTAGATAATACCTAGTTTTTTTAAGTTCTTGTTTTGACAGATGACATATAAATTGAATATTAAAGTGATCTTTCTATGATGTTAAGACTCTAATTGCTTTAAAAATCACTTCAAAATTATCCTGGTTGGCGAATTTGTAATCAACTACTCTGTCAACATGTTTTGTCACTTGACATTTTGCATCCTTTAGAATTTAATTTGCTTCTTTAGTTTACCATTACTGCTGTATGCATTGGTTTTCACCTGTTTGCTGATTTCCTTTTACCTTGTTCATCTTAAAACTGCATAAATATCACTTTCTACATGAATTTCCAGCTCAGGATCAAAGAGAAGATGACCAAAATTTTAAACTTCTTCCTTGAGATCATTCTTTATAATCAACATGTGAATCTAGACTTTTTCTTAGAAATCATCTATAATCAATATTGGCAGTATTCAACAGAAGATCAGCTTACTTACCCTTTTCTTGCTGCATTTCTGTTGGCTTTTCTGTCTCTTCCTGAGCCAAACTGACATATTTTTATTAGGCAGTAACCATAAAATAAACTTGTTTGCTCCTTTCACTTATTCCCAATGGTGTGGATCTTGGCTGTCTAGTTCAGGAATTTTGCATTGAGTTGCAGTAGCCTTAAAAATCAACAATGCTTGATAAGAAATGTACTCGTTATCTTGCCCATGTAATTGTAACTCCTCTGTATGGTATTCTCACAATAAAAACAAGTAATAATAATAATAATCAAGGCTATAGTAAAGCCATTAGAACAACAATGTTCATTGCAGCACTATTCACCATAGCCAAGATAGAGAGGATGATATGATACATTCATAAGGAAATGGAAATACTAGGAAAAAAATACATTAAGTCAAGTAAGCCAGACCCAGATACAAAAATTTAATGGTTCCCTTCTTTTGTGGTAGACAGAATGTACCTATACATCTTTAAGTAAACATGTTGGGATGTATGCATGTCATTCCAAATAAATTAACTGAAGTATAATAAACTCTATAGAGAGCTCAACTAGTATATATAATTTTTTAGAAAGGCTATGTCAAATCACAACAAAATAAACAGGAAAATTGATGTATCCGTGAGATGCCACGGGATCAAGGGGAGAGATGGGGGGTTGAGGGGAGGGGAGAAGGGAAGAACATTGTCAAGAATTCATTGTATATACCATAAACTAAGGAAAAGTAAGGGAAGGGGTGGGTCAAAGGGAGGTGTGAATATTGAAGGAGTTGACATTGATCTAGATGTATTATAGTCACAAACTGCTTTGTTATATGGCACTACCCTTGTACAACCACTTAAAGATAATTATTTTTAAATAATATGGCCTGAAACAAATATATCCATCCCCATACCTTGTCATTTTTTGCAAATGATTTATTTATGTATTTGTGTATGCATGTATTTATGCATCTATGTGGTTATTTACATATTACTAGGGCTTGGATACATAACTTTGCAATTGCTAGGCAGGTACTCTTCTGTTTGAGCCACATATCCAGTCTTTTTTGCAATGGTTATTTATTTTATAGGAAGGATCTTCCTATTTGCCTAGGTGGTACTGGACCACAGTTCTCTTATTCAAAATTCTTTCCATTACTGGTATGAAAGATACATGCCACTGCACTTCTCTATTAGATGAGATAGCATCACACAAATTTTGTCAAGATTTGGTCTCAAACTAATATCCTCCTCACCACTTTCTTGGAAGTGGCTAAGAAAACATAAACTGGCATGAGCAACAGGCAGCTGAACTTTAAAAAAATTCAAACTAGGAATATTTTCAAAAACTCCATCAACCTGAATCATTGCCTTCGGACCACTAACATAGTGAGGAAATGTTTTCATCCTGATGCTAGATATTGGGGTTCCTCTATAAATCTATTATTTATTGTCTTTTTCTTTCACACCTTTCTAGAGATAAAATTGATATGTCAAACAATTCAGGGAAGTTTATATAACTCATGAAATATATGTTCTTACATCCTTTTAAAAGCGGTGATTAAGACCATTAATCTCAGCTCACTTTCAAAGCATAGAAGGTTAACTACCACACAACTCTGTGAAAGATCAAGTGTCGCAGAGCTCAAATTGCTAGCACTATCTGCTTTCACAAGGTCTCCTAAATAGCCCTATTAGTTTCATCTTTATGAATACTGTTAAAACTCGTACACACATACATGTGTGCACAATTATTCCCAATCTAGCATTAGAATTGTACTATGTGCTTTTGTAATAATTAACACCATTTCTCAGGAGAGAAATGTCATTTCTTGATATACATTAGCAGCTCTTTCCAGCCATATCTCTCCATTATAAAAATTATATGGTGTAAGACTGAGGTTATTTCTAAATAATAATCTAAATCTCACACTGTATAGTTGATTATAGGAGACTGCTAGTGCTCATCATCATCATCATCTATCCAACTATTGTTTAATTTTTTAGAGTATTTATATTTTTATAATCATTTTTTATACTTCACAAGTATTTGTTATTTTTTTGGGGGGGGTCTGGTCGTGGGGCCTGAACTCTGGGCCTGGGTGCTGCCCCTCAGCTCTTCAGCTCAAGGCTAGCGCTCTACCACTTGAGCCAGAGCGCCACTTCCATGTGAGACTCTTATCTGGAATTAACCACCAGAAAACTGAAAGTGGCACTGTGGCTCAAGTGGTAGAGTGCTAAGCTTGAGATGAAGAGCTCAGGGGAGTACCAGGGCCCAGAGTTCAAGCCCCAGGACCAAAAAAACACAAAAAACAAACAAACAAAAAACACTGGAATATGTAAGAATAAAAGGCTATAACCTCGGCCCTGAGTGGTAGAATACCTGCTTAGCAAGCACAAGGTCCTGACTTTAAACTCTTTAAACTTCTGTACTGCTCAAAGAAAATTTTGTTATGTTTTTGTTTTTTTCGGGGGGTCCTGTCGTGGGGCCTGAACTCTGGGCCTGGGAGCTGTCCCTCAGCTCTTCAGCTCAAGGCTAGCGCTCTACCACTTGAGCCACAGTGCCACTTCCGGCTTTTTTTTTCTTTTTGCTTATGTGGTGCTGAGGAATCAAACCCAGGGCCTCATGCATGCAAGGCAAGAGCTCTATCACTGAGCCACCTTCCCAGCCCAGGTATTTGTTATTGAATAAATTCCTTATGGTATTTCAGACATTACTAGTTTTTCATCCCTAAATTTTGGTGTTTGATATCACTTTCATTGAATTCTTATGAAAATGAAATTCATCTGTATACTGACATAGCTCTATCAGAAGACAAGTGATTGATTGCAAAACATTCTGTAGAATTTTGCTGAAGCCAATTTGATGTTAGCAAATATTAATAAAAAAGTATCACTAATGACATATTTCGCTGAAATAATATTAGATTTTTATGTAGTATCTCTCAACAAAATAAATAAAACAAACATGTGACAAGTGGAAACCTCATTAACTTTGGAAATATCCCTGTAAGGAAGGAGCAGGCTATTCATTGCTACTCATATTTCATTCACTTTCTATTCTACCTTTGTGATAAAAGAGGTCAAACTCTTACATAATGAAGCACAAGAGGCACAGAGGAAGTTCTCTTTTACCCAAATAAAATTATTTAAATCAAACATTGGATTTTGATTAAATTTTATAGTATTTTTAGGACATCTCATATTTATGATTATGGTCATTGATGATTATATAATAATGTGAGCATGGCTCTAAACCGATTTAATCAAATATATGGCCAAAAATTGTCCAAAGATGATGAGTCAACAATAAGAGGTGTTTGACTCTATCTCAAACATCTAAATCTTGATTCTGTTTTTATTAGTATATATTTGTTGTACAAGGTAGTTTCCTTGACATATTCCCATATGTACAGATAACATCATTGATCAAATTTGAAGTAGGGTATTCACATGTCTGAAAATAAAACAACAAATCTGTCCAAATTGTTTCACAGAATTGGGACAATTGCTAAATTTATTTGTTCATTATTAAACATGTTAAAAGAAATTTAAAAAATAATGTACTATGAGTTGAATGTTAATACTAGCATTTGGGTGTTGCTGTCTTAGCTGCATTGTTCTATTTCTGTCTTGCTCTCCATCCATTCTGAATTCAGATACAGTACACTTTTCATACTTCTATGTTACAATTATTCATTTGTGTTTGTACCAGCAGCACCAGTATGTCCTGGCCCCTTTTTTCAAAAGGAAAACTCCAGGCTTCAGATCAGACTTACTGAACCAAGAAATCTGAGTTGAGCCCATCACTCAGGGTTTAGGATTATAGTTCTGAGATCCAGTGAACTCTCAAAACTTTCAGGCAGTAGTTTTTGCCCATATTTTTTAAACATGAACTGTGCATTGCATTCAATGTTTCTGCATTTAATGCAGCTGTTTTGTTTCTAGAATTCATCCTGCCATTGCTTACTTGCCTAAACTGATATGTTAAGTAATTATGTAGTTATATAGTAAAGAAGACAAAAACATGGAAAAATAAATTCACTGTAATATATTTTACAATGTGATAATTGCATAGAAAATGTATTGCTTTATTTAAATATTCATTAGTAAAAGCAGTAGAAAGGACCTTAATATGGTATAGATAAATAATAATGAAGTCCAATATAGTAAATATGACTGTAAAAATTCTCAGGGAAGGCTCCTGAGAATGTAACATTCAAGGTAATATTTAAATAGCAACGAAACTAAACATATACAGAACAATGGATAGAACATAGAAAGCACAGGTTACTATTAAATAATCAGGTACATTGGAGAGCATTCTGTACTTGGCTACCTTAAAGAAGCCAGTAACTGTCAACAGAGTTGGCAAAGGTAAGGAAGAGAGAATTGAAAACAGGTGCCTATGGGGCTGGAAATGTGGCCTAGTGGTAGAGTGCTTAGCGCCTAGCATGCATGAAGCTCTGGGTTCAATTCCTCAGTACTACAAAAACAGAAAACGCCAGAATTGGTGCTGTGGTTCAAAGTGGTAGAGTGCTAGCCTTGAGCAAATGAAACTCAGGGACAGTGCATAGGCCCTGAGTTCCAGCCTTAAGACTGGCAAAATAAATAAATAAATTAATTAAAAAAACAGGTACCTAGGAAGCAGATTTATAATTAATATAAATCATTGTGGAGATATCCTACACAATCAATCATTTCTTTCTATAACTTAACAATAGTGGCTCATTGAATGAATAAAGTGCTGTTTCCTTATGAACATATGAAGTGCCCTAACTAAACTATGTACATTTTATCAAATGCAAAACAGGTCTTTATGACTGGCAAACAGTTGTTCATCACAATCCATGACTGTTTGTCAAATGCAAAGAAATTGTCTTAAATCAGTATGGATGCCTACTTGAAAGTTCCAATAATGTAACATGACATACTCAAGAAGTAAATGTGAATAATAAAATAGAAGAAAAATAATTTTCTTTGCAGACACAGTCATAAGTAATAGAAATACTAGTGGCAACAGGAGGGAAAATGGCTTTGGAATATAAGCCTGGGTTTTTTTCAGAGCTGAGGCATTTAGGGAATTGCATCTTTTGAAAGTTAGTTAATTTTTTGGAGGTATGGGTTATGGACTTTGGGCCTCACATTGCCCAGGAAAGAGCTCTACTACTTGAACGATGCTGCCAGCTGCAAGTTATTTAAATTTAATATGCATCAACTTATTAACTTATAGGATAAGGTAAAGTAATATGGTTGGAAAGGGGTTTAATAAAAATCAACTGCCTGTAAAATAATTATTAAAATCTTTGATACTAGGTCCCATGTATGCAAATATGCTTTACTGAGGAAAAAGTACTACATATATTGTTAACCACCTGTATTAAAAACTAAACATATAAATAAATTCAGAGTGACAGAATATAAGACATAAAATAGGAAGAGAGAGGAATCCAGGATTTATATGTGACATAAGTATGTATTGCAGGTTTTGCATTTAGTCATTAGCTAAATTATGATCATACATTCACCAAATTATATATTTATCTGAAAACTCATACTAGTATATTTTAAATACATTATTATCAATCCTACATTAGTGAAGCTTTTTAAAGCAAAAAAATTTAACTGTGGATCTGGAAGCATGACTCAAGTGAAGAAATAATTCCTGGATTGTTCAATGTCCAGATTTCAATTACCAGCACTTAACAAAAAAACATTTAAGTAAAAATAAAATCAACAGGAATGTTTTAATATATCCTCAATTGTCTAACTACAAATGTCAAACTAACCGGTCTTTTGAAATTCCGATACTGGTATCATTTCAGGGAAGAACAATGGTATCTGGCACTTGTCAAAACTTCAAATCCTCAATATTTAATTCTATTTTTGATGCCATCCTAATCCCTGAAATAATTTACTTCTGAATCTAAGATAATAACTAATATTGTTTCTATCACTTACACAAGTGCATATTTGCTTACAGTACTTCACAGTTAATTTTTTTCTATGGAAAAATATATCATTTTTCAGTATTCTGTTCATTCATTCATGCAAAGTGAGATTGTGTCTTATATCCTAAATCCTAGTCTAGAATTTTAGTTTTGAGGCGAGGTATTTGGATATGTCTGGGATGTAAAAATTTATTTTTAAGCATGACTAAAGATTGAACTAGATTTTACTTTTTGGGGAGAAGAAATATTGGCAAATAATGCCTAATAACTTAAAATCCATGTATGGTGTAGGCAATTTCTTGGAAATATTTATGATTACATCAAAATCAATAAAATGATAGGCAAACACTTTTTCCCATAAATCATTAGGAATATTTAGTATATATATGTACCTGTATATACATATAATTATATACATATATATATATATATAGGCTTTAAGTGGTATAACATCCAAATAAACACTTACATCAAGCTTTAAAAATTGCTGTCCATAAGTATGTTTTACATGTACTAAATGTGGGCACTTCATATTGATTTGCTGTAGCCTCCTTAGCAACCTAGGAAATGGATGAATTGCTTAAAGAATGTGATTGTCTCAGTAGTCACAGTATGCTTTGGAGCAAAAATATTCTGAGAAAAAATAATGTGACAGAAAGAAGCAGGACAAGGTCCATGTATCTTTTATCTCTGAGCATTTCCTGTATACATACCCTATTTCTGCTACTATCAGAAGATAGTATCTTTTTTATAAGACAGTTCTTACGGTTGACCAAAGGTTAGTTAACCTTTGTTGATGATGGTAAACCATTCTTAAGTGTACTTAACAATTTTCCTAGCTTACTTGAGACCATTTGGCACAGCAATTTAGTTCATATTGCCTTCAATGTTTTCCTAGGACTGTCATTATGTCATTTTCTATTTTCATTTTATTTCTGCAAACAATTGTCATTTTGCCTTCATCCCTGACTCTTGATTCAACTATACTCATTACTTTTTCCACTTTTCCTTAATTCCTAAATAGACTTTTTGGTAGACATTTTTATTTTTTAATATGATATTTGGAAATTACATGGATCTAGGCTTGCGCAATTCATGTATACTAACAACAATTCTTGGAACTTAATAAAAAAAAGAACAAAGTTTTAACAGAACACCACTAGAAAAATAAAACTAAACAAAAAAAAGCTGGCTAATTAAGTAGGAATGTTGCTTTAAAACTCTTTTAGAGTTATAAAAATGTGAGCAAATATATAGACTTTCCATTTATTTTCATCCCTCCCAGCACAACTCAGTTTTCCAATACTTTGATTTGTTCTTCAGAACTCTGTTTCTTTATAATTCTCATGTTATTTCCTTTGTTGATTTTATTTTCATTGATTAGTAGTGCTTTTAAACCATCTCCATTTTCTATCATTATTTATTTTCCTTTTGCTGTAATGTGTTTTGTTATAAATTATAGCAAGAGAAAATGGATGAAAGTTATTTCTAAGAAATATATTATGTCTGTTTTGAACATACATTTGTTTAAAAAGAATTGGAAACAATTCAAACAACAGTTTAACATATCATTTGTCTTTATATGCAGACATTCCTATTTTTAACTTCACTATCACAAAGAGCTTTCAGTATTTTCCCCATCCTTGAATCTCCTTCACACTTATGAGTGCTTTTATCTTTGTGCATATTTATAACCAATAGCCACAAAATACCAATGATAAATAATAGGAATAAAATCCTTTCACTTCCATGTTTAAGGACTGTGTTTGGTATCTTAGCTCAACATTTTGCCTTCTAGGGACAAGTATAGTGTAGAGTTGTTAAAGTGTGACCTCTTTTTTAAAATTTAAGCAGTATCTTTTCCGATTTATTCTTTTTAGTTTAATTTTATTGTCATGGTGATATACAGAAGGGTTACAGTTCCATATGTAAAGTAGTGAGTATATTTCTTGTCAAACATGACCTCTTTCAGTGATGGTATAAAAAAAAACAAAAACACAGAACAGTAAGCACAGGTAAAGTTTCTGTAAGACTGTGTGTTCTGGTGTAGAAGTCAAATATTCACCATAAAGTCAACTGGGAAGTATTTTGCTCTCTACCTGAGATCAAATACTAAGAGCAATGAAGTGGGAAAGGGTTCTCTTCTATTGAATGAGTGATAAGCATTTTAAAAAAGAATTTGTTCAAAATTAATCCGATACATCATATCAATTGAAGTATTTGCAGCTGTTTTGAAAAGATAAAAGTTCAAAGAAGAAAATACTAACTACTTTCAAATCAGTACCTTAGTGAGAAAGACATATTGATTCATTTTCCCATAAAAAAGTAGTTACATATGGAGATTAGAATCAATTTTTAAATTACATTTTGGGTTAAGTAGATTTGAAGACTGGCCTGACACCAAACCACCATGAATAGCATTATTTAAATGTTCCAAGTCAGGAAAGTTCAACCTATAAACACTTTTTGGAAGGAATAAGGCCCTTTCTGGAGATTGATGGCCTACACAGCTATAGTTTTTCATACTGCCATGGAACATAAATGTTTTGATCAAAATGATGGAAGTTTAGAATAAGATGTAAGTGTATCTAGATGTGCATTTCCAAAAGATCTACATAAAATTATAGCCTAAAGCACATATTATTTTGTGTTCTCAAATAGAAAAAGGGCTCTGAGAAGTATATGAAGTATACTTTGTAAAATTTAAGCATTTGATATTGACTTTGTGTAGTTTTAGATCAGAAAAGTTTCCTATATGCTCCTGTATTCAAAGTCTCGTCCTCAATTCAACAATCTTCATAGATGGAGCTGTGGGAAAGTAATTGGGTCAGAGGGACTCTGATCTCATCACCAAATTGATTCACTGATATTCATAATTTTGTGGAGTGTTAGATGGTTATAGAAACTTAGGAAGTAAGAGATTACTTGGACCTATCTCTTCCCAAGCCTCTCCTTCTCTGACTTTCTGGCTATTCCTCCAAGGTGGTTTTGCTCCACCACAGGCTCCCTATACTGATTTTCTGCTTCAATCCTGGACAAGCGTTAATAGAGGTAAATAACCAGGAATGGAAAACCTCTGCAACCATTAGCTAAAATAAATCTTTCCTCCTCAAAAATTGATTTTCTGAGGTGTTTATGTGTCAAGATATTGTCTTTGGGTATTCTGTCATTTTGATGAACACAGTCTATGTTAATGTTTTAAAATTTCCATTGTTCATTTATTGCACATAGAAAAATTTAGCAGAATAAACAGTGGTGCAACATTGCCTGAAAAATAAACAGAAAGTTAAAAAAAGGATTATGTTTATATAATTGTCAGGAGTGTTACAGTCCTACTAAATTTCCTCCTTGGTATTCAAGTATCCCCCAAACAACATTTCTAAAATCAGGTCAATGGTATTATGAAAAACTGAACAGATTATATACACACATATAAGAGAACTGATGAGAAGTTACATATGTGTTTATCAAGCTGCCTTGATATTTAATTAGACTTTATTATCTACATGAATTAATTCATTTTTTAAGAAATCATTCATTGCACTTAACAATTGTGAAACAGTAAAATTGTTTTTGTTAACACTAAAGTATTTTAGATGATCTAAAATATTTATACAGAAGTCAATCTTTTTATATTCTCTAACAGAACCAAAAAATAATCCTCACTACAATGAAAGGATAATTGTTTGCTTATTATGAATTTTTCTTATTTCAAGTAAATGTTCTATTTTTTTGAAGGAGATAGATTGGAATAATTCTAATATTTCCAGTCTTGACTTTTGGTGTCTGAGATATATGTCATCTTTAGTCACCAGATTGATTCATTACTCTTTACTAATTAGATAACAATAAATTATATTTTATAATAGGCCATATCACATATAGATGACATGTATTTTCCCATGGAAGATATTGAGTATTTTTCCACGGAATTCCTTTGGAATTTGATGCAGGTTCAGTTGGTTTCAGCTATATTATTAGTCCCATTTTATCGGTATAATAACATACTGGAAGGTGGGCGCCAATGGCTCCCATCTATAATCCTAGATTCTCAGGAGGCTGAGATCTGAGCATTGCTGTTCCAAGCCAGCCCGGGCAGAAAAGTCCTGAGTCTCTTACCTCCAATAAACTACTGGAAAACCGGAAGTAGCTCTGTGGCTCAAGCGGTAGAGCTCTTGCCTTGAGCTGAAGAGCACAGGGACAGCGACCAAGTCCAGAGTTCAAGCTCCATGACCGACAAAATAATAATAATAATATTAAAAAATACTGGAGGTATTCTAACTATTCAAATGTATCTAGTTTATTCAGCTCACAGTTCTGGAGATTTGGGGATACATAACTTTTTTTAGCTCAGTTTTAAGAATGATCTTGGTATCAAATAGATCTACCATCGTGAGAATATACGTAGGAGAAAGAGGTAACATCGCCAGACATAAGTCCAAGGGAGGATTTGTTGGTCTCGCTCAGTCTTATTATAACTTAATCTCAGGAGAGCTAACCCAGGATCCCCTAAGATATCACTTTTAAATGGCAACATCTTCAGCTACCTAAAACTGAGAAGCAGGCCCAAATTCTAAATTATCCTGAGGCCATTGTTTCAACGCAAACCTTTGGGAGAATAACCACATCCAACACACAGCAGTTGGATGTTTGGATCTCGAAATACGTGAATATTTCTCAGAGGCCTGTGTTAGGTCCACAGAGATGTCGCTCTTAGACATGATGAAACCCTTCCTAGGTGGATCCTCGTGTGAAGTTTACCCTTGAAGAGAATATTGAGACATGCATCCTTTCCTGTCTCTTTCTTCTTCTTTTGGATGTCAGAAAGAGAAGAAAGGTTGGACAAATGGGATTGCATGAAATTGCAGAGCTTCTGCATGGCAAAGGACATAGCTAGTAAGATCAATAGAAAGCACTGGAATTGGCAGAAGACCTTTACCTTCACTAGCCATACAACAGACAAGGGTCTCATATCTAAAATATACCTGGAACTTAAAAAATTAAATCCCCCAAAAATAAATCTTCAAAGAAACAACTGCCCAATAAATAAGTGGGCTACAGACTTAAAGAAAAACTTCTCTGAAGAGGAAAGAAGGATGGCCAATAGACACATGAAGAAATGCTAAACCCCTCTAGCTATAAAAGAAATGCAAATCAAAACAACATTGAGATAACACCTCACCCCAGTTAGACTGACTATAATCAAGAGCTCTAATAACAACAGATGCTGGAGGGGATGTGGCCAGAAGGGAACCTTACTGCATTGTTGGTGGGAGTGTAAATTTGTTCAACCACTTTGGAAAGCAGTATGGAGGTTCCTCAAAAGACTCCACATAGAGCTCCCCTATGACCCAGCAATCCCACTTTTGGGCATTTACCCAAATGTTCACAAACAAGACCACACTAAAGCTACCAGCACGACTATGTTTATTGCAGCATTATTTACTATAACTAAGATATGGAACCAACCCAGATGCCCCTCAGTAGATGAATGGATCAAGAAAATGTGGTATGTATACACAGTGGAATTCTATGCCTACATCAGAAAGAATGGCATTGTCCCATTTGTTAGGAAATGGAAAGACTTGGAAAAAATTATATTAAGTGAAGTAAGCCAGGTCCAAAGAAACATAGGTCCCATGGTTTCCCTTATTTGCAATAACTAGTATATGTCTGAGTCAAGCAGAATAGGTCAGGTAAGTTGATGTTAGGGGAATGAACCCCAAGATAAGTATTCAAATGTTTTTTTTTTGTTTTTTTTCTTTCATGCGATTGTTTCTAACATATTTATAAGATGATTTCTTTGTTGCTTTTTTATGTCCCTCCCCCACAGTATAACCCATGCTTTCATTGTATTTGATGTTGATATAATTTGTGGAGGGAAGGGAAAAAATGAGTCGTTTAAATGGGGATACAGGTGGACCCATTGCAACAGTACAAGTCGTTATGCCAAAAAACGAACTTTACACCTTTGGTGGGGGGTGGGGAGAGGATCAGTTGGGGGGAGAGGGGAAGTATGAGAAGGGATGGGAAGGGGAAACAAAGAGGAGGCAACAATGCTTGATAAGAAATGTACTCCTTATCTTGCCTATGTAATTGTAACTCCTCTGTAGGGTATTCTCACAATAAAAAAAAAAAATGAAAGAGAACAGGTCTCCTGTACACAGTCCAAACAGGTTGTGCTGCTGCTACTGCAGCCCAGAGCTGCAAGACTACGCACACGTGAACTCTCTGAAAACATTTACCTCTTTGTATACTGATTAATATAAGTATATGTAATGTGGGTATATGTCCCAGTAATGGAAAACCAGTATAGCAACTATGTGGACAGAAACTAGTTATGTTGAAGCCTTGGTGTGCATCAAATACTACTTATTCCTTATTAGACTATTTCACTTCAACATTCTGTGAGAAAACAGGCAAACATACAATTTTATGAATATTCGTCTATTTTTAACTTTATTTCTGGAAAATGATAGAAAAATATAAGTGACATCTGTCTGAGGCTTGCGATATGTGCGATAAAATACCTTTCAGTCACTTTTTTCAGATTTCCAATTTGATATCATGCGTTCTGGTTTTGAGTAGTTCTTGCTCTTATTTTAATATTAGCTTTCTTACCTTGGCAAATATTTTAGAGGAATATTAATTTGTATTAAATTTGGCTTTCTTTTAAAGGAAATCATGCAATTACCATAAATAGCTTTATGACATGCATTTTAAATCCAGTTCCACAATCTCAGCTGCCTGTGACCGCCAAGAACCTACAGAGCACAGACTTGTTTCCATGTTAATGCTGTGGCCTGTGTCTGTAATGTGCAACATGAAAATACAGTTTTGGAATGCTTAATGATACATTATTCCACACCAAGATTACAGTTGCAACTTTAATTGGAGCAGAAAAAATTACTTTCTGGAGGTTATGTTACCATGTGTCTATTATAAATGAAATTAACGGACTTGGTATATCACATGTATTCTAGTGGCTGTATATCAGGGTTGTAGACAGGCCAGGCATCTGCTCAGGTGGCCCACACTTTAATAAAGAATCACTTGGTGTGGCAGCTGATGGAAGCAGACAATTCTATGGTTTGTTTGTTTGTTTGTCGGTCATGGGGCCTGAACTCTGGGCCTGCGCGCTGTCCCTCAACTCTTCAGCTCAAGTCTAGCACCCTACCACTTGGGCCATAGCATTACTTCTGGCTTTTTCTGCTTATGTGGTGCTGAGGAATTGGACCCAGGGCCTCATGCATGCAAGGCAAGCATTCTACCACTCAGCCATCTTCCCAGCCCCAACAAATCTATGTTGTATCTGCACTTACATACACAAAAATCTGCACTCACGACTTTCTCTACCTGTAATTGAGCATCACTGGCTCTAGCTGACTGCCAATTCATAACTATCCCATATGCATAACCAATTTTATTTCCAGCAAAATTCTCCATTAAGATCTGCACACAAGGAGGATGTATCTATAAGCCTCTATATCTAACTTATAGAGATATAGATATCTTCACAGGATTCATTTCTAAGCTGTGTTTCATCTGCAGTCTATCCTCATGTCCAGCAAGTTTTCAATTTATACATGCATTTTAGCTTTCTACTTCAAAATACAGATTCACCAAAGTTGCAAAGGTACTACAGAGAGGACCCCCTTGTACTCTTCACATACTTTCTCTCTTATGTAACTATAAAATTATATCAACGCATTGTTATTGGGCATTGGTACATAACTAGGTATTACTGTATTTCCATTACTATAAAAATAACCAGTCTGGGTAATGTATAGAAAATAGAAATCTCATTGAAGTGATAGCCCTGAGAGTCCAACACTATGCCACCCTATCTCTCCATCTCTCAGGTATGGATGTATTTGGCAACACAGCAAGGCAGAGAAATTTAAATGAAATGGCTAAGTGCAGAAACAACCAAGCATATAGCATGACCTTGCTTTACAGAAATCAACTCTTGTGAGACTGAACCAGGATCTAATCTCTTCTGAGGACAAATATTGTAATAATCTGACTGCCTTCAAATGGTTTCCACTTAGAATGTTTCACTACTTGCCATCACTACATTAATAAGGGCCCAATTCCAGTACATGAAGTTTTGGAAGACATTCTTGAAGTAATCATCATTCAAAAAAGATGCAGAAGTATCTCATCACCACCAATATATTCTTTACATTAAATATATAGTCATGCATGTCCCCTATACTCAATAACTCTAACATGTAGAAATCATTCATTTATTTTCCATTTTATAAATTTTAAATCTCAAGAATATTAATGGAAATAAATTCATATGTCATGGGACATTTTAGATTTTTTCCTTCTGAGTCTAGTAACATGGAGGCCCATCAAAGTTGATCTGTTTATCAACAGCTTATTCATTCTTATTATTGAGCTCTATAATCTGGTGTAGTTATTATAGTTTGTTTAGCCACTCACCCATGGAAGGAAGATTTGGTCATTTCCAGGTCTGGTCTTGCAACTAAGTAAAACCAGGTACTGGTTTTTCTATGCATTTTCTATGTTAATTTTTTTCTCAGATAATGTAGTGAAGTGCAATTGTTAGGTTATATATAAAGTATAAGTTCAGTTATTTTCTTTGAATCTCAAGAAAATTGCTCATTTATTTTCTATAGTGGCTTTATTCAACATCTTATATTCATATCAGCAATGTATGAGACATTCAATTTTTCTACATCTTTACCAGTTTTGATGTTGAGATTTGTCACTTTTTGAAACTTTATTATCAAATTACTTCCTTAGAAGGGATTTCTTAAAGGGATGAAGATAGAATAACATACTTGTTACTTTTTATTTGTTAGAAAATAACACCTCTATTAAGCATGCAGAGAAACTTCATTACATCAATTTTTATTTCTGAATTATCTAGTGATTAATAGCGTTTTGTACTTACTGACATCTTTTTATATTCTCTGATAAGTAAAATGTTTCTTGTATCTTGTCCATTTTCTAATTGAATTCCTTGCCTTTTCCACTGGTGACTTTTGAGCTATCTTTGTCTAGCTAAACATGAGTCCTTTATCCATGGGCCTGCAGCATGTCTTCTGATCATTTTAATAGAGTCTTTGTAAAACAGTAAGTTTAAGTTTGATTCAGTCTAGGTAATAGCATTTTTAATAGATCACACTTTATATGTCAAGTCTAAAAACTCTGGCTAATTTTGCTCCTGAGCAGAACAATTTCTTTTGTGAAATTACATTAATATGTGCCTATAAGAAATTAAGTTAACTGGGCTGGTATTTTATATACATTCTACTGTTTGTTTATCATGGTGGTAGACATGCCAGGCACCTTCCCAGTTGGACTATATCTCAATGAAGGATGCTTGGTGTGGCAGCTGGTGGGGAGTAGACGTCTCTGTGTTGTGTGCACACATACATGCACATAAGACCCATCCAAGGAATTCCATTTCTGTAATTCAGCATTTGAGAGAAATCAATACACCCAGGTAAAACTGGACCCTGTAACTGCTCCTGCTATAAACATTGAAATGTTTTATATTTTATATGCAAGTCTGTGATCTGTTTAGGATCTATTTTTGTCAAAGGGAGTTTTTTTGTGTTTATTTTAGTCAATGTGCATTGATGTTTCTGTGTTGCCAGCTTGTTCAGCTCCAACTCTGAGACATATGGGGCTAAATGAAAACCAAGCTTTCTGAGTCTTTGTGCCAGTTACTATCCAATGTGCCTTCTTGTGTTTGTTATACATTTAATGTTTAAATTTTAGTAATACATAATGAAAATGTATCTATGCCACCTCCCTGAAAACCTATGTCAAATTTTATAAAGCTTTACCTTTTTATGTGTCCTTTATATTGGTCTGAAGAGTGCATTTTTACAAAAGAAGAACCAAATCTATGTAAATTATTTCTAAATGACTGAAGTGGATTGAATCAATGTGGACACTTGTCTAAGGGCACAGATGGCAACTCAGCTAATACTAGACTGTTGTTATAGGAAATGGTGCCTAATTTTAATCTTGACACAAAAATATTTTCCAAACTAATAAAGCAGAAAAATAAATTAACCACATTCATTGACAATAAAAGTTGAAGGTGTATATAAATAATCTTTATAATAAAATATATTTTACCAAACTATGATACACACATACCCATACACACACACACACAACACAAACACACACACATCACATTGAAAGTCTTTGAAGTATGAGGCATACAACATTTATATGATTTTTCTGAAATCAAAGGTGAGTCAGTCAGGTATTTTAGTAAGACTTGTGCAAGCTGGGTTGGAGGAATGACTCACATGGTTGACAGCCTACTAAGCAAGTAGGAGGCCTTGAGTTCAATTCTCCATACTACCATTCAAAAACAAGGTAGGTAGTCAAATTGCTTTTACATAAAGTTATGTAGAAATTAGCTATAAATTGGAAGGAGGAAAAATAAGAATGCTGGTGAAATGAAACTAATTAGGGTTTTTTGTTTTGGGGTTTTTTTTTTTGGGTCTGGTCATGGGGCCTGAACTCTGGACCTGGGTGCTGTCCCTCAGCTCTTCAGCTCAAGGCTAGCACTCTACCACTTGAGCCACAGCGCCACTTCCGGCTTTTTCCTTTTTCTTATGTGGTGCTGAGGAATCGAACCCAGGGCCTTAGGCATGCAAGGCAATTGCTCTACCACTGAGCCACATTCCCAGCCCAGAAATGAAACTATTTAATAATATATAAAACTATTTAATAGCATGAACAAATATGAAGCTATATAATAATATCTTAATAATGGCCTTAATATGAGCTAGAAATGGTGATTGCTAATAAATAATAAATATATTGCACAAGTAAAATTGATTATTGAATATGAATGGGAATTGTCAACCTTGTATGAAGCCAAGAATGTAGGAAGAATAACATGTCTAACAATACAAGCTGACTAAATACATATTTAATAGTTTCTTTCACATACTGATATAAGAAACTATAGTATAAACTGTATAGTTCAGAGAAGTCAATATTTTAAAGCCACTGATAATGTAAAAGAAGCTATTATTGTCAAACATATATTTTAATAAAACATTTAAAATAGAATCCTAGAATGAGAGAGAATGGACTAAGAAATATGAGGAAATTCCATCTCCAAATTTGTAAGTTTATATATATATATTTCAGAAGGCAGCTAGTTATAGTCAGAGTTAAAAATTTCAATAGAGTCAAGTGTCAATTGATCACACTTATAATTCTAGCTACTCAGTAGACTAAAAGCTGAGGATCATGCTTCAAAGTCAACCTGGACATGAATGTCAGAATCTTATCTCTAATTATCCACCAAAAAAATCAGCAATGAAGCTGTAGCTCAAATAGAGAACTAGTCTTGAGAAAAGAATTATCAGTGTCAACATTTAGCCCCAAGTTCAAACCCCAATACTGGCACAAACATGCACAAAATTCATTACCAAACTTGAAAAAAATATATTTCTTTACTTAAGCAATAAAGTCATTGTTGGTATGCTTCACAAGTGGAGTTTTCTGACATATTTAGGTTTGTGTGTGTATTATGTTTGTATGCATGCATATACACATGTGTGAACAATGAAAGTATCTTTAAAAAGTTTTAACTAAAAAGACACTAGCTTTGACTATGGAAATAGGCTGTGAGCACAGTGGCAAATAATTGATAATAGTTCACTATTTGCTACTGAAAATCACAGACAAAAAAAAATAGACTAATTTACAAAAGATAAGGAAAAAAGAAGATGGAATAGTTCTGGGGAAAGGTAAAGAGAAAAAAATGCCAAAGTGTTCTTATGGATCTTATGACTGAGCCAGAGGAAACACTTTTTTTGTTCATTATTGAATAAATAGAAAGATTTCAGCCCATGACACTACAGAAAGAAACTAGATTAGATAAAGTTCATGATTTAAAAAAAAGCAAGGTAGAAGGATATGACCAGGGCGTCAAGATTATCTATTGCTGGGAAACTTAAGTTTTCCTAAATAAAAAATTTTAGTCATCTGTCAAATTTCAAGGATGGATCTCAGATGATAGGCTTGAGAAAGGGAATGGCATTTTTTGTTTGTTTGTTTGTTTTTGTCCGTCACGGGACCTGAAATCTGGGCCTGCGTGGTCTTCAGCTCTTCAGCTCAAGGCTAGCACTCTACCAGTTGAGCCATATTGCCGCTTCCAGCTTTTTCTGCTTATATGGTGCTGAGGAATCAAACCCAGGGCCTCATGCGTGCAAGGCAAGCACTCTACCACTGAGCCACCTTCCCATTCCGGGAATGACATTTTATATAACTGAAAAAGAGACTACAAGGAAAATTTATTAAGAGCCAGAAATTGATGACATAGGATTGTTTTGTCATTTTTTAGAAAACTGGAAGAACTTGAGAGTATAAAGTTGTAAATAAAGCAACCAACAATATAATTTTGACTTTCCTCTCTTTTTAGTATTATTTAAGTAACATTCATTGATAAGTTTTTAACTTGAACATAACTCTTCTTGTGGAAAACTTCATAAGGAATTAATATTTTAATTAAAAATTATCACATACCCAGATTTTATTAAAATTATGTCAGAATATATTAATTAGCAAAGCCTATTAATTAAAACCACTTAATTTTCATTGCACAAATGAATTATTGAATAAAAGGGCTTGATGTTGGAAATTGGACATAAATACGTGTCATGTATCAAACTCCCAACTTTTCATCATTTTAATAGTTCAAGAAGTGTTTGGCTCTAGTTCTTCTATGTCTACCTTTTCTGCCATTCATCATTTTCTAACTTTAATTATTTTATTCAGGGGAGCATCTTGCTGCTGTAGTATTAAATTTATCACAGGAGACAAACCTAAACAGGCATCTCATCCATCAGTCTGTCTCCTGATTAGATTACATGTGAGATAATACTATTCATAAACACTTCTAGATAAGAGATTCTACAACTTTTCTTGACAACAATTAAAAACCTTAACCTTTCTCACTGTAAACTTCCTTTCTATGATTTTCTTCAAATGCTGCCTTTCAAACAAATAGCCAACCCATAGGTTTTTACCTAGTAGCTGCTTAATTGAGATGTGATTATGAGAGGCTTCTATTTTTTACAGTCTCCATGTTCATTTCTTCTCACTGTTGTCTTTGAGCTTTTATAATAAATTCTTCCTGGACAGTTTGTGCTTTGTAGCATTTTCAATTTCAGTTCATTGTGATTATACTAGTTATATTTTTCAATTTTTTTGACCCATATAAGAAATTTCTCAAACTAGAAATCTTGAAACATATTTCAACTTACCTACATTTTCCAGTCATTACAGATAACTCAGCGTTGAGTTTTAGTAATTTATTTTTAATTTTAGGTTTGGATTGACAGAAAAATATAAAAATAGTTTGAAGACCCCTTTTCCCAGTTTCCTGTTCTTCCCGGGGGTCTATAGTATTTATCTTTACTCTCTGTTGAAAATTTCACGAAGGAGAGAGAAAAAGAGAGTTGTGGGATTCATAAGTAAGATCTCAACTCAAAGACTTTGTATGCATGTATACAAGCATGGACGCAAGCTAGAGATGTCTAAGACAAAAGTAAGTACAAAATGACATTGAGATAAACAAATTCAAAATAATGAGATGTTACAACAGCCTAAAAGATTATTTTAATTCTACTTTACCCCAGTTATATAATATCCCAAATCATTATTGAGCATTCTCTCAAAAAATGTCACAAGTATATCACCAGACAGTAATAGTTCAGGGTTTCAAGATTAAACTATAAGTTCAAAGAAAATGACTAAAAATAAGATAAATATAACAGGTCTTGGATAATTTGTTATGATATTTGAATTTTATTTAGTCAGGTATAGAAATAGTAAAATGCATATCTATATCTATACTTGGATTTTATTTTGTAAATATACAGGAGGTATTAAATATAGTCTCTTAAATCTTTAAATATAATGTATTAAAATATGCCAAATTTTTTCTTATTTCTAAGATGATATACTTTTCATATGTATATGAACACAATATATGTTATATTCAGATTTAGAAATACAAATATTTATATTTTATTTAACATTGATTATATAAAGTTTTCATATATGCAAAAACATAACTTGGAGGAAATGCCTTCAATTTATGCTAAGAGCTATATATGTAATAGTCTTAAGTTTACATACAACTACCACAGTCTACTTTAAACATAAGGAACAACCAATAAATACCTGCTAAATAAATATTTTGCTAACCAGCAAAATAAAGGTAGATTTAATAATTGTATTTACTGTCCTCTATTTTTCCTCTTCAAAGCTCTGAATCGATGCAAGTAAAAGGAAAAGTCAGACTATTTATTGTTCAAAGCATTCCAGATAAATTTTCTCAAAGGTTGTTTTGATGGAAAACTCGAGAAAGGTAAACGTGAAGTCCCTTGCTAACAATCACATGTGAATTAGAAAAAAGAAAAGAAGAAATGATATTAGCAGTTGAGAAATTTTGTCTGGCTTATGTTAGCACATATTAATATTAGCATATATTTCTCTACATTATATATAAATATATTGTTTAACCATGTATTTTAATTACATATTTACTTTTTAATATTTTTTACATAATATATAAAACTTTATACATACCTACATAAAACTTTATACATATACACACATAACTTCATATTTTCTAAAGCCAGCATTTCTAAAATTAAATATAACTACATGAATTATTCTCATTTCTGTTAGAAGGATCTCAATAACTTTCTTTGTTATGATCTACTATAGATGTGGCTAATGCCTTACCCTGAGATTTAACACAACAACAGTTTCATAATTTCGGGTTCCCAATGAGGCATCTGTTGTGTTGAATCTGGCCTTTTTAAAATAATGTCCATCAGATCTACATCCAGTAAAAAAAACTAAATAGGATGCTATGCCAAAGGAATTATATCTCATGAGTTATTAAATCCATTCTGTATACATTAAAAATATAAACTAGTTTTCAATGATGGGTTTCATTTTCCATTAGATAGGTTAGAATAATATTACAAACGTTTATAGCATCAGTTTTATTTTGAAATTTACGATATTTTGCTTGCCAGACCTTTTTTAAAAAACTGCTTTTAATTTTTAATTCCAACTTTGAAGATGCTTATGTATATTGAAGCTGAATTTTTTTTGTCTATTGCCAAAATGAATGGCATATAACTGGAGGGACTCCTCTTTAAAAGAATACTGCTGTTTTTAATTATAAATATTAACTACTTAATGATAGTTATATGCAATAAGCTCTTTAATGATGCTTATTTACTTCTGGTACATAAGCTTAGTGACTGACTATCAGCAATTGTACTCTAGTTCTTTTTAGCACTCAGGATAGATTTATCAAGCTAAACAAACTTGTCTAAATTTTAAAAGTGCAGTTCAAGCAGGGTACCGATGGTTCAGCCACTTAGGAGGCTGAGATCTGAAGATCCAGGTTCAAATCCATCCTGGGCAGCAAAGTCCTTGAGAGTCTTATCTCCAATTAACCATCAGAAAACTAAAAGTGAAAAAATGCAGTTCTAATACCCTCATAAATTCCAAACTTTGAATGATTACTTCTGCCAAATCAAACACATTGGGTGAAACAGTGCTTCTGTGACCCTAGTAAATTGTATAGTGAGTCAATCATTATCACAGGATGGACATTTCAGAGTCCTACAGATGTTATCTCTCTACAAAAAGATATGTTTGAGGAAGGCTATCACATTCCTTATTAAATTCTGTTTGCTTTGAAGATGAAATATAAGTTAGTTTATATCCATTTGCTCCAGGTAACAAATGTGAGAAAATATTTCTATAAATAGCATAAATATTTCAACAGTTCAAAAAATATGAAATTCTAGAGTACATTTATCTAGGTAATAAGACTCTGCTTTGATTATAAAAAAACACTACTAATCCTTAAATGCTTATGCATCATTTGGGCATATAGAATAAATAATTGATAAAACCTATTTTCTTTTTCCAGGCCCAGGGCTTGAACTCAAGGTCTGGACACTGTCTCTGAGCTTTTGTGCTCAAGGCTAGGCTCTGCCATGTTGAGCCATAGCAACATTTCCAGCTTTTTAATAATTAATTGGAGAAAAGTGTCTCATGCTGAGCTTGAATTGTGATACTTGGATCTCAGCCTCCTTAGTAGGTAGGATTACAGGCGTGAACCACCAATAACCAGCAAAAACAACATATTTAATAGTGACAAATCTCATCACATTAAGAAAAAGTATATTTATTGTTCATCAGTAAGTCAATAAAGTTCTCCGTAGAATAATTATTTCCTTGGGTTAGCTGACCTCTTGCTATTTGTGTGTATATATATTTTTTTCTAAAATAGAAAAGGCTAAGGATGTACTCAATGGAAAATAATTTGCCTTGATGTATAGGCCCATTGTTCAATGACCAGAATCACAAAATTATATACATGAGAATTGGCTGGATATGCATATACACATATATACATATATAAATATACACACATATACATGCATTATGTACACATGTATACATATAGTACATGTATACATGTGTTTACATATATACATGTAAGTTACTATATTTTCAGCCAATTCACATCACAAATATACAAGCATATAAAATATAACTATTTGGTGAAATATTTGTTTAGTGCTATGACAGATATTCGTCCATTTGTCATTATGCATCTGTGTAGTCAATCACAGGGGCATGGTTTATAGATAAAATGGACAATATCTAATCAGGGAGGGAAGATACCATAACAAATATGATCCCCATTGAAGCATCTTTAACCATATTGAATCTACATGGCTTGGTATGAAATAGCATGTTAGTGTCTACTTTTCGTAGCACAGAAAAATTAAAAATGATATAGAATAAAATACAATAAGCTAGGTAAAAATGTTACATAATACACCACAGTAAAGTAGAATTGGGCATTATATTGAAATTATCTTCCAATTTTATCGTGGAATGTATGTAAAGTAAAAAATATAATCATAATTATACAATCCTGTATTGGTCAGCTGGTCATGTTGAACTTCAGTTTCCTCATTTGTAGAATGAATGTCAAAATAGCTCCTGCCTCAAAGATATTTTGTTTATGAATGAAATAATGTGATGTGTTTTATGCAACAGCTGGTATATTTTATATATATAGTTATTTATACCCTTTTTATATAATTGATTATTTTCAAGGCATATATTATCAAAAGAGGTTTTTTGCCATCTATTTGAGATATTCTGTGATTTTTCTTTCATTTGTAACTATAAAGATGATTGCCATTTATGTATATTCAATTCAGCCCTTTTACCTAGATAGCTTCTGGATTTTTGTCAGAATTATAGGCAATTTTACTCTCTAATTTTATATTAAACAGTCTCCATTTTCTATTGCTTTACATTTTAGAACTTTTTTATTTTATCCATTTAAAATTTAGGTATGAAGTCAGGCTGGAATACAATTTATTTTTTCCAAGTGGTGAACCACTTGTTGAAGTCAATGAGATTACCAAATGTCTCCATATAGCAGATCATCTTTCGTGAACCCTCTGTTCTTCAATCTTGAGACTTTCCTTTCTTCTATATGCTAAACATCAAGAATATCTATGATTCCACTTCTAATAGAGCTAGAAATTTATCGTGGTGTCTACTGCTGCATTATGGACAAAGAGTGTGGTGTCCTCATTCAATTTGGCTAAAATTGCAGCTTTATAGTTTTCCACTGTCCACTCTTAGCTATTTTCCACAGGGAATATGGCATGATTATATTGACAGTGATCTCTTTAAGTATGCTCTTTCTTTGTAGCTAGATATTGCTATTTTGTGTATATATTGTCTTCAAGTGGCCCACTTTAATTTTTCAAGACCTAGCCTATTCCTTAAGACATTTCATCTTCAGTGTCATTACCTGTGATAATTTTCTCTGTTCTTTCTAAAAGCTCATTCTCTTCACTGACATATTTTACATTCACAAATATAGGTTGAAACGGTGAATATTGTAGCAGGAATTGAATCCTACAATACTGAGTCAGTTATTTCTTGTAATTCCCCATGTAAACTAGAATATTATTGCAATTGACAAAGGATATAAACAGATTGATTCTGCCATAGATGAGGAGGGCATAGAAACAGGCCTCATACCAATTTCATTCAACAGTTCTCTTTAATCATCCCTTAGCCACCATGGGACATGTAGATATTTTAGCTTAGTTTCTATTGTGTTGTTTTCCACAGGCTAAGCCCAGAGACCTAAATCAGGGCAAATTGCTTTCTTTTAAAACTCTAAAAAAGTTCTGAATATCTTTCAATGAAATACCCAATATATTCTTAGAAAGGTAAGAATGTCTATATTTAGCAAGAGTTTTGAGAGTAGATTAGCCCATAAATTTAATTTTTCTTATTCCTTGCCTAATATTTTTGAGTTAGTCATAATAACATATAGCCAGTTCACTCTATGAACACACACACACACACACACACACACACACACACACACACACACACACACACACATATACTTGTATATGATTTAGGAATACTTTATAAAAACTAATCTTAAAATTTTGTTTACAAAGGCTTATAGCAAGCAGAAAAAAGGGCTGTTATGAAGATTTATTTATTTATTTATTTCAATTTCTTGACACATGATTGGCCTTGAACTTGAGATCCTCCTGTTGCTTTTGGCGTCTTGAGTGCTGGCCTTACACACACACACTACCATGTTACATATGTGTGTAACATTATATGAATGACTTTTTAATGATTATCCAACGTTTGACCACTATTAGATAACTATAAACCAAGCCAGGTCTGTGTGAATAATGAAATGCTCCTGGAGAGATGGGTCTGTAGATTTTTTGCTAAGGAGATTTTCAAAGGAATTGTAAACATAAAAATAAATACAATTGTAAAAACAAATGGAAATAAAATTGAAAAGTAAAGCCATGCCTGTATTTATAATCCAAGTAATAAGCTATGGAATAATGTTAGGGTAAGGACCCAAGAACAAAATTGGAAATGTCACTTCCTTTAAGCTTTACAGAACAATACAAAGCAGAGCAGATTTTCTTACACAACACTTAGGTGACAGGAAAGGTAAAAGTGAAATACTATTGTGACCACGCCAGAGAAAGTCCAAATATAGAAATCTCCTCACCACATCAATCACTGTGACTTAGGGAACAGGTGACCTTGTGGGGTGTTGATAGAAAAAGAAAACAGCAGTCGTGTTATTTATTAACACTCTATGTGTACAATTATTTTATTATGGTAATAATGTTATGTTTGTCAAATGATAAAGTAGAATTTTACTTGACATTTCTGTTCTGGCAGAAAAGAATATTACAAATCATTTCAGTAGTGTTCTTGATATCAGCTTAATAAAAAGAATGATGTTTCCCTCTAGGGCTAAAAACTTAGATAAGAGTCACAGATGCTTCATGTTTAATTGTAGATTTATAGGCACATTCTAATTACTACAAATGAGGGAAACCATGCAACATAAAAATTACTCTTGGACATGATACATTAAAACAGGAAAGCAAAGGAGGATATTCTGAGGAGAGGATCACAAAGGCTCGATAGCCATGTGCATATGACCATAGAAACTTATTTTTATCAAAATGAACTCCAACAAGTGGAAACAAGAAGTGTTTTATTTTACTTTTTTGTTTTGTCTGTTGTTGTTACCTTCCCATTTTTGTAACTGTTTGATTTCTGTATTTTTGTCTTGTATGTTTATCTGTTTGGGGAAGGAAAAGAAGATGCACAGATATGGTGGGAAAAAGGGTGACTAATTCAGCATTGATACTCACTAGACTCTATGTTGAAAATGAACTATACAACTTGCCGAGGGAGGAGAGATTAGAAGAGGAAAAAAACCCTGGAAGAAAACAAGAAAAGAGGTGATACTGTTAAAAAAAAAATGTACTCATTACCTGACCTATGTAATTGTAACCACTCTGTATATCACCTTTACAATAAAAATAAACATATTTTTGAAAAGGGTCAAATATGCCCTTCTTGTTTACCAGTGGTCTCCAACAGCAATAGGATATGTGTGCATGCATGAGCATGCAGTGCGCACGCGCATACACACACATACACACACACACTGCATCATAATGAAAGGTTATATGATTATAGAGGCTGAGATGTTCCCAGGAAAGTCACTTTTATACTTTCAATCTGGATCTGAGAGCTTGAGTCCAAGAGCACTCTTGGAGCACTGATCTAAATTCAGAAACATGACAAAGAAATAGTCCTCTCTGTCAGTGAGGGAAATATGAATTCTCCTGGCCTCTTCTGTTGTACTTTTCTGATCCTCAACAGACAGGAAAGACATGTGCTTTTCCCAGAGCACCAGTTCAAGTGCTGCATTCATCCTGAAGCACCCTCATAGACTTATCTAGATATGTATATCCAAGTATCTGTCCACTCAGTCTCTCATTTGTATTGCCTTGCATTTAACTGATTTAGGGAGGAGAAATGGAAGCACAGAAATGGTAGAAAAAAGGGTAAACTAATTCAGCACTAATACTCAGTAGACACTATGTTAAATATAAACTATACAACTTGCATGGAAGTGGGTCAGGAGAGAAAAAAATTGGGTGAAAATGATGGAGGAGGTGACATTGCAAAAAGAAATATATTCAATACTTGACTTATGTGACTCTTCTGTACATCACCTTCAAATAGAAAGAAAGAAAGAAAGATACACAGATACACAGATACATAGAGTTGACAAAGTCAGAGGCAGACCTTCAAAATTCCGTTTCTTTGCATCATAAATTATTAACTTCATGCCGCCCAGTGATCAATTGCAAGAAGTGCTCCCTGTAGCTAAATTTTAGATAAGGGTACATTCTTTATCTAGGCTTTGAGCCACTCTCAGCCTGAGCTGGCCTTAGGGTAACTAATCTACTGTCTAATCATAACCCCCTTTCATTTCTTTCATTTCTATGACTGATTATTTCATTAGCATTATCTACTTTTATCTGTAAAAGAAAAATCTATGGTCAAGGTGATAGTACATGTTTATAAGCCCAACAGTCAAGAGGCTAAATTCAACAGGAGGATTTCAAGTTCAAGGCCAATCTGGGCAATATGGTATGACTATCTCAAGAAACTGTTTTAAAAATAATTAAATAAATCCTCCTGTGTTTAACCCATGAAAATATGAAGATCTGATCATTAAAAGTCTCTCATAACAGTCCCTTTTTTCTGTTTTGCGATATGCCTTTGTAGACCAAATTTTAAATTTAGTTATTAAAGTACTCCTAAACCAGACACCAGTGGCTCAGGCCTGTAATTCTAGGTACTCAGGAGATCTGAGAATTGTGGTTTGAAGCCATCCCAGGCAGAAAAGTCCCGGGGACTCTTATCTCCAATTAACCAGAAAATTGTAACTAAAACTGTTACTCAAAGTAGTAGAGTGTTAGCCTTAAGCAAAAAAGCTCAGGGACAGGCCCTGAGTTCAAGCTTTGTGACTGATAAAAAGTAATAAAATGAATAATATGAAAGAAAGGAACAAAGAATTCCTAAAATGTTTATTGCAAATAGTACTACTAGAAATATTCATGGTTTCTGTTTCTAAAAATACCATATTAAATCTCTCTATAGTTCTGACAAGACTATGTAATTCATTATCACCTCAATCAAAATAATATTGGGGTTTTTTTGGCTAATTTTATAAAATAAATGATTGTAATTTTTTCTTGCCTAATATTTCTTACCTATATACAGTGATCTGGTTTTTTTATACTTTAAAATTTGAAAGTTACTAAAAGCATTTGACATATATTGGACATCAGTTTTCCTTTATGGTATTTTGCTCAGCTATAGCTGAGATTAAGGGTAAAGCCTGGTTATTGGATTTTATCAAAATATTTGTTATTTTAGGGAAAAGAATATTTCAACTATATTTTGGCGAAGTAGAATTTTGTACATTCTGGCTTTTGTCTTTTCCTGTGTTTCCTTGTATCTAAATGATAATTTCTTGTAAAGATTAAAATCATTACTGTTCAAAGTATTATAAATTGGCAAAAGTTAATAATATAGCTTAAATATAAAATATATAAAATACATAAGATTAAAAATCTTTTTACACTAAGCATATTAATATTTTCAATGTGACTTCAAATACATATATCTTTGTGTACAGAGAGGTACATGGAAAATGATATACAGCTAGAAAAACAGTACTGTCTTTCTGAGGTGAGATTTTAGATATTGCTTGGATATCCGTTGCATTATTTCATATATCCTATTCTGCAATCATCTTTAACCCATAAAATATAAAAAAATGTATAACTCATGTTAAACACTTATTTTGTATCAGTGGTTTACATCAACCATTTTTAGTCCATGCCTGTAGTTTTGATTCAATTATCTTATGTGACTTAGACAAATCAGATATAAAATATTTTTAAATGTCAATATGTGGTTCTTCTAGAATATGGCAAATAACCTTTTCTCCTCTAGGAGGTACATTGTAAAACTTTAAATTTTGATTAATTGTGGTAAGAAATAACAATAAAGCTATTACTATAAAATTTTCATGGGATTTGGTAATCCTTTTTCTTGACCAAACAGAAAAATAGACATATGTCACTTCTAGGAAATCCTATTTAGTAGCCTAAGGAGGTGATTATATTTTATTGGGTATGTTTGTTAATATTATTATGTATGTTTATATACATACATATGATGTATATGTATGTATAATTCTAGTACATAAAGACAAATGTTGCTTTCCATGTAGATACAAAAATTCCAGTTTTAAACACGCCTTCCAAAAATGATAAAACCTAACTTTTTTCACCCCATTAGTGTAACTGCTGCATATTTTCACTGGTATTAACAGTATGGCTTTCGAAAGTTCTATATACATAATTACCAAATGTTTTCCTGTGAGGTAAAATAAAAAATGTATAAAAGGATAAAAGATTAGGTTTTCAGGCAAATTTTGAAATAAATGGTAGGACTGGGGCCAAGCCACTCCTGTGCTCTTAGCTTGTTCCTGTGAATGAAGGCCAGGGGGAGGGGGGGTGGGAGTGGGGGGGGGGTGCAGGGGACTCGCCTGAGATAGAACAAAAAGTGTAAGGACTCTAGTGGTTATAGAGAGCACAAAGAAGAATGTTTTCTGGTACACACTGTGAGGTGACACTCCCAAGCCTTCCCAGAGGAGACGAGCCTCTAGCAGGAAGCTGTAGGAGGACTTCCAGTCTGAGCCATGACATGAGGACAGTAACAGGAAGATTGGTAGTGACAAGAGGAGTGAAGTCTCCGTGATGATGAAAGCTAACTGCCAGCAGCAATGTCAAGCATGAAGCGTGAGGTGGAGCATGCAACCGCTGGCGAAAGCCTAGAGGCAAACGTATGTACGGGAGCATAGTTCATTTGAATTGCTGTCAAAGCGAAATGTAGACTTTTTTTCTTAGTTTCTCGAAGAAAAGGAAAAGTAAATTTAGGAGTTAGAATCTCACTAATTTCAAGTTATTCACAAGTGATATTTCTTGAGTTCAGGGACTCAGATCCGGAGGTTTACCAGGGGCTATACAATGATCGAGGAAGATAGACAAGGGGTCAGGGGTAATGCCCTAAGATTTACATTACACCAATATTGTTCAGTTAACTTAGTATTCTGTGTGCATCATTTCTCAGGAAAGATTTTACCACGTTGATTTTCTTCTGCAGAATATTTTATAGTAGAAAAAGAAAAGAACAGGTCGATTTCTCTGTTTTGTTTTTTCTTCTTCTTTTTTTTTTTTGTAGGTCATGGGGCTTGAACTCTAGGCCTGAACACTGTCCCTCAGCTTTTCAGTTCAAGGCTAGCACTCTACCACTTGGGCCACTGCACCACTTCCGGTTTTCTGAGTGGTTTGTTGGAGATGAGAGTCTCACAGACTTTGCTGCCTGGACCGCTTTGAACCAGGATCTTCAGATCTCAGCCTCCTGAATAGCTAAGATTACAAGCATGAGCCATGGCGCCCAGCTTATTTTCCTCTTCCTGAGAGTAGAAAAGCTAAATTTTAGTGATGAGAGCATAGTGTTCTATTGTACTGTGTAGAGAAGCTTGAAGATTTTCTTGGTGATGAGAAATAGAAAACTAAGTAGTTGGACCATGTCAGATAGAATTGTCCTAGACTAGCCAAGAATCCTGAACCAGGTCACATAGGAAGAGAAGTTTTTGACCATAGAAGGGGGGCGGGGGAGTACCAGTAATGGATAATAAGACCAACAAACTATGAACTGATTATATTTGATGCTAAATCAGACTGAGAAAAGAATGTCACCTCCCTATGACCATCATGTAGGGTGGAGGAAGATGAACATTTGTCTCTAAAGAGATATGTACAAATTAAAGCAGAAAGATTGTGTAAGAAAAACAATTACCAATACACATTCAGCTAATGAAGTACATATTTACTTTGAATAAAAAAACAAATTTCAGCAAATTACATGTTAAATAAATGAAAATTAACATACTTATTAATATTCACAATGTTTTATCAAGGATCCTGTGATATGTCTATAGTACATTATTTAAGATTTATGTATATATTTTATGGTACCCATGTGGTAACCTCAACTAAAAACTATCAGCCCTCAGAGCTGGTGCTCTGTTATTTGAGTCATGCTTCCAGTTCTGGCTTTTGGCTGGTTTATTGGAGATCAGAGTCTGAAGGATTTGTCTGCCTGGGTGGGTTTTAAACAGATTCTCCAATCTCAGCCTCCTGAGTAGATAAGAGTAATGAGTGTGAGCTACCTAGGGGTAAACTATTTTTAGGACATTCTATGGGATTACTGTTTTCTTTTAGGATTCTTATCAAAACTTATTTTGTTATTAGAATATTATAAATGTTTCATCTTCAGAACCTGTTTCTCAAATCTGGTATATTTCCACCCAGACATAATGCACTCATGTACTTCAAGAACATTTTGTCAGTAATTAAGTCTACGTGGTTTAAGGTGATAATATTCATTAGCAGTTTCATCACTAATGCCTGTACCAAAGTAGAATTTTGTAATGGTTTTGAATTTCTGTGTTAATGTTTATAGGAAACAGCAAAAACTTAAATTTGTAATGTCTTCATATGAACTACTTCTCAATGTTAACTGCTTTAACACTATCTGACATTTTTAGCATTGTCAGATAGCCTGAGTTTCTGTTTTACTTCATATTTCAGTAAATTAATTATGTGAGTTAATTATCACGTCTCATGTGATCTACAACAAAATCAATCCACAAACTTAAATGGCTTACCACAACAGGAATTTCTTTTCTCACAACTCTGGGGGCTAGAAGTATTAAAGACTATCCTGGCAAGGCTAGTCATTTTACCGAGGAATTAAAAAAAGCATCCAAACCATGTCTTTCCTGCTTTCCATATTTCCTAGTTCCCCTAGCTTGTCACCAGCTAATTTCAATTGTTTACCTAGAACTCCCATTTTCTTCTCCGTGTCTTTATTTTCCTTTGTGTTTCTTAAAGAGCATGTGTATTGGGAATTACCTCCTGCCCCATCATCCAGGATAAAATCTCCAAGCTCAAGATCTTGACTCTCATTTGCAAATACAAAAGGATGATGAAAGGTAACAATATCAGGGAGTAATATAATAGAGAATATCTAAGAGGTATGACAGTTCAATAATGTAATTTAGGTAAGGTAGTCTTTTCAAACTTTTCTTTTTCATTGTATTTTATTTTATTTTATTTTTTGTCAGTCATGGGGTCTGAACACTGGGCCTGGGCATTGTCCCTCAGCTCTTCAGCTCAAGGCTAGCGCTCTACCACTTGAGCCACAGCGCCACTTCTGGCTTCTTCTGCATATTTGGTGCTGAGGAATTGAAGCCAGGGCCTCATGCATGCAAGGCAAGCACTCTACCACTGAGCCACCTTCCCAGCCCCTGATCAAACTTTTCTAAAGAGAAAATATTTAAATCAAGAAATTAATGATAAAAATAAGTCATCCATCAGGGCTCTGTAGCAACAGCGAAGTATTGCCTTGGAAATGGCATTCACCTACTTGATTCAAAGAAAAGAGAAACATGTTATTTAGAACATAAGAGGGAATTAGTAGGAAACAAATTCAGAAAGACTGGTGAATGCCTCATCCTTTAAACTTTTCTCTCAGTTTGGTCAAAATGTAGATGTTGGTACCAATAAATTGTTATTCTCCAACATCATTACATCTTTCTATTAATTTAAATTCAGTGTTGGCTTCTATGATCCAGAAATGATTTTAGGTTATTTAGCAGATAATTTCTTTTTGATTGAGAATCACATCACTAATTTTTGTAGTTTTGAAACATCTAGTTGGTATCTTTATCGTAGTTTAGTAGTTACTTTTTGACATATTATGTTCACTGGGACTACTTATGATACAACCAATAAATTAATATCAAGTGAATTTTTGTTGAATTTAGCATGAGACATGTAGTAAATACTTTTCTTAATGTTATTTGTGAATTTTTGTTTACATTAAATTATATATACCCAATACTGGTGAATAACATCTACTTGCTGAAGAAGGGGACTTTACCACATCAAACTTCATAAGCATACTTACTGTTGACATTAAAACAATTCTAACAAAGTCAGTAAATCCTAATGGGAACCTTCTGTGTGTTACAACCACTATAAAGTTAATTAAAGGAAACTTGGGATAGTCAATACTACAGATGCAATCTATCAGATTCAGGGAAGTACAAAGAGTCTGGATTATTGAATTCTAAGCCTTGCCTGCATCTCAGGGTTGGTGTAAATCAATAACATGGGAAAAGAGCTTTAAAGGCTTGTTACCTCTATTCTTCAGATTTCTGGTTCCAAATAAGAGTGTATGATGATATAAGAACACTGGTGTGTGTTTTACAGAACACAATATTGTTATTGAAAGATTCTGCTACAAAATAAACTAAGCTGGTATAGTTATCTGAGATACCAAGTAAAATGTAGTCTATAAATGCAGAAATATTTTAGAAGAAAGTAATAGTATTTCCCTCAGCATTATGAATGTTATTGCTTTATACAAAGATTTCTGGGTATAACTTTTAACTACTTAGTTGCCACTGTGTAATGTTTTAGGTTCTGAAGATTTTTAAATTTTACTCATTTTGAGTCAGTATGAATAACGTAAAATGAATCACTTTTAATAAAGAATTATGTGATTGTTGGACTTTGTGTAAAAGAAAATTGTTTATCACTATAGCAATTTCTTAAAACTACAAAAAGTAAACAACTTTTACTTTCATTTTGTTGTTCTTACTCTGTCAGAGTTTTGTAACACTAGGCGACCTATGAAAAATAATGTTTCTATAAGGATGCATAAAGTGTAAGAAAGGATTTGCTAATGGTGAGTATTTATTTCTATGTATTTCTTTGCAGTTGAATGAAGTGTGAAAAAGTTCTCTGTAAATTGTAAAAATCTGTCACAATGTGAAATGTGTCAAGGATGCATGTCTTTCTTCTAAATATTTGCTTTCTTTATGTTCAATCTGTTCCCTCTTATTTTGTAATTTACCTCTTTTCGGTTATCCTAAATATATGAACATAGATATATAATATTAGTGTTCAAGAGTCTGTATTCATCAAAGAACCTTGTTGTCCTCTTGTGAGGTGTTTTTTTCTCTAAGTTCAGAAATTTTTTGATAACCATGTGATTGTTCCTCAGAATAATGCATTAAAACACCTCACAAACTTCCATATGTGGTTTCAAAGGGTTTAAGACTTTTGATTTGTTCATTTTCCTGTCTGATATACAAAGACAAACCATTTTCAACCATGTTCCTTAAGCTTTAAGAAAAACTATTTCATAATATGGCTTAGTAATGCATTCCAAATGGGCTGAAACCTTTCTTAATCAGTACCATATCTCAGAAGAAATCAGAACTTAGACGTTAAATTTACAGGTACAATGAAAAAAACACCTCTCCATATCAAGACTTTCTTCTTTTCAATTTCAGTTGGAATAAAAATTGTGCTTTGACTATTGACAAACTGATAAACATGGAAAATAAATGGTCACTTGTGTACTATGAGTATTCATATAGCATACATCTGTATGCAAAATTTCCTCAGCTACACTCAGAGAGATCTGCAGGCAATTCCTTAGTCTCCAGATGATAAGAATCTGGAGGCTGAAAGCCATGATTTCCTTAACAGAAGAAATGTTGCTCGCTGTCAATATTTTCAACATCTAGCCAGCTCTCCCCAAAGCTTTTCTGTTATTATCTGAAATGTGAATGCAAGCTAGCTTTGACTCACAAGGCATTTACTGTTTGACTTTACACCAAGATGGTCTTTTCAGCAACAGAAATTCAATGAATAATTATCTGTTTATCCATCAGCTTTCTGCTCAGGATTTATTAGATGTTTGAATAAATTACAAGATGCATTCCAACAGCATTTTTGCTGTTTCCAATCACTAATATTTTTAACTGTTCTTTACAAGAGTCAAAAAGATTATTTTATACATACACTATTTTATACATTGTCATACAGAAGACAGTAAGAAAGGAAACAAATGTCCTTACATCATTCACAAATGTACACCTGAGCATAAATATAATATTTCATGAAAAGTGAATGCCACAGGTCAATCAGTACTACCATGCTACCATGGTAAAAGGTAAATTCATTAATTTTAAAACAAATGAGATATCATAGGATTTTTATTCAACTTATTATTGTTACTCTACCCACGTTACAAGTGATTCTAATTAAATTACCTGTAAAAATACAAGGTTACATATTTGTGTATTTGCAATAAGATTTTAATTTTTATGGTAAACAACTGTTTGGGACCCCTTTGTTCTATATGGGAAATAAAAATAATAACAACAGCATTCATATCAAACAAAGAACTGTTGAGAGTTGGAAAAAACAGAATATAAATGTGGCTCATTAATTCGTATTCCTGTATTAGAAAATGAAATATTTTCTTAATTTTGCAAGTATTTCTACCTACATCATTAGCTTCAATTTCCTCATTTGATTCAAAGTAATGGCCTCTCACACATGTGGCCCTGACTGGATATGAAAATCAATGATGATTACATGCCTAGCTTTCAATAATTGTTACATGTAATTATTGATTTTTATTAATGGAAAGAATAAAATCAAATTTTATTTTTGGAAGATTAGCTGCATTTTTCCCCAAAGAGATTAGACATTGCAGTCAATCTCTACTCCATTTCTGGTAAAGTCTCTCTGTGCTAATGTCAGTAACTCTCACCTGACAGATGTCTGAAAAATGTATGTGATAAAATGTAAAATATAAATTGACACACATTTAAGACTCAAATTTGTTAATATTCAGAATGCTACTTTATTTTACTATGTGAATTTCATTATATGCATTTCTTTTTTTATTGTGAAAATACTGTACAGAGGGGTTACAATTACATGGGCAAGATAATGAGTACATTTCTTATCAAGCATTGTAGCCTCCTCCTTTGTTTCCCCTTCCCATCCCTTCCCATCCTCTCCCACTCCCCATCCAGTCTTCCTCCCCCCTCCGCACCAAAGTTGTAAAGTTCGTTTTTCCGCATAATGACTTGTACATCTCATTGTCGCAATGGGTCCACCTGTATCCTTATTTAAATGATTTGTTTTTTCCTTTATACCGTGGGGGAGGGACATACAAAGCAACAAAGAAATAATCTTATAAATGTGTTAGAAACAACCGCATGAAAGACAAAAACATTTGAATACATATCTTAGGGTTCATTTCCCTAACATAAACTTATCTGACCTATTCTGCTTGACTCAGACATATACTAGTTATTGCAAATAAGGGAAAGCATGGGACCTATGTTTCTTTGCACCTGGCTTACTTCACTTAATAGAATTTTTTCCAAGTCTTTCCATTTCCTAACAAATGGGGCAATGCCATTCTTTCTGATGGAGGCATAGAATTCCATTGTGTATATATCCCACATTTTCTTGATCCATTCATCTCCTGAGGGGCATCTGGATTGGTTCCATATCTTAGCTATGGTAAATAATGCTGCAATAAACAGAGTCGTGCTGGTAGCTTTAGTGTGGCCTTGTTTGTGATCATTTGGGTAAATGCCCAAAAGTGGGATTTCTGTTTCCTAATTGCATTAATCCAACCACAAATCAACATATAATTTTTGCATTTTTCAATGCTTGCTGTGATATTTAGTCTGATTTTAACAGATTAAAATGTCCATTCATCAAGTTGGATCACAGATAATTTATTTTTATATCCTTGGCATTTCCTGCCTACATTTTCATTTCAGTGTTTATGAGTTCCATGATAGAAAATAAAAACACACTGTCCTAGAAATCAGTATGGAGACTCAAGAAAGATGTAGTCTGAGATATATAATCTTAAGGTCAAGCAATATTGGTGCTTCACATTTCCATAAGCTTTTTTGAACAATAATAACAAAAGGAATGCAGCAAAGAAATGTCAAGGATAACTTCATGTTTATTCAGTAATACATATAATAAACCCGGTCCTTCAGAAACTAGGATGTGCAACCACAATACAGAAAGAAGAAAACAATGCAAAATACAAAATGTCCCTGAGTACACAAAATAATTAAAACTTAAAAGTATTCTGTCACTTCTTTGTATTTTAGCAAACTAAATACCTTAGTAGGGTATTGTGTATCTCACATGCTAAACCTCTCTAGAAAAATACAGACCTAATTACATCTTAATGTTTACAAATGAATATTCCTAAGTCAGTGGATGACTTCCCTGTATGTACTTTATAGGCTAGAATCAACCACATTTATTGTTTTTTTTATTACAATTGCTAATACGTCATTGTAGCTATTGTAACAAAATGATATATACTGTCTTAGCAAAATCAACTACTTCTTCTGAGAAGCAAGAATACAAGGAAATGTCAATGCTTGAGACAGTGTCTTTGTCTTTAACTCTGCTACTTCATAATGAGATAAATAATTTTATTCAGCAGTTATAGTTACTTTTCTTTTTCATTTTTCATTTTGTTATTTTATTTTTAATGAAAATATTATAATTGCCTTTATAAATGATGCAACTCTTAGGATAACTGTAAGTCTTAAATGGATTAAAATATATGTAATCTGGGACTAAACATAGGGTCAAGTGTTAGAACACCCAAGTGCAGGCCCCTGAGTATAAACATCAATACTACATAAATAAATGAACAAGTAAACATCTTAGCATTTACATTATCCAGGTATTTTCAGGACAAAATTCATCTAAGACTCTGCTCCAAACTTTCCACTATTTATTTTCTGTTCACAATCATCTGTTTGCATGTCACTCTTTTATCCATAGTTATGAATTGAATATTTAGTTTCACTAAATATTGCATCTATTGATATGCAATAGGTACTGTATCATTAAATTAATTACAAAAATAATGTCATCTATATAAGGCTTATATGTTTATCTTTCTTATTTAAAAATAATATCTGAAAAATGTATATACAAGACGCAGGGCACCAGAGTCAAATGTGTATACATTTTTCTAATTTAGGGAGGGGAAGGGAAATAACAAAATGCTGAAATAAGGATACAGGTTGAATGTACAAGACACTATGTTGAAAACAAACTTTATGGCTATGGAGGGATGGGAAGGAGTTGGAGAGTTGGGAAGGGAAGGGATGGTAAGAGGAAAAAAAGAAGGAGGTAATAATGCTCAATAGGAAATGTGCTCATTACCTTACTCATGTAACTGTAATCCCTCTGTACAGTATCTTTACAATAAAAATATATACTAAAAATGTGATATGTATACATGCACACTTTTCTAAAAGTATATAGCTTAAAAATAAGCATAGAATCCTACTAAAAATAATATCTGATTAAAGTTCATAGACTTAAGAAAAAATAGTATGACTGTATTTTCAAAATCTATCACTGAAACTTTTGACACATTTTTCAGATTGCTTCTAATGCAGTTTATTTTAAATAAATAGTACTAAACATTAATAAATGCTATGTCAGTAAATCATGAATCATTGTAGGTATTTGAAACAGGAAAAAGTTTAATGTAGTAATTAGAGGCTTAGAAATTATTCAGTAATATATGTAACATATAGTTTTATATTTATACACACACACACACACACATTCTTTGGCTGTATTTAATGTTTCCTTCCAAAGTATAAGGCAGTGATATGCAGGATTAAAAGTATATAAAAGAGGTAGACAATTAACAGGAAATCTCTCTGAACCACTCTTTCTACTCAGTCCCTGGGTCCATGCATGTCTGTGGATGCTGAGGGAAGGTCATGCATACTTCCTGAATCTTTCTGCCCTTTAATGAAAGTTGACTGTTAACTCTTTCTTTCAATGGAAGTTGACTGCTTACTCTTTCTCCCAATACCCTCCAACATTAATCTGGATATTTCTTAAAAAATAAAACCAACAAAAACAAAAACAAAAAAAAACTTCTATCTAGCTGTTTTCAAAACTTCCATCTTAACTGACATACTGTTGACACAAATTTCAAACTTGTCTTACATGTCCCTTTTACCCTCATGTGTATTTATAGCAACTCTTTTCATTCTTTAATTGTTTGATGATTCTGTATTTTTGTTCTACTCGTACTGATTCCTATGAGATTCAAAATTTGAAGGCCTAAGATTCAAGTGTTGAGTAGTATTAACTATACTAATAAAGTACAATTTTTAATGGGTCATAAGGATAGTAAAAATAATTTAAATTTAGGGGTAGACAAGATAAAGATAGCAGACCACTAATAGAAGGAAATCCATTTTTAAATAGAGGATGAGCAGAGTTGATTTTGTTAAAATATGTGGCAATGATAATAACATTTACAATCCACTAAGTTCTTAATATATTACAGTGAAAACTAGGAGTCAGTGATTATTAATCAAAAAGAACATACAATGACAGTCTATAGGGAAAAAAAATCACAGAAAGTGTGTGTGTCTGTGTGTGTATAGATATATGTAATATTGTATACAAACATCTCTATCTACAATATTATATATATAATATTAAGTTTCTTGTTTGATTTGTGTTAAATATTAGTGAAACTCTAAAATTTCTTGTAAGCACGCTAAATCTGAGCACTTCATCATGCTAATAAATTCTCACCAGTTTTAATTAGTTGAAGTTAGAAACTTGTTATGCTAACACACACACACACACATACACACACACATATATAATATATATCAAGTTCTGGCTTCTGATGCAAAATAAAATTTAAAAATACAATAGTTTGATTCTCTACATCAAAAGAAAAGAAAAAAATCACTAATAAATGTTAATTTTATCCTCAGTACCAGTGTAGTTTTACTTGTACTGTTATTTATTTTGTCATTTCTCCTTAAATATTTGATGAAGAATATTAATACTCCGTCTGTGTAACATGTAGTTTTTATGAGTACTTTTGTATTTAAGAAGAATTGAAGGTCGGGTGCCAGTGGCTCACGCCTGTAATCCTAGCTACTTAGGAGGATGAGATGGGAGGACCACAGTTCAAAGCCAGCCCCGGCAGTAAAGTCCATGAAACTCTTATCTCCAATAAACCACTCAGAAAACTGGAAGTGACACTGTGTCTCAAGTGGTAGAGCACTAGCCTTGAGCTGAAGAGCTCAGGGACAGAGCCCAGGCCCAGAGTTCAAGCTCCACGACCTACAAAAAAGCAAGCAAACAAGCAAGCAAGCAAGCAAGAAAAGATCCAAGTGGTATAATATTGTGTTTTAGTGAAACTCTAAAATTTCTTGTAAGGATTCTAAATCTGAGCATGATTTTAGTTTCACTGAAATCATCTGTCCTAAATAAAATCGCTTCATGATTCTTTCACCTCAGTCCTGTCATTTGTTCTTTTCTCCTTTTTCAGAAGCAGTTAACTCATCAGCTAATGGCTGTAGAAGGTCAAACTTCACTCTCAATCTTTTGGCTTTAATATGTTATTTAAAGAAGCCAAAAATTTGGTTTAACCACATGAAATAAAGTCACCTTTGACTCAGGAATGAACTCACCTTTCATGGATGAGTTTCTACCTCAAAGTCTGCTTTTAGTTTGTTTTATATCAGAAACATTTTTTCACAGACAATTTTAGACAACTGATAAATGCTGACAACCACCTGTTGCATATTAAGCAAAATCCACAACTAATCATTGGATTACATAACCTTTTGAACTATAAAATCTGACTAAGGTACATACAAATTGTTCAAATATAGAAAGTAAAATATTTATTGAGGTTGAATGAATTTTTATTAATTAATTATATAATAAAAACACATGGTCACAAAAATACAATTCAACTATGCTCTTGGTTTATTTTCCTTCTAATTTACAAAATTATCTATTTCACCAAGAACAATTGGTATTTTCTTTTCACCAGCTTATCTGAGAATATTTTCAACAGTTTCTAATAATCAGAGCAATCCACCAAAATCCATACAACCCAATCTAATAGCAAATCAATTACCTGCTAATATAGAAATTACCACACTTGGGCTGGGAAGGTGGCTCAGTAGTAGAGCGCTTCCCTTGCATGCATGAGGCCTTCGGTTCGATTCCTCAGCACCACATAAGCAAATAGAAAAAAGCCGGAAGTGGTGCTGTGGCTCAAGTCGTGGAGCGCTAGCTTTGAGCTGAAAAGCTGAGGGACAGTGCCCAGGCCCAGAGTTCAGGCCCCACGACCGGACCCCCCCCCCAAAAAAAAAAAAAAAAAAAAGAAATCACCACCCTGAAGACTTGATTCTTTTTCTACTCAATGGAGAAATCCAAATCCTTAAAAGAATCCTTTGTGAAGGCTTTTATATTAGGGAGTTGTAAAATAAACTGATCTACTAGTTTAAGAGAAACAAGAAATAAGATAGAAATTAACGAGCAATCACAAATTAGAAATTTCTGAATATGTAATTCAGAAATTAGAAATATTCTCAGAGTAGGAGTACATTAAGTTGCCAGGATCATCTAATTTATACACTTAGGAAACATGTGCTCCCTCTAAGTTTGATTTCTCAAATAAATCCACAGCAATTACAAGTCAGTGTCACATACAACATAACATTTTAAATTATATTTGGAAACCTGAAATAAAATAGATATGGGCAATTTAACCAAACAAGAAGAAAGGGATATTACATTTCTATGCCCCAATTATCCACAAAGTTACATGCAATTGTTAAGCTATTAAAGAGATCTGTGGGGGTATTAAACCTAGACTTATAAATGTGGTATACCATTGGACTTATAAATGTGGTATACCATTGAGTTTCACTTCTAAATTCTAGAGATAATTTTCAGACACTTAAAAATACTATTTAGAAATTGGTCAGGCCAGAGTTAATAGCTAACAATCAGTTCTAAGATCCTCACATATAACAAATCTACATCTATGAAAAACATGTGTCTTAATTCCATTCCATAACTCAACAAAATATTGCTTTAGGTGGTTAGCTATATACCTATTGGATTTCTGGAAACCCAAAGTAAACTGTTTTATTAACCTACTTAAGATCCATAGACTACCACAGAGTTTGTGTCTTAAATAATAGAAATTTATTTCATTAGTTCTGGAGCATACAACTCTGAGATCTAAGCACCAGCATTACCAGTCTCTGGTGAGACCTCTGTTGGCTTGTAGTTGGTGCCATTTTGCTGTGTGATCCCCACTAGCGAGAGGAGAGACCTAAGGTCTCCCTACTGTATCTCCACAGAAAGCTACTAATCCTGTGGGATAATGGCTCCAGCCTTAAACTTCATTTGGTTCTAATCAATATTTTCTAAGACCTGTCTCCAAATTAGACAGATGGGGAATTAAAGGCTTTAATTTACAAAAGGAAAGGGTATGGTAAAAAAATGTTTAGGGTCACAGAAATGTATGTAACACTTGGGTATGGTTGCACATGCTCATAATCCCAGTACTCTGTAAGTGGGACAGGAAGATTGAGAGTTTGTCTTGAAAAACTACCCCCCCCAAACAAAACAAAAACAACAAAAGGAATGCTGTAAAGTATAAGAAATATATATATAAGAGGGTGTAAAGAAAATGTAAGAATTCTGCTTTAAATATGGAGGTGGTGCATGCTTTAAAATGTAAACACATTACATTCAACTACCAACAAAAGAAAGTGAAATCATAACAAGAAAGCTTTGAATATGGAAACATCTTTAACAACCCTTGTGTGCCAAATGTGATTATAACATATGTAGAATGGAATGAACTTCAGTGAAAAATAGATACTTCCAATTTAAACATAAGGGTGCAGCATTTGGAATTTTTGAATTTTATATTACTTGTTTAAGCAACACAAGCCACCAAAATAAAATCACAATAGAGCCAAAAGAAATGGGTCTCTAATTTATTTATAGAGCAGTATCAGCAGTAATTCTCGACTCATGCAAAGGTCAAATACAGGTTATTATGAATCATGCTGGTGAGGCTTTATGAGTAAAATGACCTTTGACCTTCACATTTCCAGATGTTACTATTTGCAGTTTAATAGTCAAAACACAGCTCTGACCCATACTGAGAACTGGCAGGAATTAATTCTACAGTAGATCAGGGCTATTTATTTTACATATCAACAGTGTTTGGGTGTGTCCCCAGTCAGTATATTCTCATAAATCATGATTATGTACATGTTTTCTGATGACCCTTTGAGTTAATGGTTCTATGCTTGTCTTGATTCTTTTCACCACTTCATGATGAGTAAATTGTTCCAACTGCACCAGCTGAAACTACAATTTTATTCACTTCAAGCAAAATGCAGTCAATATTCATTTCTTCAGGGATCTTTTTAGGAATAATTTTATAAATGGAGAGGCAAAATTTCAGAAGAAATGTTGTGAAATAACACAAAATTTGTTTCAAATATTATTGTGTTTAATAGCCTATAGAAGGCTTAACAAAAGCACATACCTAAAAATAGACAATAAAGATCACCATCAAGATTAATCTTCTGTAAAGAAATTATATAGGAATTGGTTTAATTCTTTCCATTCATACATGTGGAATTTATCTTATCCAGTATCTATGAAGCTCTTCCATTCTTAGTAACACTAGATTGAGGTTACACATTAATTTATCATATGCGTTCTGAAGATAAGCAAAAGTCATTATTGCAACATGTACTGTTTACAGTATTTATATATCTTAGAGAATAGGAATACATTGATAAACTACTAATAACTTTTTATACATGTATATGAAAATGTAACATATCTTATTCTATTTACTTTGAGAGCTAAAATGCATTGATGAAAAATTAAAATTGTACTTTAGTTCATATATATATATATCACAGAATGGAGAAGTATAAGGGAAGGGATGGGTCGAAGAGGAGTGAAGTTTTTGAAGTGATGACAAAGATCAATATGCATTGTATACATAAAGTGTTTTGTTAAATGGCAAAAGGAATCAATTACATAACAAAATTAAGATATGTGGGGGAAAGGGTGGGTTAGATCTAGGTGAGAATGTTGAAAAAGGTACATTGATCAAGATGTGCTACATTCGTAAACTGCTTTGCTGAGTAGCATCTCCTTTGTAAAGCACTTAAAGAGAATAAAATTGTTTTTAAAAATGGAAACAAAATGAGAAAAACCTAATGTTAATGTGGTTCATAGAAGCAATGTGGTTCAATAGGTAATCCCTAATGATCAAGGCAATATTGGAAATACACTTTTATTAACCCCCACCCTAGTCTTAATGAGTCAGACACTTGCTGTAGCACAGCAATTTATATTTCAAAGTTTTCCATGTGTTGCTCACTAAATTTTATAACACATGCCTGTGTAATTTTATGCTTTCCAGCTAATTGAGATTTCAAACTAAAAATACTTTCCTTAATATTAATTATTGATAAACTTTGAAATGAACAGTTTGCGTGGTAAACAAAATAGTAAACATTGTCTTCAATTTGTCAGTTGAATACTGCTGTCATAAAATGATACTGTTAGTATCTTTAATATGTCTTTATCTCTTTCTGACTGCTAAATATAATTTCACAGTTAAAACATTTCCTTTAATTTCCGCTTTTCCTTTGCCAGATGTTTTTAAACACAAAAAATACTTTTCTTTGAATTTTTGAGCAGACATATATGAGGTTCTATGGTAAATTTTCTATACATGTATACAGTATTCATTGAACAAATTCACCCTCTCCACCATATTATCTTTCCTCTCCACTATCATTAATCTTCTTCAAATAGCATTTTATGAGTTTCATTTTGCTGATTCACACACACACACACACACCCCTCATAGGTATAGTCTTTGATCATCTTCACTCCTCAGTATCCCCTTTTACTCCCTCCCTTTCCTGCTGTTACATCTTCAAAGAGTTCCCCTTTTACATCAATTTCTCTTTGTTATAACTAGTAACATCATTATCTTTCTAGGTCTACTTTCTTCAAATGTGTGGTAACAACATACAGTATGGAGGTTCCTCAAAAATCTAAATATAAAACTTCTGATGACCCAGCAATTCCATTAATGGGAAATGATCCAATAGACCACAAGCAAGTTTACAGTGAAGTCAACATGTTCAATGAAGCACTATTCACTATTGCCAAGTTATGGAATATGGCCTGATGAGGGATGAATGGATGGATGGATGAATGGATGGATGGATCTCTATGGATGAATGGATCAAGAAAATGTGTGTGTGTGTGTGTGTGTGTGTGTGTGTGTGTGTAATACGACTTTACTCATCTACTAGAAAGAATGACATGGTACTATTTATAAGGAAATTGAAAAACTTTAAAAACATCATATAAGGCGAAATAAGCCAGACCCAGAAAAACAAAGGTTTCATGATTTCTTCATTTGTGGTAGATAGAATGTAACCATAAAACTTTGAATAAACTTGGTGGGCAGTATGCATATGGTTACAAATGAATTAACTGAAATATAATAGATTCTATACAGAGCTCAAATAGTATCATCTTTTAGAAAACTAGGTCAAAGTCAAACACAACACCAGTTTGGGTTTTTATATGCAACCCTTTTAAATTTGATTCAGTCTTATTCATAGTCCAATTTAGAAACTAATTGCATAAGCCTATATCTCCTAGGGTTTCCCATATGTTTTCCTTTAGGAGTTTTAAGATTTTTTTAATGTTACATTAAAATCTTTTCTTGCATTTGGAGTCTCTTTTTGTACAGGATAAGATATAGTTTCATTCTTCTATATATAGATAACACTATTTGTTGAAGGAGCTATCTTTACTACAATGCATGATTTAGAATCCTGATATGATTGTAGTTATGTGGATTTATTTCTGGGCCATCTGTTCTGTTCCATTGGTCTTTTGTGCCAGGACCATGTGGTTTTTGGTACATGGCTACATATGAGATTTAGTTTTTATGAACATCTCTGTGGTAGAGAAGACTAAGCTACTAACTTAATGAGGGAAATTAATTTAACAACAATAGTTAAGGTTTGACAAGGTTGTCACAGTGCCAGGTAGTACATTGTCATTATCTACATCATTGATACAATGGGTGCATTGCTCCCTGAATCTTTTCACAGTATTATCTTTAGATAGACATGTTTCCTACCAATATTTACTTCAGTTTTCTGGTACAGAACTATTCAAATTAAAATACATATTTTCATTTTTCTTTCAAAGTATACTCATACTGTTGTATTTAAGGACAATTAGTAGATAAGAGAGAGGATCTAAAATGTATTTTGATTTTGATTTTTGAAATGGTTCACTTAGTTTTGCAATTTAATGTTGAGCTTTTGTATTCACAAAAATATTTTTCACACATATCAAATAGTTTACCTACTTATCCACAGGTTGTTTTTTTCATTTTTTTATTGTAAGAGTGACATACAGTTACATAAGTAAGGCAATGGGTGCATTTTTTAAATTATTTAATTTCCAAAGTGATATACAGAGGGGTTACAGTGTTGTTTAAACAGAGCTGTAATCCTTACTGCTCAATACACATACATGGGAACATGGAATGATGTTTTTGATGATTTTGCACTCAAATGAACATTACAAAAACATTCTGTTTTGCTTTTCCATTACTTTTAGAGGCTAGCAAAGATAAGCCTCACTCTTCCAGCCTTCCTTGCCTTTGGACAGGGTACTATGGCATAGTCTAATGAGATTTATATAAGAGTCTACAAAGGGGGCTCATGGGAAACGTTAGCTTCCTTTTAAAGGTGATATTTATGGCCTGCAACAATCCTCCCTTCTTTAGGCCCTAAATGTCGATGTTTTTTACTGGACCCATGTTGGTCATCTTAGGATCTTGGGCAGAAGCCATGAGACTCACAGATGCAGCTGTACTAGATTATGGAGCACCTGTAGCTATAGCCATCATTGCCTCTTGTAAAGAAGCAGGGAAGGGGAAAGCACAATTCTTTACCATAATTTCTTTAAGCCACTCCTGGGCTGACTTTAATGATTATCATCTAATTTTCTTCATGTTCCAATTGGCTGTACACAAGACTTAACAAATTTAAGTCCTGAGTGACCATAAGTATTATTTTTATATAATAAGCAATATGTGTAAGTTCAAAATCCCTTGTACAAAGCTATTTCCAGCAGGAATTAAATACATTGGCATGATACAGAAAAATAATGTTAATAGAATCTGAACATAGATCCTATTCCACCCATTTCAAGTTCTTCTGATGGTGTGATTTCTTTTTACTTAAAAACTAGAATATTTAAATAAATAAAACATTTGATTTTAAAACAAAATAAAAATTAACAAATGAATAATTGGAATAATTTAATCAAATTAATTCAATGTCTTCATTCACTCCTTTTGTATAATAGTAGTAAAAAAATGTAATAGAAAGGGAGTTGAATAGCATTCGAGGTTCATGATCTTAGTAATAATTGCATTTTAATTTTTCTCCAGCTCTTTCTCCTATGTTTATCTCCATAGCATGATGGTTAAGGTGCCATTTGACATGTAATTTTAAATGTTTAAAATATAATTTGTAGACACTGACAATTTCTTTTCTGGCACATGAGAGAGATTTTCCCCAAATGGGTTTCACAGATTTCTTCTCTGCCTGTGTATTATAAAATAGTTCCCTGCAGGTACTTCTGCAGATTCAGGAAACAATTTTAATACCATTAGCTTCACTATGTTGGGTCAGAGGCGCTTCATAAACCCTTGCATGGTCATTTTAATTTTATAGATTTTATTGAGAGAAAGTCATAAACTAGTCTAAACCATAAAAAAAATCAAAGACTGACATTCTTGTGCTTTACAAAGGCATACTTTTCATTATTTCAATATTTCAAGATGAGCAAATTTATTGAAAATGTTGTAACCCTTTTATATTTCTGGATCATTAAGACAAGACAAGAGCAATGAAAAAAATGCCCACCAAAATGGCACAGGAAATTACCCCTGGAAACAGAGTATAGAAATAATAGCCTTCTTAAAATATGTTAATTTCCACTTATATTAGCTGTAAAATATGCTTCTGAGAACTTGCCAATAAAATACAATTTATTCTATGACCAGAAAAACATGTTTGCTTTAATTAATTTAATATTTTAGTGTAAAGAGAAATGGAATGCTGGAAGAGTCATAATTAAAAAGTGCAGGATATGTGTTGTTTCCTGTAACGTAAGTGAGCAAAAATATAGTAACATTTACATCTTGTTCTACCTCCAAGCTAGATATCAAACTAGGAAGTAACTAATGTTTTGTGAATTGGTGGTATACACTGGTATCTGTGAAGAAAGGCAGAATCACATTAACTTTTTTAAAACAAAAAACAAAAACCATGGAAGTGGTGCTGTAGCACAAGTGGTAGAGCACTTGTCTTGAGCTGAAAAGCTAAGGGACAGCATTCAGGCCCAGAGTTCAAGCCCCACGATGGACAAAAAAAAATTCTTAAAATGTCAATAGTAAATATATGTAAATGTATATATATTTATATATACAAATATATTTATAAAATAAATAAGTATACTATCTAATAAAAGTATACTACAAACACTTGTGAATTAATTCAGCATATAACTGAACATTAGATATATAACTTCTAAATCTTTAGGTCTTTTTGTTTGTGGGGGGGTGGGTGCAGCACAGGGTTTGAACTCAGGGCCTCTCACTGTTAGGAAGATCCTCCACAACTACAGTCACAGCTCCAAGCTCTTTTTGCTTTGGTAAATTTTCAGAAAAAAACCTCACATATTTTTCCCAAAGCTAACTCAGTCATATATTCTTCCATCTTACTGCCTGGAGAACCTTGAATTACATGTGTGAACCCCCAATTATTGCCTCTCAATTCCTTTAAACTGGCTGGAAAAGAACATGTTTATCAGATACTTTCCTATCTTCATTATTTCACATAAAGGGTACATGATATTATTTTGTTGTTGGTCTCTGTCTACACTGGATTAAACATATATTCTGCATGAGTTTTAGTTTCACAGTTTATGCTCACTACTCTATATACTTTCTTTTTCATTCTTGATTTTTAGGTTTCTTTGTTGATGACTTCTGAGAGTTGGTTAAATTATTGCAATTTTCAGATGCAACTTCCAAATTGTGGATATTCATTTTTGTTTGAATTATCTCATTCTTTTCTGTCATTTTGTTTTCAATTATTTCCATGCATTTTATTCTATTTTGCTTATAACATTGCAAAGGTTATGACTATGCCTTTTTCTTTATATATATATATATCCATTAAATTTTATAAAATATATTTTTTGTTTTAAACTATAAGCTTGATGTCATATGTTTAACATTATAAAATCTTGACTTATGTGCACAGTATAGATACAATGAATTGATTTAGAGTGGCTCATATACTCACATAGTGCTATATGGAAACATCTGGATACTAAAACAACTGGGATCCTCAAATACCTTTCTTCATGTGGCTGTGTTCTACCATCAAAGCTTTGGGATAGATGTATTTTGGTATATTAGAGTTCAGAATTCCAAAGGCACCTGTCATAAGAAAGCAGACAGGTAGAATCCATATTGCCTTTTGTGACCTGTCTTCAGAGGTCACAGAACATCTTTTCTGTCATGCTCTGTAACATGATGTATTGAAGACTACCCAGATTCAAGAGCAAGCTGATTTGGTGGAAGAAGTTATGAGGCTTGATGTGTATAGGAGGGATACATTTAGAAATTATAGTCATTCAAAGGTTTCAAACCACCTGATAATATTTAGGGAAAATGTCCCAGCTATTATTGGTCTCAGAGATTCAGCTAAAATGGATTTGAGCTCTGAACCTCCATGAGGGATGAAGGGCATTCTTCAAATTCAAATTTTATTAATGAAGAGGAAGATTTAGATGGTTAATTTTCCTATGTGAAGTAGGTTCTTTTTAAAATTTATTGGCAAGGTGATGTATAGAGGGGTTACAGTTATATATTTAAGGTAGTGAGTACATTACTTGCTGAACTTGTTACCCATACCTCTTTTTTCTCCCACTTTCCCTTTCCCCCAACTCCCCTCTCAACTTGTACAGATCATTTCCAAAATATTGTCTTGTGTATATCACTGTTTCATTAGTTCACCCTTTGTCCTTTGTCTCACCATTTTGTTGTTCTCCTTCTCTTCCTTAATTCAGATAAATGTATATACAATATCCTGGGTACCAAAATCAAACAGAGTGGCAAGAGATAAACCATAGAATAAAAATCACAGAAGAAAGAAAAATCACATGGAATATTAAAACAACAACAACAAAGAAAAATTTCTTGTTTCTATATTGGAGTTCATTTTGCTTAGCATCAACTTATAAGGTCATATGTACATAACTGTTGAGCTATTCTGTTCATCTACTAAAAATCATACTAAGTGAAGTAAGCCAGACCCAAATAAACATTGGTAGCATGGTTTCCCTCATTTGTAATAACTAGGTGTTTTTTTGACATTATCATTTCATATATACTTCAAAAGATTATATAACACATAACAATAAATAAAAATTATTAAGCAGGTTTACAAAAGGCATTTTAAGGAAATTTCCTCATTTAACAAATTATTGACTTTAATTTGTTCTATTTTAGGATTTCACACACACACACACACACACACACACACACGTGCGCGCGCGCGCACACACACACACACACACACGATTTAAACACAAGACCAGAATTGTGTTCATATTCAGGGCTTTGTACAAGCTAGGCATGTTCTCTGCCATTGAGCTCCATCTGCATCCTTCTGTTATAAATTTAAAGTTTTTTTTTTATATTTGATCTATAATTTTATTCTTTTGTGGTTAAAGCATTTTTGTAGGTTTTATTCGATGCTCTTGCTAAAAACAAAGAATGGAACTAGAGAATTTCCTAAATTTTCTAAATTATATTTAATAAGTGATTATATAATTTGTTCATGTCTACCACCATGAAATTGCTACATCATCCCTGGAAGAAAGAATATTTATAGAATTTTTGCAGGATTTCAAAGTAGAAGCCAAAAAAATATTGTGGTTTAAGCTATGAGCTTCCACATATAAACTTGCACCTTTGTTAGAAGCAAGAATACCATCATAGTAAAAATCAAAGTGTATCCATTTTTAAAAGGAGAGAATTAGGTCTAACAACCAGAAGAAATAAAAAAGCAATTGGTACATTTTTGTTTATATAATTTACAAAGTAATTTCAATCATATCATTTGCTTTTAGGCTCACTTTCAAAGCTATGTGGTTTATTATTATTAAACTGGCATAGGTCTTGTGACCAGCTACTCTACTAGGAAAATGGTTTGTACTAATTCCGAATTTAAAATATAATAATAATAATACATTGTAACTGACATGGCTCAAGTAGTTGAAGTTCTGCCTGCCAAATACAACCACCTGCATTCTACTCCAGGACCACACACACACACACACACACACACACACACACACACACTAGTCAGTGCATCTGTAATCCTTATTACTTTGGAGGCATTGATGGAATGGATTGTGGTTTGAGGAGAGACTGGATGAAAGTTACTGTGACTTCATTTCAATCAGCAAGTATGCAACACTGTACTTACCTATTGTCCTCACTACATGGGAAATTCCAAAACCTTTCTAAAACAACAACAACAAAAAACAATGGCTAGAAATGTGGTTTAATTGGAGGTTACCTCCTTGGCAAACAGGAGGCTCAGAGTTCAAGTCCCCAAACCACAGATCTAAATAAACAAACATATCAACAAATACAAACCTATAGTGGCTTCTGACTTGTTTCCCAACTAATAATTAATTACTGATTTTGCTAATTTCATACCAAACATGCTATGAGAGTTATCTGTGAATCCCTAACTTGTGAGCACTTTATCAGCAAACCTGAAATCTCTACTTTGCCAAAAGTCATTGAAGTAGAAAGTTTATGATATACGTGACTTACTCAGGGAGTGGCCACCCTGAAGACTTCTAATATTTTTTAATGGGTAAAGTCAGAAATATAGTCATGCAATGATGCTTTTGAGGGAACTCAAATATACTTCTCACTGATCTTTTCCCATGTTAACAGATTTTTTGCATTTTATTTGCATATTTAGTCACACACAGTGTCTCACTGCAGATTTCCCATATATGCATACAGAGGGTCATATGATGCTCTTTCCCCAATCTTGAAAACAGTCCAAAAGATTTTATCATGGTTACGTGCTTGAGTATAACATACTTAGACCACATTTATCCCCTGCAGAGACTTTCCTTTCCCCCTCTATCCTTCTCTTGGTACTTCTACTACAGAAACTATTTTACATAGGCTTTCACTCTAGAATAGCAAAAACATAAGTACTTGCTACAGATGGAGGGAACGATTGAGTAATATTTAATCCACTTCAGAAATTTCCAAGTATAAGTAAGTGTTAATAGGTATAAAAACTTCCCCTTGCTCAGTCCAACAGTTTCTGTAATTCTCTTTTCATTTTCGAAGTACTTCTCAACAATACAAATGTAGAAATATTGCATGACACAATCAACTTCCCTCAGAGAAGTCACAGGGATGTTTAATAATGCAGTAACATTCTGTGGAAACAATTAGAAAAAACGTGTTTAGTTAAGAGACACGTTTCTCTTTTATATCGAGGACATGCTTCATCATTCTCATTATAAAAAAATAGTAAGAAAAATAAATTTTCAGCGTTTTTGTGTTTGGGTTGCATGTTTTATTTCCTTTATTTTTTTTCTGTAAGTTGGTCACTCTTTCCATTGTAATTTATAGCAAGCTGTTGTGGGACTTTTTCAGTAAAGACCTTTGCTTCCAGGCAGGTGAAGATATGAAAGCACAGTCATATTCAAATCGCCTATAGTTAGTTCTACAAACAAAAATATAGTTGACATTGTGATTCTGGCAAGAGAACGTGGCATCTATTTTAAGTAAAGGTCAACATCAATTGTAATCAGCTTCATGCTTCCAGCCCTAAGCTCTGGATCCTGTAAACTTTGTACATAAAATAAGTCACTCGGATCTCATTTGAAGCTGTTTTCTTTTAAAATGCTTCCAGAGGGAGCTCCAATCTCAGTGTAATCATTTCATTTGATAGTGATTAATTTAAACTAAGAATTTGTCAATAGTGCATTGAGGAATAGTTACAACAGCTGGGCATTAGTGGCTCACACTTGTAATCCTAGCTACTCAGGAGGCTGAGATCTGAAGATCACAGTTCAAAGCCAGCCCAGGCAGGAAAGTGAGACTCTTACCTCCAATTAACCACCAGAAAACCAGAAGTGGCTCTGTGGCTCAGTTGGTAGAGCTGAAGAGCTCAGGGATAGTGCCCAGGCCCAGAGTTCAAGACCCACAACCAACAAAAAAAATTACAATATAAAAGCACACATATTAAATGTGTACAGTGTAATGTGTTTCTGTGTTTCAACATATAAAAATATTCATGATAATAACATCACAAGCCAGGAAATAGACATATCCAAAACTTCTCAAATATTTTCTGTTCCTCTTATTTTTCTCTTTTATTGTTGTGATAACAACATTTAAAATAAGATCTGATGTATATCAATTTTGAACTACAGAACATTGAATTGTTAGCTGTCAGCAATAGGTATAGCAGATCTCAAACATATTATAGAACTCTTGAGAGTTTCTAGAATTTACTTTTCTAGTATAATTGGAAATTTACACTCATTGAATAATTCTCTGATTTTTTCCATACCCCAGAGTCCAAAAACCACTATTACTACTTTATTTTTATTTTTTTGTTGGTCGTGGGGCTTGAACTCTGGGCCTGGGCGCTGTCTCTCAGCTCTTCAGCTCAAGGCGAGCGCTCTACCACTTGAACCACAGCACCATGTCCGGTTTTCTAGTGGTTTATTGGAGATAAGAGTCTCATGGAGTTTTCTCCCCAGGCTGGCTTTGAAACGTGATCCTCAGATCTCAGCCTCCTGAGTAGGTAGGATTACAGGCATGAGCTACGAGTGCCTGGCTTTATTACTACTATTGTGTGAATATTATGAATGGTTCAAAATGATGGAATCATTTAGTGTCTGCCTTGCCATTGCTTTATTTCACTTAACTTAATATATTCCAGGCTCATTCACTACCAAAATTAGCAAGATCATGTTAAAGCTGACAATAAAGAAAATATAAAAAATGGAGAATAGCTGGTACCATATCTCCTATGTTAAATAACATCACAATGATCATGGTATTGTAAGTGCCTCTCTGAGATGCTGATTTTATTTTGAGATATATTCTAGTTATTGGATAAGATAATTATCATAATTTTACATTTTTATTTATACAGCATACTGACAGTTTGTAGGATTCCAGTTATTCAATGTTCTCAACATTTACCTCCATTTTATATAATAGCCATTGGAACAAGAGCGAAATAATATTTCACTGTTAATTTGATTTTGATTTTCTCAGTGATATAATGAATTTTGCAAGTATTCATTAGCAATATAGATCATTTTCTTCAAGAAGTATCTGTGTAAAACTTGATGTTGGTATAATTTGGGGAGGGGAAGGGAAAAAGCAAATTGTTTAAACAGGGATTGCAACAATGAGATGTACAAGACATTATGTCGAAAAACAAACTTTACAACTTTGGCACAGTGGGGAGGGGAAGATGGGAAGGGATGGGAAGGGGAAACAAAGGAGGAGGCAACAATTCTTGATAAGAAATGTACTCATTACCTTGCTCATGTAATTGTAACCCCTCTGTACGATATTTTCACAATTAAAAAAATATATATATATGTAAAGCTTAACCCAGATTTTTTTGGATGCTTCCCTTTTTTCCTTGTAAATGACTCTCTATATAGATAGATAGCCAGATAGATAGATAAATATCTAAATATATCTGTCTCTATATAGAGACAGAATTTGTAAGTATTCTGTTGATACTTTATATTGACTTTTCATTCTCTTGACTATCTCCTGTACAATGCAGAAGTCCTTGTGGTTTCATATGATTTCATTTTAATCCTTTCCTTTGTTATTCAGCTTTTGGCGACCTGTCCAAGAAATTATCACCAAGGCTATATTAAGAAGCTTCCCTTTATGTTTATTTCCTAGAATTTCATAGATTGTGTTTTTACATTTAAGTCTTTTATACAGCATGTAATTATTTTTGTATACATTTCTATAAGGTTGGAATCACATCTGTAGCTCATTGGACAGTATGAGCATTTAAATAGCATTAAGTGATTTCATTTATGACTATGAATATCTTTTCATTTATTTCTGTTTAATTTTACTTAATGTTTTATAACTTTCAATGTATATAATCTCAAATATATTTTTGTAAGGTTTACCAAATCAAATTTTTAGCATATCATTGATATATTAGCTGTAAATGTCAAACATATAAAAAGAAAAACCAATCAAGAATAATATATTTGATGAATCATATCAAAAATGTAATCATGACAGATTGTAGACTATCTTCTCAATTACTAAGAATGGATGATACATTTATCTGTAAATTATATAAGAAGTACATTTGTAAACATAGCCTTTCCAGGAAGAGAACATAAGATGCTACTCAGTATTTGTCAAAACAAGTTGCCCCCTACAATCTAGCCACATCAAACTACATATGTTTCTTAAATACTTTTCCAGCTCTTTCTGAGCTTTCTGCCTAAAATCATATCCCTCCATTCCTGCCTAACACACAGACACAGACACACACACAGACACACACACAGACACACACACACACACACATAAACACACACACACACAGACAAACACACACAAATCTGCTCTGTAAATAGTGATTCCTGCTTAACACAACCTTACTAGATTAGGAAATAGCTAATAAGTGAACAGTAAATGAACAAAGAATGTACAGGAAAAGTAATCAATATTCAGTAAAACACTATGAGTAGGAATGATAATATTTTGTTCTCCTAAGAAACAACTTGAGGATTTCAAAGCATTCAAAATTCAAGTACTAACACACACACACACACACACACACACACACACACACACACACACACACACACACACACACCTGTTTTCGGCTATCACTACTTTGTGAGGAATTGGAAAACTAAAAATACCTGAGGATAAAATAACAGTAAGGAATGAAATAATCATATTAAGTAAAAATTGCAGTGTTTTAATTTTTCAAGAAACCTAAAGTGTGTGTATGTGTGCTTGTCTCTATACCTGTTTGTAAAAGACAACAATAAATGCAACCATATAGAATCTGGAACTATGAGTGTAAAAACTCCACAAAAAATGAATTTCTAACAATGATAAGATTATATTTTCCTGACAGAATAAAAGGACTTTTGCAGTTTGAGATGTTACAGAGCAAAAAAAAAAAAAAAATTAGCCATTCAAGTAACTATAACTACTACTATTTTCTCTTAATATTATGTAACATTTCTTTTATTAAATGTATCTTAAATTAGGAATAATAACTTATCAGATACTTAAAGTTAGTTTTTATGCCCTAATATTACTTTTTCTAGAATTTGAATTACATTTATAGTATTATTACTTTGAATAATTCTGCTACTCATAGGTTTGAACCTATCTTTATCAGCCCAAGGTAAGTCACTAAGTTCTTTCTACATAGGTGAATTTAGGTTTTAGACCTATATTCTTTAATCAATATGTCTTGTATTTTCTATATCTATATATTAATATATAAATATGGATACAAGGGTTGTCTATAGAGGTATATATACATATATGCATCATTGTACATATATATCTATGTTTCTAGATACAGGTATCTGTATACAGATACAGATTTGTATATAGATCTGTATATCTGTATAGCTGTATACAGATACAGATACATCTGTTTATAGATACATAGATATCTATATATAGATACATAGATATCTATGTTCATATATGTGTCTATATACAGATATATACTAAAAATCAGAAAAAACTCTCCTGGTTTATACTTCTTGACCATCATTTATGAAGAGATATCCCTAGTATATTTTTATAATTATTCTATGCCTCACTGTATAGTTTTTTTGATTTCTAATTAAATTATATTTCTCACTTACGTCCTCCTATTTTTTTGTTTGTTTGTTTATGTGGTGCTGAGGAATCAAACCCAGGTCCTTATGCATGCTAGGCAAGCACTCTACCACTGAGCCACACCCCAATCCCTCTTCCTCAATATTTTTATGTCTCAATTTGTTTTAAAACATGTTAGTTTATGATCCAGATTAATTTATGATCATTTTTAATACCCTCATGTTAATCTTCATACAAGTACATTTTTATACTACAGTTTTGGTGAGAAAATTTGTTGTTGGTTTAACTTCTTGAGATCCAATGTAAATGTCCTTGTTCATTTGTAGAAACTAGATCTAAAATAATAATCATACTAATAATATTTTAAAAAAACATCAAAGTGGAAAAGGAACTCTGGGGGAAAATTGGTGAGATGGATAAAGAAACAATCCAAGGGCTGAAGAGGACCAAAGTATATTATATAAAATATTGTTTGTATGTTGTATAGTGTACTTCCATATATATTTACATATATGGAAATATAATATATGTTTATTATAAATACATGTGCAACATAATAAAACAGACCAAACACTTTTAAAGTGGGATGGGGAGGAACAAGAGATTTATATATTAATATATAAATATACAAAGGAAGGGAAAACCATATTCGACACACACTGTATGCTTATATTGAATTATCTTAGACACTTCTTGGATTCTTAACATATGTTAATTCAAGAAAATAATATACCAACTCAAGTTTTTAAAATTATTGTCAAAAATAGAAAATCCAGACTTGAGACATTAAGCACAAGGTATATTGGAGTTCACCAGCCATGCATTTCCATAACATCCTCCTTCTCTCATCTTGGGCCCTTTCATCCTTCTTGCAAGTAATGCCAGGCTAACATGCTTCATCCATGTTCCGTTCCAGTGTATGGTGATATTATATATGACTATGTATATAACTACATGTATATATATACACTCATATGTATATATAGAGAGAGACAGTTGTGAGGCATAGAGATAGCTACATAGTTATCTAGAAAGATAGCTATCTACATAGACAGGGAGGGATGAAGGAAAGATAATAAAAACAGCCGCCGGCCACCATTGGCTCATGCCTGTAATCCTAGCTAGTCAGGAAGCTGAGATCTAAGGATTGAGGTTCAAAGCCATCCTGGGCAGGAAAGTCTGTGAGACTCTTATCTCCAGTAAACCACTAGAAAACCAGAAGTGGTGCTGTGGCTCAAGCGGTAGAGCGCTAGCCTTAAGATGAAGAGCTGACGAATAGTGCCCAAGCCCAGAGTTCAAGCTCCATGACCGACAAAAAAAAAAAAAAAGCCAACATGAACCACTGGTTGATCTAGCTAACTTCATTTTCTATTTTGTATGATTTTTTTTTAATTTTGGATAAATATGAAACCAAAATTTTAAACAGTGGTAGGAACTGTTTACAATGCTATTGCTATATTTGAAAAGAATAGAAAGAATGGATTTAAGTTAAATTTACTATATTTATTTCATATTCTTTAATAAAGCAGTAAGTAATACTACTTCAATTAGGGCAAACCCTGTGCTAGTATGAATTTGTTTCCCAGAAAACTGATCACTCAAAAGTAACATCAATATATTATCTTTAATGATATTATCAATTACAAGTTTCACAAATGTTAGTGTTAGTTAAAAATGAATTCCTTTCTTGAAATGTGAGGCACCATGCCACTTTTGCACAGAAAATAAAAGAAAGAATTCTGTAAATGCTAATTTAGACAAGTGAAGCATGTCAATTTAGTTTAAAACAATGGTAATTCCTCAGCTTCGAAATTGTTAACATTCATGGACTCTACTTCCTGTGGTTTTTCACTCAACAATCTCCCAATATATTTCTCAAAAGAGACATTTATCTGAGGAAATTGTTCTCGTAATTAATCATAAATTACACTTGCTGCTCTAGATGCAGTGATCTGTAAAAATTTAATTATGAAATGAATAGTGCCAACTCTCAATTCTAATTCAGTCTTCTTTGATTCATTTCTATTGTATTTATTTAAATAAATGTCTTGGTGATAAAATGGAAATAGGCCACAGTGAGTGCCTCAAAAGTTTTAACACTCTCTCACTCAGATGAAAGTTATTTAGAATAGATAATACTATTTTGTTATTTAGTTGCATGCAATTAAAACTAGTTTAGCAGCTTCTCAATGTGGGAAGTAGATTGTTATTCTGTACTAGGTTACAATTCTCAGTTGACTAGTATTTTGTTGTTGTTGTTGTTGGTCGTGGGGCTTGAACTCTGGGCCTGGGCACTGTCCCTCAGCTCTTCAGCTCAAGGCAAGAGCTCTACCACTTGAGCTACAGCGCCACTTCTGGTTTTCTGAGTGGTTTATTGGAGATAGGAGTCTCACAGTCTCTCCTGCCCGGGCTGGCTTTGAACCGCGATCCTCAGATCTCAGCCTCCTGAGTAGCTAGGATTACAGGCGTGAGCCACCAGTGCCCAGCTTTGACTAGTATTTTTAAAACCCACTGCTGTGTCTCATGCTTCATTTATTTGCTGATAAACACCTAGATGAGCCCCAGTTAAAATTTTGGTAAACAACTAGTGAACTAACATCTAAGAATACAAGGTGAACTCATTAATCCTCGTATAATAATAGTTATTTTAGTATTCATCACAAAATCATCAGTGTTGGGAATCATGATGAACTCAGAGATATTGTGGAACATAAAGACTTATCTCTAGGCTGGGTGCTTGTGGCTCAAGCTTGTAATTCTAGCTATTCAGGAAGTTGAGATCTGAGGATCAAAGTTTGAAGCCAGCCCAGTCAGGAAAGTCAATGAGACTCTTATCTCCAATTAATCAAAGAAAAACTCAGAAATGGTGCTGTGACTCAATAGCAAAAGAAGCAGGGACAGCCCCTCAGGCAGAGTTCAGGCTTTCTCTGGACTTTATTTTCTTATTTTAATTTAGTTATTTATTGGGGCAAGTCCTCAGGCTTGAACTCAAGGCCTGGATATGTCCCTGAGACTCTTTTTCTCAAAGCTAGCATTGTATTCCTTGAGCACAGAACCACTTCCAGCATTTTCTGAGAAGTTTATTGGAGATTGGAGTCTCATTGACCATTTTCCAGTCTGGCTTTGAACCACAAGCCTCAGATTTCAGCCTCCTAAGTAGGTATAACTAAAAGTATGAGCCACCAGCCCCTGGTTTCTGCTACACTTTATATATTCACTAACAATACACCCAGTTCTGGTTATTCCATCTCCTTTTAACATTTCAGGTTATTTGTTCAAAGTTCACTTGGTGGGGGAAGTGTAAGGTGTAGAAGTGTACATTTTCATTTGTCTGTCTTAAGGGCTATGAAGTTTTATTAAAATGCTACATGTGATAAAAATAGACAGGGTATCATAGTTGTAAACACATATATGGGGGGTTGGTGTGTTTCCTATTGCAATTACAGAATATCTGAGGCTGGGTCATTCAAACACAAAAGAGATTGATTTTGGTTTCTGTTTCTGAGGGTTGGGAGGTTCACCCCTTGGCAACACTAGCTGGTGAGGGACTTGTAATGCCTCACAACAAGGAAGATAAAGAGCAGAAGACAGAATAGATACATGCAGAAGAAAGTAGTGATCAAAGTTCTGACCTGTAGATGATGATCTTTTTTAAAACATGAACAAAACTCCACATTGTCTGCAGAGACACAGCACAGCCAAAGAACAGCATAAGTTAGGTAAGGAGTTATGAGAATGTTCAAGAGAAGAAATAGGACTGGGCATGGAGCTCAGTGGTACAGCTTCTACCTAGTACACATGAGGCATTGGATTAAATCCTAGGGCTAACAAAAAGAAAAATGCTGAGCCCCCAAAGAGAATAAATTTGAGAATAAGAATATATAAAAGGTGAATATTGTGTTCTAAGAATTAAATGGCAGTCCAAGGGCTAAGAGATAAAATACAGGGGGAAAGAGGACCAAGAGATGAAAGAAGAAAAATACACAGAGACAGCAGTTTTAAAATGTATTGTCATTTGCACTTTAGCTTAAGAGCAACAAGAAGCCATTAAACGTTAAGCCAAGAATGACACTGGCAGACTTGTGTTTTCAGAGAAGCTAGAGCAGAGGCTAAAACGAGTCAGAGACAACTACATTAATCCAACCAGGAAGAGTACTGGCCTTCTGCAGCATAGTGTTATTCATGACAGAGATGGACACGGCAAGACTACAATAGTTCAGAGGAAGATGTGACAGTTATTCATTGTCAGACTAATAAGGAAATAAAAAAATATAGAAATGATTGTTATCTCAAACTTCTCTTAATAAGGATGTGATATATGCAAATATAAATATATATATACAAATATATATAATTATATATACATATATTATATATGTTATATATACATATATATGGTAACATAAATACAACAGTATAAAAACCAATTTTCACAAGTTTGGCCAAAGACACCTTTACTATGTAGCTAACATCTTGTTGCCAAGCAACAAACAGTGACTCAAGCCTGTAATCCTACCTATACAGGAGGCTGAAATCTGAGGATCAAGATTTGAAGGCAGCCTCATAAGACTCTTATCTCCAGTTAATCACCAGAAAATGGGAAGCAGTGCTGTGGCTCAAAGTGGTAGAGCTCTAGTTTTGAGCTAAAAAGATGAGGCACAGTACCTGTCCCTAAGTTCAAGGCCCATGATGGACAAAAAATAATGCATTAAATAAATCAGTTAATTAATTCATGTGTATATATTACTTAACCTAATACTAACTGGCTATTATGATAACATGTAGTAATTCTGCTTGTAATGCATTGATATATAACTAAACCATTGGATATATAAAGTTTTAGTAGAAATATAAGATTGTAAAAGATGGATATCTACTCTATCATAGATATGGGTTTAAAAATAAGTCAGTTATAAAAAGTAAATAAACAAAAATGTACTTAAATAACTATAAAAATATAAATTTATATCTTTGAACATGAAGTTAAACAATACACCTGTATTTGAATTGAAAGTTACTACTTATGTTTGCCAATATAAATCAAGCTGCACCAGACATAAAGCCAAAGTTGCAGGCTCTAGACAGACTTGGTGAGAAGTCTATTAGGGATCTAGTAGCCACGGCGGAAAAGGTTTGCAATAAGAGAGAGACAGAGGAGCAAAGACAGGAAAGGAAGGACAGAGAACGTGATATTGAGCGTGAAAAGACAGACCGGGCCAAGGAAAAGAGGCCAGACTTGTTGGACTTGCCACTATCACATGCCGAGCATACCTGGTTTACAGACAGCAGCAGTTTCATTCGAGAGGGAAAACAGTATGCAGGCGCAGCAGTCACCACAGACACTGAGATAGTATGGGCAGAAGCACTTCCCCAGGGAACATCTGCACCAAGAGCAGAACCAGTGGCACTAACAAAAGTCCTACAAATGGAAAAAGGGAAGAGACTAAACATGTACAAGGACAGTCGGTCTGCTTTTGCCACTGTGCATGTCCATGGAGTCATTTACCAAGAGAGGGGGCTGCTGACAGCTGAGGGAATTTTAAGCCTCATCCAGGCCATATGGGAACCAGCAAATATTGCCATTATGCACTGCCCTGGCCATCAAAAGGGAACTGATTCAATAACCAAAGGAAATAACTTGGCCAATCAGGCAGCTAAGGAGGCGGCCCTCCAGCCCAGAGCGGGAGAACTGACTCTAGTAGACCCAGGGCCACGAGCTTTGCCTCCTGAGCCTCAGTACTCCCAAGAAGACTTGGAGTGGATAAAGATAATTCCCATGACCTATAAACCCCCGGGGCAGAGAAGAAAATGAAGACTGGTGGAAAACTGGAAAACTGGTGGAAACTTATCTTGCCACAAAGATTGGGCAAGGGGATTCTTAAGAGAATCTATTGGGTCTCTCACATGGGAACTTGAAGAATGCAGGACTTGCTCTGACACTCAGAAGTAAAAATTAGGCAAGGAAATCAACTCAGTGAGGACATTGTTAAAAATTGTAAAGCCTGTCAGCTCACCAATACCCCCAATCAACCGGTTACAAAAGGAGCTCACCTCCGTGGAGATAGGCCCGGTATGTATTGGGAAGTAGACTTCACAGAAATTAAAACTGGAAAATTTGGATATAAATATTTGCTAGTTTTTGTAGACACCTTTTCAGGATAGGTTGAAGCCTACCCAACAAAGCACGAGACCGTGAACGTCGTGGCTAAGAAGATCCTGGAAGAAATCCTACCCAGGTATGGCTTCCCATTCACCATCAGGTCGGACAATTGACTGGCATTTGTTTGAAAAGTAAATCAGAGAATAGCCGAGACACTGGGGACGGATTGGAAATTGCACTGTGCTTATAGACCCCAGAGTTCAGGGCAGGTAGAAAGAATGAATTGGACTCTAAAAGAGACCTTAACTAAATTGGCCTTGGAGACTGGCACAGACTGGGTATAGCTCCTTCCTTTTGCCCTGTTTAGAGTAAGAAACTCACCCTATCAGCTTGGCTTTACTCCTTTTGAAATAATGTATGGACACCCTCCACCCATTATCCTTAGCCTTCAGACTGAATTGCTTGCTGATTTGGATGATAGTGAATTTCTGTGTAAACTTGACTATTTACAGCTGGTGCATAAGAGTATGTGGCCCCAACTTAGAGCATTATATGATTCTGCTTCTATTCCTATTCCCTCCCCCCCCCCCCTTTTGCTTAAACCAGGGGACTAGGTGTTTTTTCAAAGGCACAACTTGAGATCTCTGGAACCATGGTGAAAGGGACCTTACATGGTGCTACTGGCTACACCTACTGCCCTTAAGGTGGATGGCATTGCTCCCACGCCAGACCAGCTGAACCCTTTGCCCTGGACAACCGTGGGGAAACATGGGAAGTCTCCAAGCATCCTACCCAACCACTCTGCATACGCCTCAAAAAAAGAAAAATGAACTGATTGTTATTGGTATTGTTGTTTAATAGTATGGCTAAGGTCAAAGAGGGACTATACCCATTCAAGATCAAGAGCTGTTGGAGTTTAGTTTTGTGCTGGAGCCACAAGATTGTGTCTCAGGACCAGAAGTCAAGGGGGGGAAATGAAGGGTTAAAGTTTTGAGGCAGTGACCACTTGTTGCTTGTTTCTAGCAGAGCAACAGGTGGTGGTAATCCAAAGACCTGGTTGGTTGTGTGCCTTTATAAACCCTGCAAATCTTTAGCTTGGGGCTCTCCTCCTAGGCTCCACTGTGTCGGAGTGTAGGATGAGGCCCGAGCTGCAGCCCATTTAAATAAAAGCTTAAAATAGCTGTAAAGTCTTGACTCTCGGTGGTCTTCTTGATGGGGGTCCTGCGACCTAGGCATAACAGTATATAATACAGCTTTGATGTTCAATCGAGAACTATAACATGTTTAATACTAGGAAAAGTTAATCTGTCTCAATCTGTCTCAAACCGGCTCCATCTGGATCCATCTGGCTCCATTTGTCTCAGTCTGTCTCAATACAGTTTAATCAGGCTCAATCTGGTTTAATCTGGTCCAATCATTCCAGCTCGATCCAGTTGGATCTGGCTCAATCCAGTTTAATCCAGCTCAATATGGCTAAATCTATGTCAATCCAGATGGCTTCAGTTCCATCTGGCTCAATTCATCTCAGTCTGGTTTAATCCAGTTTATTCTGGCTCCATTCGGTTCTATCCAGCTCAATCCTGTTTAGTCTGGTTTAATACAGTCCAGTCATGCTCCATCTGGTGCAATCCTGTTTAATCGAGCTCAATCCCCCTCTATCTGGCTACATCAGGCTTCATCAGGTTCGATCCCGCTTAATCCAATTTAATCTGGTCCAATCTGGCTTGATCTGGTTTAATACAGTTTAATCCAGCTCAATCCGCTTTAATCTGACTCTATCCAGCTCAATCGGTTTAATCCAGTTTAATCCAGTCCAATTCAGCTCCATACGGCTCAATATGGTTTAATAAAGCTCTATGCAGATTGATCAGGTTTAATCCGTCTCAATCTTGCTTGATCTGTCTTCATCCAGTTTGATCTGGCTTGGTCCGGCTCAAACCGGTCCAGAACCATTTTCACCCTTTCAATTTGGCTCAATCCAGTTTAATCCAGTGCAATCTGGCTTGATCTGGCTCAATTCTGTTTAATCTGTCTCAATCCGGTTTATTCCAGTGCAATCCATTTCAATCCAACTCAATCTGGTTTAATCCAGTTCAATTCAGTTTACTCCATTTTAATCTGGCTCAATCCGGTTTAATCTGGCTCCATCAAGATTTAGCCAGCTCAGTCTGGCTCCATCCGGTTTTATCCATTTAATTCTAGCTCAGTCTGTCTTGATCCAGCTCGAACTTGCTCTATCCAGCTTAATCCGTTTTAATCCGGCTCCATCTGGTCAATCCTCTCTATCCTGCTCTATCCAGCTCCTTCAGGTGGCTCCTTGAGGCTCCATCTGGCTCAATCCAGCTCCCAATTTAATCCGGCTCCATCTGGTTTAATCTGGCTCAATCTAACTCAATCAGGCTCAATCCAGTGTAATCTGGCTCTCATACCACATAGGATTCATTACACAACACTTTTTGATGTATCAAACATACCATATACATGAATGTGATATACATGGTGGTCTTTCTTTTTCTCTATATATGTATGCAAAGACAGGCATTGATATATCACCCTTGCCATTAATCCTAGCAACTCAGGAGGCAGCAATCTGGAAGTTTGCAGTTAGACATCAGCGTAGGCTAGAAATGTTAGCTAAATTTCATGTCCCCAAAGTTGGCTAGACTCCCTTCTACAAAAACCAGGACTGGAGGGATGGCTTACGTAGTACAATGCCAATTTAGCACATGTGATGTCCTGAACTCAAACACTGGTATTGAATAAAAGGTTTGATTTTTTTCCTAAACAATGACAAAAATGTACTCACACAAAATGGAAGTGATGTAAGAGTGAGCTGCCAATAATACTATATTGCTAAATATTAATTATATTTAACAATATTCACTGTATAGTTATTTGTGTTAGAAAAGGGTAAAAGTAACTTGTACAAATACGTTATATCCATTGAATAGCATGTTATACCATACTACATACTAAAAAGAAAGAAAAGCAAAACATGTCAAGTAAATATTAAAGAAAAAGGAACAAAAAATACTTGCCTCAGCTCTACAAGGGTAAAGCTGATAAATGGAACGTACCATCAAGTCTGGTGTTAAGCTTCTTTAGAAAAAATGGATTCTCAAGTTTATGTTACAGTAATAGAACACTCTGTTACACAAAGGTTCATATCTTGCTAAATTTTGGCTCTGGGAAATCCCTAATGAAATGTATTGAAATACAAAAGAAATTATTTTCAATTTAAATAATTAGTATATGGGTAAACTAAATAAACACAATTTAAAACAATAACAATATTATCCAAATTAGTGAGATTTTTTAAACAAAGCATTGGAATACTCTGAATGCTTACATACATGACACGTCATTCACAATGAAGAGATAAGCAAATTGAAAACTAAAATAAAATGGGAAAAATCACATCATTCAATCAAAACATTTTTTAAAACAAATATCAACATCTCTTCTAAAAATGAATATGAGGTAATTGAGAATTCCATTTTTGAGTTAATGCTGACTCCTAGGAAATACTAAAATTTGCAACTATGTTTGAAATATTTTATTTCTACTTGTATTCATGTGACCTAATTTCATAAACCAATAGTAGTAGAATCCACATTAGAGATTTTAATATGAGCCAATTTACTTTTACTGAAATCTTCACCTTTCCTTTTATTAGGTATTAATAATTGTTTAATGCTTCTAAGGGTCTTGAAATAACGTCTCTAAAATTTATCTTTAGATCAAATACATTCTCCTACGCAAAACATAGGAACAGGGACAAAACCCTTAGACAATTCCAGTGCAGCAATCTGTGTGACCCAATGCCTACAGGTTTTGCTTAGGTTACTTCAAACTAGGTTCAGATAAAATGTGAGCTCATAGTCTCTAGCCAAGCCAAATACAAAATCTGACATTTTCACAATATGCTTGAGCTGGATTGAGATGGATTAACTTTTCCTAGTATTAAACATGTTATAGTTCTCGATTGAACGTCAAAGCTGTATTATATACTTACTTCACTAATCAAATGTGAAGGTCCCTGATGCATTGTGGAAGAGAAAGGGAAGCCTTTTATCAAAAGCCAGTTCCTGCTTCCTGAATGCTGATACAGTTTCCAAAGTTTCTCTCCAGAGAAAGTAATTTGGTTAGTATCCATGGAATGGGAAAATGAAATTGTAATATACACATGTGCACAAACACACATGCTGTGTGCTCATACTTTTCATTTGCCTTAACGTATCATTTTCTTTGTAGACGTTTCTTTCCAAGATTTATTGTAACAAACGTGTGCTTGAAATGTGTTTTCAAATAAGTTTAAAAGCTCTTGAATGTTTGAGTATTCTCATTTTGACTTTTTCTTTGTAGAAGAATGTATACCTTCTGTAGCTTCTGCAAGGTATAAGATGAAGTGATTTTAATAACCAGATGTGCTGCTAGTTGAACCAGACCATGGATCCCAACACACTCTAAGTAGCACAACTCCATCTGGCTCTATCCGGCTCAATCCAGCTTCATCAGGCTCCATCCAGCTCCATCTGGTTCGTTCTGGCGCAATTCAGCACAATACGACTCTGTCTGGTTCCATCCAGCTCATTCTGGCTGAATCCAGCTTAATCTGGCTCAGTCTGGCTGAATACAGCTCTATCTGGCTCATTCCAGCTCAAATCCAGGTTCCAGGGCTGGTCCTGTCCGACATGGTGATCATAGTCCTTTGTCCTCATCCTCGTCGTTGTCGTCTTTGTCATCCTCTGTGATTCGTAGAGTCCAGGTTTCCATGTCCGTCCGTCCTTCCATCCAGCCCCATCTTCTTCCCCTTGCTCGTGATAGCCTCCTCCGTGTGAAGACAGAGACTGGGAGGCCAAAGCCTGAGACATGATGGCTGTTCCAGAGAAAATAAATAAATAAAAGTAAAACACATATTTTTGAAAAAAAGAGAAATTATCTAGAAAACAGAATCATGAGAATTGAAGTGGGAGGAGAGGAAAATCCATCTAGTATGCATTTATCTATCATCTGTTTGAAATAGCATATATATGCATATGTATATATTTATATTTATACATGTATAGAAGCATGCATCTATGTATACATGTTTCTATCTGGACATAGAAAAAGCCATTTATAAATTTTGACCTAGTTTGTTAAATCCACAAGGAGAAGACTATTTTGGGTTTAATTTCCAAGAAAATCCCTATGACAGAACCAACACTTGCTGTCAGTGAAGAGCAGGTTCCTCACTACATCCACCTTCAGGAAATGTAAGGAGGAAATACAAGTAAAGATATATTCTTGGGCATAACCAAACTACTTGATGAGAGTTGGCATCAGATATTTTTAATGAGTTGGAAGACAGACTACTTTGTTTCATCTGAAATCAAAAAGAAGTGCCCAGTTGATCACCAAGAACTACTCAGTTTCTTTTCTAAAATATGTTTGGTCTTCTTTTTTTTCTCTCTTTCTTTTGGATGCGTATCCAAAAATCATTCATCATTTCATTGTAAAACTCAAATGAAAATAGCAACTTCTTACAGTCCCCATTAACTGGAGTATCAGATTCATGGCTTTGTTGTTAGAATTTATATTCCCAATTTCACAAAAATCTAAAGGAATTCACTTTAGATTCAAATAGTGAGGTTTTAAAAAGTGTTTACTTTCTAAAGTGCACTATTCTTGAGTTTATTTTACTTTTTAAAAAATCAATTAAGAGGAGCTGGAAAGGTGGCTCAGCCGTAGAGTGCTTGCCTTGTATGCATGAGGCCCTGGGTTCGATTCCTCATCATCACATAAGCAGAAAAAGCCAGAAGTGGCTCTGTGGCTCAAGCAGTAAAGCACTAGCCTTGAGCTGAAGAGCTGAGGGACCGTGCCCAGGCCCAGAGTTCAGGCCCCACAACTGGTAAAATTTAAAAAAAAAATCACTCAGGAATGTGGTGAAGATCCCAATTTAGAAAGTTCGAAGAAAAATAATAGATAATAGAATAAGTGGTCTTAATAATCAAGGAATAGTGCCTCTAGTCTGTACTTTGAATTACTTGAGCGAGAGAGATCAAGGGCGCTTGGCCAGAGGCTTTCTGGGGGTAAAAATAAGCTTGAAATACTCCATCTCAAACAATGGCTGTTACTAGAAAGATAAATAAAAAGGATAAAAATGGTCACTCTGAAGTGAATATTTTTTCTATATAATCAATTGTTAGAAAGTTGAGGTTTACTTTCCCAATATATAAATATCCATATAATTTAGAGATGTTTTTGAAAGCCTCCAATCATGTTGGAAACACTATTTAATATTTGGCTTCGTGTCCTGTGTTTGATACATAAAGGTTTTTTTGTTATTTTTAGATATGCTACTTCAGGAGATAATGGCACTCTAAAACAATATATCATACTTATCATTACATCTGTTTCATATATTATTCTCAGTTGTTGAAATTATATATTATACATGGTTAAAGGATTTAAAGAATTTTCATTCAAGTTTTTTTGAGAAAATAAAATGTAAAAGAACTTCATAGGAGGAAATTTAATTTAATATAAAACTTTAACTATGACATTTTATACAACTACTTAAAAGCACTTTAGTTTATTAATATATTTCTTAAAAGCAGAACACAGGAACTTCTTTTATTTGTCAGGGATGTTCATCACCACAGGAAACATCTATTTTATGAAATAGTTGTCTATACATGTCATGTTGATAGTCCTAGGTCTAGACATAGTTGTAATCGATGTAATAGTATAATAGATGTAATAGTATATCTATGGAAAGATAATCCCCACTAAAGAAATTCCAGCTCACTATAGCATGATGTAAAGAAGAGTACAATACAAATGCAGAGCAGGTTTTCTATTCACATGGGAAAATACCATGACCTATCCACAGCAAAATTTCAAATTTAGCTGCTTAAAAACTCAAGTTCATCTTTGGTTAATAATTATTTCAAAAGTCTTCCAGCAAAAGCAATCCATTTAGCTTCTTTAGTACAATATTCCAAGGGAGCATTTTTCCAACGACTGACTTTGAAAAATTTACGCATATAATCAAGACCTCAAAACTTTTGTAGACTCAATCTACAAGTTTATTTTGCCCTTCTTTGCATTTATAAACACTGTTCTTTGGTCCACCTCTTTTTTTACTACCTGTAAACAAACAGAACAGCACTTTGAGGTTGCTCCTATGGAGTGAAATAAAATTTGATCATTTTATATAACTGATCTTTATGACTTTTACATGAGGGATTCTTAAAGATTTAAACATGGCTAACTTGTAAACATGGCTAACCACAGAATATTTCTTTTTAATCTATGGTCTCTGAATGAACATCACTAAAATATATCTGTTGTTGATTATGCAAAATATTCTGATTAACTAAATCTACTCCAAGTATTGCCATGATATAAATAGACAAACATTCATTTAAAAAGCTTAAATATTAATTACTTAACTCGATCAGCTTACCATTTCAGGCTTATTTCATGATTTTGTGCATGGACATTGGAGAAATATGTTGATGTCCTGATTATTTCTCCCTTCCCTACCTAGAAGATAAGAGCTCTCTTTCTAGTCTGACTCAAGTATTGTCTACATCACCTTCTCCGATTTTACTGGTCAGACTGAATTGCATGCTACTGCATGACTATTTATAGCATGCTATGACTACAACATATGTAGCAGCCTGACTTCCATTAGTGATAGTGGTAAACTGCTGCCTGGTAGGAATGTACTTTGAATTAATTAATTCATATAGTAAGAGTACTAAATTCTCTAATAGGTTGAAAAGTATAGGTAGAATGAATATACAAAGTGTATATCACAACAATAAATGTTATAACATAGAGAGATGCATTATCTTGTGTTATAAGGCACAGTTCACCAAAAAAGGCATAATAATCTTAATTGTGTGTGTCCCTGACTTCATAACTTCAAAAGCCATAAAGATAAGATTATCCCATATGTATGCTAATTATTGCAGATAAGGGAAACCATGTGACCTACATTTCTTTTGTATATATGTCCATATAAGATGATGCTAAGTTAAATGAGCCCCAAGATATAGACACAAGAGGTCTGTCTTTGTTGTTATTGTTTTAAATCTGCTATGTGATTTTTTAATTTGTTATTTCCTTCGTATGTTCTTCCCCTATAGTATATCCCCTGTTTTAGTATCCTGAATCTTGATTTTTGTTTGTTTGTTTGTTTTCTTTTTATATTATGAAAATACCATACAGAGGGGTTCAATTACATGGGCAAGTTAATGAGTACATTTCTTATCAAGCATTGTTGCCTCCTTTGTTTCCCCTTCCCATTCTTCCCATGCACCCCCCCCCCCTCCGCCAAAGTTGTAACGTTCTTTTTTCGACATAACGACTTACACATCTCATTGTTGCAATGGGTCCACCTGTATCCCTATGTAAATGATCTTGTATATACATTTGTCTAATCTGGGGAGGGGAAGGGAATAACAAAACACTGAAACAAGGACACAGGTTGACCATTGCAACAACAATACCCACAGGACAGTATATTGGAAATGAACTTTACAACTTGAGTCGGGGGTGGGGAGGAGTGTGCGGGGCTTAGAGACAGTATAGTGGGACAGCAACCAGGGAAGGATTAGCAGTGATCGACAAGTAACGTACTCATTGCCTTACCCAGGTAACTGTAACCCCTCTGTACAGCATCTTTACAATAAAATAAAATTTAAAAACACCAAGAAAACTAAACTAATAGACTGACAGGAAAAGTAAAAAATCTACCATCACAGGTGGTGATATCATTTTTACATTGATATTTAGAGTCCATGCTATGCAAGGAAAGAAGGAATCTCAGTCAGCTCAAGTATACAAGGATTTGTACTAGGTACTCAGTGACATAAAAATGACCCTGATAAATTTAAATCCACTGAAATGGTGGAAGCATTCATTGTCTTCATTACTAAACTGTAAAACAATAATGAGAAAATGGAAAGAAATAACTCTCTAACATTTTAGAAATTGAAAAAAAACACATTTCTCTATAACACACAAGTCAAAAAGAAAACTAAATTACAAAATATTTTGAATTGAATACAACTTAAAACAGAATACATGAAATATTCATAACATATAAAGCAGGAAGGTGAGGAGAGAATGGCAGTAGTAAAAAATCAATATACATAATCTGCATTAAATTATCAACAGCAGAGATTGTATATCTAAATAGATAAATAATCTTAACACTATTTGAGAAACTAAGGAGGATAATTTTTGCATCCTTAGATTAGGCAAGCATTTCTTATGACATAAGCCACTGATGTTAAATGCTTCTTTAAGAAGTATTGCTAGAAAATACATTCATGAGCTATGCATAATGAAAAATTCATTTTTTTACTATTGTGAAAATACTGAACAGAGATGTTACAATTACATGGGCAAGATAATCAGTACATTTCTTATCAAGCATTGTAGTCTCCTCCTTTGTTTCCCCTTCCCATCCCTTCCCATCCTCCCCCCACCCCCCACCCAATCCTCCACCCCCTGCCCCACGCACCAAAGTTGTAAAGTTTGTTTTCAACATAATGACTTGTACATCTCATTGCTGCAATGGGTCCACCTGTATCCCTATTTAAACGATTTGTTTTTCCCCTTCCCCTCCACAAATTATACCGACGTCAAATACAGTGAAAGCAGGGGTTATACCATGGGGGAGGGACATACAAAGCAACAAAGAAATCATCTTATAAATATGTTAGAAACAATCGCAAGAAAGAAAAAAAATGTTTGAATGCATATCTTAGGGTTCATTTCCCTAACATCAACTTATCTGACCTATTCTGCTTGACTCAGACATATACTAGTTATTGCAAATAAGGGAAGCCATGAGACCTATGTTTCTTTGCTCCTGGCTTACTTTACTTAATATAATATTTTCCAAGTCTTTCCATAGCTTAACAAATGGGGCAATGTCATTCTTTCTGATGGAGGCATAGAATTCCATTGTATATTCATACCACATTTTCTTGATCCATTCATCTACTGAGGGGCATCTGGGTTGGTTCCATATCTTAGCTATGGTAAATAATGCTGCAATAAACATAGTCGTACTGGTAGTTTTAGTGTGGTTTGTGAACATTTGGGTAAATGCCCCAAAGTGGGATTGCTGGGTCATAGGGGAGCTCTATGTGGAGTCTTTTGAGGAACCTCCATACTACTTTCCAAAGTGGTTGAACAAGTTTACACTCCCACCAACAATGCAGTAAGGTTCCCTTCTGTCCACATTCCCTCCACCATCTGTTTTTATTGGAGTTCTTGATTTTAACAATTCTAACTGGAGTGAGGTGGTATCTCAATGTTGTTTTGATTTGCATTTCTTTTATGGCTATGGAGGTTGAACATTTCTTCATGTGTCTATTGGCCATCCTTCTTTCCTCTTCAGAGAAGTTCTCAGGACCAATGGAATAGAATTGAAAACCCAGAAATAAACCTAAAGACCTATAACCATCTAATCTTCGATAAGGCAGCTAAAAAAATAGAATGGAAGAAAGACAGCCCCTTCAGTAAATGGTGCTGGCAAAATTGGTTAACTACTTGTAGAAAACTAAAGCTAGATCCTTATATAACACCCTGAACCAGAATCAACTCCAAGTGGATCAAAGACCTCAGAGTCAAAACAGACACTCTGAAAACATTACAGAATGGAATAGGAGAAACCCTAGGTCTCCTTGGCACAGGCCAAAATTTTCTTAATAGAGACACAGAAACACAACAAATCAAAGAAAGGTTAGACAAATGGGATTGCATGAAATTGCAGAGCTTCTGCATGGCAAAGGACATAGTTAACAAGATCAATAGAAAGCCCACAGATTGGGAGAAGATCTTCACTAGCCATACAATGGACAAGGGTCTCTATCTAAAATGTACCTGGAACTCAAAAACTTACATCCCCTAACAACAAATCTTCAAAGAAACAACTGCCCAATAAATAAGTGGGCTAAAGACTTAAAGAGAAATCTCTCTGAAGAGGAAAGAAGGATGGCCAATAGACACATGCAGAAATGCTCAACCTCCCTAGCCATAAAAGAAAAATTCATTTTTTTATTATTTTTATATAATTATACAAAGTAGTTTCAGTTCAATATATCCATTTGATCAGTGTCACCCCATCATAACGGATACAGCAAATTTTCACACACACACAGACACACACACACACACACACACACACACACATTCACTCACAAACATAAGGTAAAGATTTTACTGTAACATTATATAAAGAATCCTTAATATTCAATTCAACTAAAACAATTCTATTTTAAAAGAGAAGAAACTGTGAAGAGGTGCTTCACTGAAGATCTTGAAAGAAAGGGAGGTAAGAAGGAGGCTTCACATTATTATTTATCAAAGACATGCACATTAGGGGCTGGGAAGGTGGCTCAGTGGTAGAGCGTTTGCCTTGCATGCATGAGGCCCTGGGTTCCATTCCTCAGCACCACATAAGCAGAAAAAAGAGCCGGAAGTGGTGCTGTGGCCCAAGTAGTAGAGCGCTAGCCTTGAGCTGAAGAGCTGAGGGACAGTGCCCAGGCCCAGAGTTCAGGGCCACGACCGGACCCAAAAAAAAAAAAAAAAAAACAAAGACATGTACATTAGCAATGCAGTGTGATACTATTTCATACTTGCTAGAATGACTAACACCTAAATAAGGCAAGTTAAAATAAAATAGAAAGGTAAAATTAGAAATACTAAATGTCAAATACATGAAGTGGGACAACACTAGTAACTGCTGTTGTGAATGTGAAATTTGTACAGCTGAAATGTATACAGTCATTTTGAAAAATCAACTAATAGTTTCCTATGATGCTAAACATTAATTAGCATATGACCTGTAGGTAATTCCCATCCTGGTATTAAATCAGGAGAAATTAACATTTATGTCCACACAACCCCACATAAAAATGTTTTCTTCTCTACCATCTTAAAGTAAAAATGCTTGAAGTATCAACTGCTAAATAAGCAAAGCATTGTGCTCTAGCCATATAAGGGGATTCTACTCAGAAAATATTGTCAGGAATCGCCAAAATTTGGCACATTATTAATGGAAAAGTTTTCTAAGTATAAAAATCTGGAAATGTAAAAAAGTCATAATGAAACAAAAATAGGGGAGACTAATTTTCATTTTCTGCATGGGGAAGAGAAAAATTTTCTATTTCTTTATACTTTAACTCTGTTGTAGAGAGAGAAATTCTTGCTAAAACTTTAGAGAAATGAATTGGTAGTTGCCAGTGTCTTGGATTTCTAGAGCAAGTGAATAAAAAAGTGTATGCATAGAGCATTTCCTAAATGATGGAATCATTCTGTAATTTGAATATATTAGTAGCCTGATCACATTTTTCCACTGAGCAAAATTTATAGACCTATGTATTTTACAAATGAGCTTTATTGGTGTATATATTTTCATTATAAATGGTTTATAGTTTTAGTTATCAAGTGTTTAAATATTTTAAATTAATAAAATATTTTCTGAATGTATCTAGAAATCTATATTGTTGGTTTTCTTTTTCTTTAGAAGGATGATAAAGTCAGGAAAATGCATAGATTCGTGAAGAGCCACAAGCTCTTTGCCTTACCCCTTATTAATGTTAGACAATTTTAGAAATAATTTAATTTATCAATAACTTGTCAGATTTTAGTATAAGGACAGTATCAGTGGACAAGAATGCAACAAAGCACTTTCATTATGATATTGACCTTGTAATTTAATGAATTGTGTTTCTCAGTGACAGTCATTCTTTTTCTTTCAACTAAGATGGTCTATTTGGAAGTCAGTACAAGCAAGACATATTATAATAAAGGTCATTGGCTTGCAAACTCTATGCCCTTTTAGTCTTTTATACTTTTAAATGGAAAAAATTTACCATATGCCGAATCTTAAATATTTAGAATATTTTGCAGAACAGATTCTCATAGTTGCAACTATTTTAAAGCTGTTCAAAAATCATTTCCCCACTGTCTCAGACAGATTAATGTAGCCTTGTTTTGATATATATATAGAGAGATATAGATATAGATATATTAGCACACTGATGTCAAAATAAACTGAAAAAATAACTAAAGTAACTTACTATGTTGAAAACCATAGCTTAAACCTTCAAAAGCTCCAGGTTTAACAGAATAGGTTTTATTCCAGATCTGAAAACATCATTTTATAGATAAAATTAGCAATATTGCCCAGAATAAGAAATAATTTTATATAAGAAATGATTTTATATGAGGTAAAAGTCTTTGCGTATCAGTGGTTTAGGGAATTTCATCTCTAACACCAATATCCATGGTTTATGCTTTGAATTTAATTAATTAGTTGGGGCCTGAGATTTGATAAAAGCTTTCAGTAATCTCATTTTTATTGGTGTCATGAGAGGTTGATGTTGCTCATTTCTTTGCTGGAGAATCAAGGACACATAAAAATATAGAGTGATAGATTTCAAAAGGACCCTGAAGTTTTCAGATGGAAATTATGACTCTATAGAGTTCTGAGGACAAAGGCAATTATATATATATGTATGTATATATATATATATATATATATATATATATATGTGACATTTTGAAGTGGTCTTAGAGAAATTTTATAGGGAATGAGGTTTGTTTTTTACATATTTAAACATCATCTATGAAACAAAATGAAAAAGATCTATTACTTAGTTGGAAAATATGCTACAAAACAGTGCTTACAAGTTGAGGTGAATTTGTAGCTAATTTCAAGTATGGATACAGAAGGACACAGACTCAATATCCCTTAGTAGCTTTACAAATTTGGGCAAATACTTTTCTACTCAGAGCTTATATTTCCTGATTTGTATATGACCGCATTTCTTTATTTTCTGGATAATGATTCATGCCTACCATTACAAATATGTTTATTTTCCAATTATCTCCTCCACACCAGTAATTTAGAGACCATGGAAACAGATCAAATGTACTTAGGAAGAAAATTCTCATATTCTTTGCCTTCTATTTTTTTAGGAAATGATACCATTTCAAAGAGTGACACATCCCTTGTGAGGTTCCTGCTCATGCCTTTATAAGGAAACATCTCCCATTACACTGTCTTTTAGCACCATTCTCGTGTTTCTTTCTTTCTTTTTTTAATTTTATTTTATCTATTTTATTTATTACTATTTTTTATTGTGAAAATACCGTACAGAGGGGTTACAATTACATGGGCAAGGTAATGAATAAATTTCTTATCAAGCATTGTTGCCTCCTCCTTTGTTTCCTCTTACCATCCCTTCCCATCTCCAATCGCCCCCAATTCCTTCTCCCCCTCTCCCCTCCCCGCACCAAAGTTGTAAAGTTCTTTTTCGACATAATGTCTTGTACATCTCATTGTTGCAATGGGTTCACCTCTATCCCTATTTAAATGATTTGTTTTTTTCCTTCCCCTCCACAAATTATACCAACATCAAATACAGTGAAAACAGGTTATACCGTGGGGGAGGGACATACAAAGCAACAAAGAAATATCTTATAAATATGTTAGAAACAATACCAAGAAAGTAAAAACATTTGAGTCCTTATCTTGGGGTTCATTTCACCTAACATCAACTTATCTGACTGTTTCTGCCTGTCTCAGACATAGACTAATGATTGCAAATAAGGGAAAGAATGGGATCTATGTTTCTTTGGGCCTGGCTTACTTCACTTAATATAATTTTTTCCATGTCTTTCCTTCTTGTATATGTTGCAAACACTCAAGTGAATTGATGTCAGGAAGACTCCCATCAACCAGATCTTCAAAACTTGAGTCTTGACTAAGTCCAAGTCAGAACCAATACTAAGTACAAAACTGGAACAAGGATTTGTAATGTGTAGGATTGTATGAAGGTTATTCTATGTGAAGCTATTATTTCTGGAGCAAGAGGAACTTGTATTCATTTCCTCATTTATGTCTCTAGCAGTGAAAGGCAGAATTACTATTACCCCCATTTCACAGATGGTACAATAGGTAGAAAATTTGTCAAAATCAACATCGTTAGTGAATCTAGCCAGTGGATTTGAAATATATCTGCTGTCATCTAGGTAAATCCATATAATATTTTCTCTCTCTTTCTCTGCCTGTTTCAATGTCTAATAGAATAAATGTCATGCAAATGTGTGGTTTTCTTATGCTACCAAGAATCTATGTGTCTACAAGAATAAAATTAATGAAACAGTGTTTTGACAAGTTTATATCATAATTATTCAACATCTATTACTAAACTTATAATTTGGCTTTGAAAGAATATTGGAAAAATACTGTCTGTCAATGAATGGATAGTTCCATATGCTTTGTTAGACCCACAAAATGAAAACACAATAGTTATTAAAACGAAAAGAATTACTTAGCATAAAAATTTGACAATGTCAAGATCTTTTTAGAATTTTTCATTCTTAGGTTATTTTCCATTTTTTGTGTTGACATTCACAATGATAGAACTAAAAGTAGGAAGCTTTTTGAAACTATTTCAGTGATCAAGATCTGTCAAGCAGGTGCCAGTGGCTCATGCCTGTAATCCTAGCTACTCAGGAAGCTGAGATCTGGGATCACGGTTCAAAGTCAGTCCGGGCAGGAGAATCTGTGAGACTCTTATCTCCAATAAGCCACTAGAAAACCAGAAGTGGTGCTGTGGCTCCAGCAGTAGAGCGCTCACCTTGAGCTGAAAAGCACCAGGACAGTGCTCAAGCCCAGAGTTCAAGCGCCACGACTAATGCCCCCCACCCCCTCCAAAAACCAAATATGTTATCTTCAAAGTCACAGTCTCCTAAGGCTTTGGCTTTCTATTTCCTCCCAACTTCCTTCATAATTTCAGGTGCTTCTGTTACTTGAAGCTTCTAACCCAGGTTTCTTTCCAAAATTCTTCAATTGCTTTTTTTCCACTTACTAGTGACATTTGTTGCTGTTACTACTAATGATATCTCTTCATCGTGTTACTAGTTCCGCTCATTCTACCAAAGTGGTAAGAAAAGACTATTTAGGAGAAGTGTTTTATTGAGGCTATTGTTGCCATTAAGGGACAGACACAGAAATGTGTTTTGGGACTAACTTTGCAAAGAGTGAGTTTAACAGACTGATTATCTAGGAAGAACCATGCACCATGAGTGTGACATAAACATGAATTGCAGCATGGCTTTAGATTACTCAATCACTATGGGTTGGTTTGTGTGTGTGTGTGTGTGTGTGTGTGTGTGTGTGTGTGTGCGTGTGTGTGTGTGTTACAGAAGAGAGGTTCCTTTTCTCATCTTGAAGCAGAAGTGGTACAGCCTGAAATGCTGCCTTCCAAGCGTGGTGCAGGATGTCTGTCAGGAGTACTTAGGACTGGAGCTAGGCCTCCTTCAGCAGGTGTCATGGATTCACAGGTTGTGGCCTTTGCTTACTTTGAAGTGAAGGATAACTGTTCTTGCAAATTGTCCTTACTGAAGCTTTCTTGAAGCCAGCTAAGCTTGTTGCCAGAGCATGGACTGCCCAGCTGACAGTTCCCGGCTCTAGGCTCTTTGATGTAACGGAAAGGTTATCTGCTACTATTCCGTGGATTTAGTGGTATATTCCTAGAGACTTCATCTATTGACAAAATCAGACATTGTAGAGTACTTACAAAACTCAAGCAACCTCAACACAAACAAACATATTAAACAGCATTTAAAAGTGTTTACCAGTATTTATCAATGCTTGAGAGTGTTCAACTCCTATCTACAGTTGGCTCTCTTTGCTATGTCTAAGTTTCCTACTAATTTTAATTTCAAAGCTGTAACTTTCCTTCTAAGTACAATTTTAAATGCAACTCTCAAGGTGCAGCATTTCCACTACAATTCCACCCACAATATCTTCTAATTTTTATTATTCTTTTTCCTTTGACCCACAGTTTACATAAATTTATACATTTTAGGCACATGGTGATTGTTCAATTCACATTTTATTGAATATTTCTAAGAATCTCATTATAGTCTAGAAAATAAATGTGTATATTGTCAACTTTAAGAAAACCTTTAGACAAAATAAACTTAGAAAACTTACATGAGCAAAGGTTCATGACCTGGGTAGCTCTTAGAACAGAAATAAAGTGAAATGCTGCTATGCAGAGTAGCAATGATAATTATAGGAAGAAAGTAGAAATAAAACACAAAGTAGCTGGGGAGTTTATAGTTAGATCTTTCTTTGGATATGTTCTGCTTAGTTGGCTGCCTGTGATTAGCCAAGTTGCAGCTATTTGTAACAACAATTGTATGGGTATATGTGTGATCCTAATATTAGGCTTTCTTTGATTGGACTTAGTAACTTACTAATTTCGGTTGCACTTTAAGTAAAAAAAAAAAAAAGCAAAGTACAGTTAGTTTGAGCACAAACTTAACGTTTGCCATAGTAGATTATTATCATTTTCAAATATGTTTTTTGCTGGTCTGAAATAAAATACTATTTTTCTGTTGTTGAGGAGAGATTTCCAAATCTATCCTATTTTAATCAAGTGAAGATATTTACTTATTAAATTATCTTTGTCTGGATGGGTAATACTTTGTATCTATGAAATCAATATTCTGTATTCACCTTTTATCCTAGTATGTATTTTTCATATTTTCATTCTCAAACTTCATGTGACTTTTAGTTGTACATATGGCTCTTTTAAACAATTTGTAGTGGAATTTAGATTTTACTCATCCAGCAATCTTTATGTTTAATGATAAAACAGAGACTAATTTAAATCTGTCATTTTAAGTTCATATTGACTTATCACATTTTTTTCAGTTTTAACTTTCTTAGAGTACTATTACTTATCAATATAATTTCATTCTATGGATTCAAGACATAGCAGAGATAAAGGTAGAGATTAGGATGGGGTAGATTAAAAGCGATAGCATACCAGATTTACAAGCTTGAGGCCCTCTGTTCAAACCTCAGCATGGCAAAAAACATAATAAGAAAGATGGAAAGAAAGGAAGAAAGAAAGAAAAAAAGAAAGGAAGGAAGATAAGAAGAAAGAAAGGATGAATGAATGAATGAATGAAAAGGAAGGAAGGAAAGAAGGAAGAAAGAAAGAAAAGAGAAAAAGAAAAAAAGAAAGAGAAGGGAAGAAAGAAGAAAAGCAAAAATTTAAATATTGGCTAACCAGATGAATAGAACAGTACTGAAAGACACAGAGACATATATTTTGTCTTATTTGTTTTTAATATAAAATGAATATATTTATATTATCCTTTGAAATTAAACTCCGGTGGTTCTAAGTGATAATTCTAAAATGCATATATCAAACTAAAATGTATTTTACTGTTTTTATCTATCTGCTCAATTTCTCCCTATTTTTCATCTATTTGTAGACAGCATAAATTTAATAACAAAAGCATTCAGAAAAGTAATATATTTTATGACATGCTTCTCAACACAAGATCGAGGGTTTCTATTCAAGGTGAAGTTGCTGCTTGTAGGGTCCCCAAAATTATACAGATGTTTGCACAACATCCTGTTTTCACTGAGTAAATAAATTGCTCATGTAAATTTGAAACAAGAAGAAAGAGTAGAGTAGTGAAGAGATCAGATGGGAAAAGAGTCTTTGAGCTTGGTCATTTCATTGGACCAATAGGGTTCACCTTTCTCATCGTCACATAAGAACTTGAATATGATGAAGTTTTGATTACTTATATGCTTATATACTAGTCTTTATATACTTAAGTAAGTAGTGGATACATTTGGACACTTGGCAGTCAAGTCCTTTTAACTTTTCCTCCTTCCTAGTTGTGCAATTTGACTGTTTTCAGATTTCTCTAGAACAAGTTTCTCCTGGATTATTTACAGATATGAATAGTAAAGCACTTAGGAAAAACTTAGGTTCTTCCTAGAGCAGACTGTATTATTAATTTTCATTCTCCTATTCCCATAGTTATTATTAGCATTATTCTTAACATTTGTCTAATTGGGACTGTTACAAATGGTTTTCTTCCCAGTATTAAAAAAATTAGCTGGGCCTTTGTGGCTCATGCCTGTAATCCTAGCAACTCAGGAGGCTGAGACCTGAGGATCAAGGTTCAAAGCCAGCCTGGGCAGCAAGGTCTGTGAGACTTTTTTTTCTGTATGGGACATTTCTTTTTTTTTATTGTGAAAATACCGTTCAGAGGGTTTATAATTATATGGGCAAGATAATGAGTACATTTCTTATCAAGTATTGTTGCCTCCTCCTTTGTTTCCCCTTCCCAACCCTTCCCCCTCCCTGACAAAGTTGGTTTTTTACATAACACCTTGTACATCTCATTGTTGCAGTGGGTCCACCTGTATCCCTATTTAAACAATTTGCTTTTTCCCTTCCCCTCCACAAAGTATACCAACATCAAATACAGTGAAAACAGGGGTTACACCGTGGGGGATCTGTGAAAACTCTTATCTCCAATAAAATACCCAGAAAACTGGAAGTAGCACTGTGAATCAAATGATAGAGCGTTCTCCCTGAGCTGAAGAGCTAAGGGACAGTGCCCAGGCCCAGAGTTCAGCCTCATGTCAAAAAAAAAAAAAAGTATTAATATATTATATAGAATACTATTCTATCAAAATTTGGGATCCTTAGTCACCCACATAATGATCATGACCATTAAAATGTTCAGAAATTTAAACAGTGTTGGAATTTTACAAAAAGTAATCAGTGGGAAGACAGAAGAGGCAAATTTATTGTAAAAAAGTAAACCAAGCAGAAAATTAAATATAAAATTATTTGAGGCCAAAGTATATATCATTTTCTTCAGATATGTTGCTCTTGTTATTTCTGAGTTTGAATATAGTATGATACTTGTTATTTTGTGGGTTTTGTGAGGTTTTGGGTGTTTTTGTGTTTGTTTTTGTTTTGGCTATGTCAATTCAGATCTGAAGGTCATCTTAGAAATTAAAAGCAAGAATTGTCCAAAGTGAAGGCAACTGGAAAGCACAGCATTTTACTTTCAGAAATTAATGTTGTAATTCTTTGACCTTTAGCCATTTAAGCATGAGATAAGGAACCGTTTGCTTCTGACATAAGCAAGTGAAAACTGAAAAAAATAAAAGACAAGAGTGATGATTTAAATTAGTGACTGAATAATTGCTAAAGTACTGGAGGAAGAAAAATAAGAAAATGAGGATAAAAAGGAAAGGAAATAAAAGGTCAGAAAGAGAAAGAGAAAAAAAAGAGGAAGGAAGGAGAAAGTGAAGGAAGGAAAATAAAGGCCCTTTGGCTTATTTTTCTTTTTGAACAAATGATGTCAAAAAAGGGAAAAAATGTTTGTAAGGCCTTTAATGTAAACATGGACAGCTGCTTAAGACATTGAAATATGTGTAAGTTTTAAAGATATATAATGGAATAAAAGCTATGCTGAAATGTCAATTTTATAGTTCTGGAAGAGGTCCTAAGATTTAGAAGTGAAAAGTAAGTTAACTCCTTGCTTATTTGAACATTACACTGTCAACACGGAAGTTAGCTTTAAGACTTATGAGGGTCTGAATACATAGTGCTAAATGAAGTTTAAAGACACATTAACCTGCCTAAGATGTAAACCAGAGCTATTCCTCTGCTTTGCAGTGACCGTTAAAGCACTTCGATGCCATAGTAGCCATGAGGAGATGGACAATGAGGCTGACCAGTATTACTTTTCTTCTTGTGCTTTATGATAATGCTAGCTATTTTCAGTATTCAGTCAGTAACCCTTAAAATATTTTGTAATAGTAATGCAGAAGATAAATTTAAACAGAATGACCAATAACCAAGTTTCTTTTGCTTCAGAGCTTAAAGATTTAAAATAGAATATATTTATAAACATAACTACATTTTAATAGTAAACATTTTTTTAAATTGCTCATTTTACAATGAAATATTTTTAGAATATATAGCACAAATAAATTTGTTTACCAAATTAAACAAAATAAAAATGAATTAAATATTTTAGGTAATGTATGCACTCATTCACCTCATAGTTAAAATATGTTTCTACTTATTCAATAGTGTGAGCTATTGAATATATATTGAAAATATTTATATATACATATGCATACATATATAGGTCAGTTGTAAGATTTGAACTCTGGGCCTGGGCCCTGTCCCTCAGCTCTTCAGCTCAAGGCTAGTGCTCTACCACTTGAGCCACAGCACCACTCTGGTTTTCTGGTAGTTAATTAGAGATAAGAGTCTCATGGACTTTCCTGCCCTGGCTGGCTTTGCACCCTGATCCTCAGATCTCAACCTCCTGAGTAGCTAGGGTTACAGGTATGAGCCACCGATGTCTGGCTTACCAAGTATATTTTTAAAATGCTTCACCATGATATTAATCGATTGTTTTACAATAACATAACTTTGATCTTGCTCACTGTAGATAAAATGAAATCCAAATATATAAATTGAATTTAGCAATCAAATAAGTCTACTCTTTTCTGGCTGAAAAACAATCCTTGCTACAAAAACCTTTTTCTTTCTAAACTCCTTTTTTTATAGGATTTTAGTTCAAGGAGGAAAGACTAACTACTATCATTACAATATACTATTAAAATATATTTTAAGCATTGCACAAAAATATTTGATTTAGGAATGGAAGTATTAATTTCCATCCTAATCTAGTAGATTATTCCTGCGCAGGATTATTCCCACTAATACAATATAGAGGTAACAGTTTAAAAAATGTAACAGATTTAGATCCTCATTCAACCTGCAAGTAATCAGTAGTGAAATGATGTTGAAATCAAGGGACCAAGTGCATTTGGTGCCAAGATACATGATAACTCAATCCATTCTAGCAAAAAGAAGAAAGGAAGACATCTATTTAGATCACAGTGATTGAACCTAAGGTTAACTTTGAAGAGCAAATGAGATTAAATGAACTTCTGCTCAGTCCTTCATAGACTAGAAGCTGGCCTTGACTTAAATGGGTCTTCAAGATGACACATTGTGAATAGTGAAAATGAAAAGAAGCTGTCTTCCATCAGGCCCCATGTGCTCTGGAGATATATGTTAGAACATGGGCAAGAAATGCTATGCAGAGAATGGCTTTGCCATCTTCCTGTAGATTTCAAATACTGTTCATTTTTTGTATTTGAAAAATGTGAACTTCTTTGATATTCCAATTATTAGGGTATTTTCTGTCTCCTTGATATGTGTGTGTGTGTGTGTGTGTGTGTGTGTGTGTGTGTGTGTGTGTGTGTGTGTGTGTATTTTGGCACAATGAATCCCACCAACGACTTTTAAAAATGTGAAGGGAAAGAGAATATTGTTGCCCATGAGGTAAGTTAGATCAAAATACATTATAACCAACTTATAAATGTTCCAATGAACCCCCTTGGTGTAAGAGTTGTGCTAATAAAATCTTTAAGAAAGGAACAATTCTACTCTGGACTGACTACGTAGAGTGTAGGGATCCTATCCAATGTTTTGACATTAATTTTTATCTTTGTTGTACCATTGATAATTAAGTTTCTTTCACTTTCTTGGTTGTATAATTTTGGCTTTATCTCTTATTTTTCTACAATCTTGTCATAGCCTTCCTTATCCACCTGTTTTAAAATGCCTTATTCCTCATTTGAAATTCTGATCCTCTATTGCTTAACTTCATATTTCATCAGAGGTGAATAACTAGTTCTCCCCAAGTCTATTTTCACTTGTTGAAATATCACATTTTGTAGATAAAATATATTTTAATATTATTATTAAATGTAAATACCAGGCATATCAGTGCTAATGATTTCATGAGTCAGAAAATGTATTAATAAGATGTAGAATTAATGTTGAATTTTGCCCTGTACACTACAAAGACAGAAAAAGGGAGAGGGCAAGGATGTAAATACCAGCAATAAACTGCACATACTTAGCAAAGACAGAATTGAATATGTTTTACTAGTATAGGAATTAAAGAATACCCACATGGGTTGTAAAGTGAATGTACAACATTAAGCACACGTAAAAAAGCGAGCATAATAAGATTCAGGTCCTTCTGTCCTACTGTAACTTGTGGAGGTTTTGGGAACACTAATATTGGGACTTCCATTGTCATTACTGATATCCTGTTGTCAACGTTGTTTTTATCTTTTTGCTATATAATTATTAAGGAATTAACTACTACTTATGTTCAAGTGCATCCAAAATTATATCTCCAATCTTTGTCTCCAAATAGTGGACTGCCTTCTTCATACCCCTACTTACATGTTTCATTGAGCACTAGGATGACTTTTTAATCCCTCTCTTTAAATGGTATCCAACTTGTGCTCTATAATTCAGTAAATGCCACCTTCATGTAAAAAGTTGCACAAGCCAGAAATTAAGACTCAGTCCTGAATCCACCTGCTTTTGTTTTCCTTTCTTAATTATGCCACCAATTTGTCCCTTCTATTTCCAATTCTTCTCTCAACAGGACTCCCAGACTAATCTCCAAAATGGGACACTCCAATGGATTTTTTTATTAAAATGTAAATCAGAGTTATCTACACTCATAAGCATTTCAGAAACTTCCAAGTGTAATTGTGTAATAAAGAACAGAAACTTTAACATAGCTTAGAAGATCTCTCTATTACCTCATCTCACAAGAGAACCCTTGTTTTATGTCTCTTCCCTGAACTTCAGGAAAATGGTTTTCTTTCTGTTCCTTGAAGGAGCCATGCTGCCTATTATTACCAGATCTTTCCATATACAGTATTCCATTATTTCCAACTCCAAAGGCAGCTCAATCAATTTCATCCCCCATCTCGTTCCCATTGTTTACATTTTACCTCAATCATTGCTCAGGGAGCCTTCTAGGGCTCTAATCCTCTTGAAAATTGAATTGTGCATTATGTCTTTCAATTTTTTATCTCCATGGTTTTATAAGAGCTAAAATAGCTTCTACACTTACAACATATATCACAGACTGGAAGATATAAATTGATCATTAAATGTTAATGTTAATTAGTTTTTAACATGGCTTATATTTCTTAGGTAGTTTGGTGTGATTGATACTTAAACATGATATTTGCAGCTTTTCCCTCATTTTTCAAGTCAAGAATTCAAGTTTATTTCAAATTACTGACATATATATTGTTAAATAGTTTTACTTTTCCAGATCAGACAGATTAAGATACTTACTGGTTTCTATCTCTTTATTTTCTTTCTCTCTTCCTATAACTTTGTAGATCTTAATATTTCTGTAATGAGTTTCCTCTATTTTCTATTTTATTTTTGGTATTTTCTTCTCTCTTACTTCAATAAGTGCCCTATCAATGGAAGAGAGTATAATATATTACCTTCTAATTAAGGAATGCATTCTAGATTGGTATGAATATATAACATAAACAAACATACAATGACATTAAATATTTCCCTTCATTGTCACAATATTGCACCTTAGTCTTTTTTTCTGGACATTTGTTAACTGATTGTTTACTTTCAGTAATTTTAGATATAAAAGTATAGTCAAACATAGGCTCAGAACTCTATGATATCCATAGATTGGATAATGCCCTTAATCTGTTAAATTAAACTCTGTGTGTGTGTGTGTGTGTGTGGTGGGGTGTGTGTGTGTGTGTGTGTGTGTGTGTGTGTGTGTGTGTGTGTGTGTGTGTGTGTGTGTGTCAGTATCTGGGCTCTGTGGCTGAGCTTATTCCTTTAAAGCTAATACTCTACCACTTAAGCCAAAACTCCAGTTATGGCTTTTTGGTGATTAATTGGAGATAAGAGACTCACAAACTTTCCTACCTGGGCTGTCTTCAAATCATGATTTTCAAATCTTAGCTCCTTAGTATTTAGGGTTACAGGTGTGAGTCATCAGTGCCCAGCTAAATTAGCATTTTTTTTAAAGTACATGTTTGAGAAATTTTTTTAAATTAACATTTTAATAGTCATAGTCTACTTCTTTTTCAGACAATTATAAAACCTGATATTTTGAAGTAACTTGTTGATTTATAATTGTAGCCAAATAAGGAATTGTGTATTTTGTTTTCTTGTGGTCCTGAGGCTTGAACTCCAGTCCTGAACTCTGTCCCTGAGCCTCTTTTTGCTTAAGGCTAGCACTCTACCACTTGAGCCACAGCACAACTTCTGGCTTTTTCTGAGTAACTTATTGGAAATTAGAGTTGGATGGACTTGCCTGCTTGGGCTGGCTTCGAACCATGACCCTCAGATCTCCGCATTCATAGTAGCTAGGATTATAGCCCTGAGCTACCGGCAGTCAGTTTATGTAATCATACTTAATAAAAAATAGTTTTCCTTATAGAATTTGGCTTTTATGTTTTCTACCACCATACACAGAGTGTTTGATTATTGGTTTAATAAAGTCTCTTGTTCCTTGGTACATGCTGTTATTATTAAAGATAATAATACATATTTGCTGTGAGCTATAATATATATATACATCACATCTCATCAACAATATAACAAAATTTACATATCACAAAAAGCAGAATATTTTCTCCCCTCATTCTGATGACTTGTTTTCTTGTTCTGTCTCCTTTTTCTACAACTTTCAAAAACAAACTGGCAGCTGAAGTTTTTTGATGGTGGCAAATATTTGTTCAGTTTCTCATTTATTTTACTTTTTTCCCTAAATGCACACAGAGTCTACAGCAAAGATAATGTCTACTGTGCTGGGTTTGAGTTTAAAATTTTTATCATAGTAAGGAGGGTTGGCTGGATACTGGTACCTCACACCTACAAGTCTAGCTTCTCAGAAGGCTGCAATATAGAGGATCAATGTTTGGTGCTGGCCCAGAATGAAAGCTCCCTAGTCTCTGTATCTAAAACAACTATCAAAACACAGGGCTGGAGATATGGCTCACGTGGCAGGGGCTATCAGCCTACAAGTCAAGGTTCTTCATACCCCTGTATTGAAAAAGAAAAGAAAAGAGGGAATGAGTGGTATTCGTCTTTGCAGCTTTTACTGGGCAATATCCTCATAGCTGTTGTAGTTGTAGTTAGTTTACCATATTTCTATGTGGTTAATATGTATCCCAGCACTGATTCGAATCTCTCTCCCAATGTAGTGAAATGTGAATCCAATTTTGACTTGGTATTTCAACTTTCATCTCAGCATTTCACAGATATGGGAGAAAATCTTGCCAGTGAAATATTGTGTGCAAGTACAGAAAACTGTCACGACTCTGGAGTTTATAGGTGTTATAACACTATATAAGGTGTCAGATTTCACAGTAGGAAGTTTATGCACCTGGAAGGAGCTGATCTGTGAGTTATAGAAAGGTTATAAAAGTTGAGGCAAGTGCTATTATTTTGCTATATGTGCCCTGTGAACTTTGTAGCAGATATTGTACATTGAAATTCTCATGACTCATCTTTGTAGCCAAATGACCTTCAGAATGGACTTTCCTCTTTAGACACTTGCTATGTAGTTTCTATTTTCTTAATGCAGGAATCCACTGTGCACTCAAATAACACTTTGTTTAGCTTTAGGAAAGTGGTAGAAAATGAGGGAGGATGTAATAATCAACAGGAATTGAACTCATTTCTTTACTTATGTAAATGTAACCCCTATGTATATCACCTTTACAAAAAACAAACAAACAAAGAAAAAAAAAGAAAGCATATTAGGTCCTGAGGCTTGAACTTTGGGCTTGGGTGTTGTCCCTGAGCTCTTCAGCTCAAGGCCAGCACTCTACCATTTGAGCCACAGCACCACTCCTAGTTTTCTAGTGGTTGATTGGAGATAAGAATTTCATGACTTTCTTGCCCAGACTGACTTTGAACGGAAATCCTCAGATCTCAGTCTCCTGAGTAGCTAGGATTATAGGCGTGAGCCACCAGCACCCAGCTTAGCAAGAGTTTCTTAACTCTACTTTTATTTTTTTCAGCATTTTCAGATAAAAAAACTTAAAAAGAAACTAAATAGAGGAAAGATACAATAAAAATAACTTCAGACAGAATATTTGAGAAAAAAGATAACTGATTAGATATTCTTATGTAAAGGAACTAGACTTTTTTTCAACCATGTTTGCTTTCTGTTAAACCTCCCAGAACAATATCATAAGTAAGAAACAGATTTTTTTAGAATTTTTCCATGATATTAGTTTGCAATATCAATGATGAACTATAGTTAAAAAAAACTCTCATTATTTGCTTCACAAATTGTATCATGTTCTAAATAAGAGAGATAAAATAGCATTGTTCTTCCCTTTTCATTCATTAAACACAGACCTATATATAAAAATCTGAAGCCTTCCTGTGACTTTTCTTGTATTGTTTTCCATAAAAATAAATTGGAGCATCAATTCATGCATGGAATGTTAACTTTAAAATATTGTAATGCCTCTTTAAACAAGAACCTCCCCCAGAAATTCTTTAAAGAATCTATTCGTTCTCCTCAGGCCTTTCATTTCCACTGCAGTTGGAGCTGCTTATTTTTACCTGTTATGTAGTCACTTACAGAACAGTCAGACTCTCCCTTAAGGGCTGTTCTCCATTTAATGGTCGTCTTTGCTCACCTCCTTTTTCACAGGTTCCCCATCCTCTCTGGGTTTTAGCTAGGCTTGTTTCCAAGCTCCCTTTGCAGGCAGGTGTGTATATGCAAGTAAGATCTTTCCAATGTGATATAATCAACAGTGATGTGTCCAAATTCTGGGTAATTTTCAACCTAAAAATATGTGTGGAAGGGTAACTTTTTCCATTATCCTCTTCTGGCCTGAGAATCTCGAAAGCACAAATGCACAAGCAATTTTAGCTACAGAAATAAAAGTTATATTTTGTGCAGAGTTGGTTGGTCTGAAGGTAAATAATCACTCATCAAAGCTGCATATTAGGACTCTCAATTAACAGAGACACAAACTTGTAGTTTATATCCATTACTCAGTTTTAGGACTCTTTTCTCATTGTAGCTGACTCCATACCAAAGTATATGTTTAGAATAATAATGTTTTTGTGTCCTTAGTTATTGAGGTAGAAAACACTGGACACAGAAAACACAGTGTTTTTTAACAGAAGAATGCCAAAAAAAAAAAAAAAATAGAGGCAGCATTTGTTTTAGAAAACTTCTTAGCGGTTTTTTATTCTTGGTTTCCATTTCCTGTTCACTAAAGCTGCTATCTGGGAGTAATACATTTTGAGTATACTGTTAAGAGGATTAAGCAATATATACATGCTTCTCCAAGAGCAGAGGGCTTATAAATTGAATGTTGATATCAGAAATTTTTATTGTATTGAATAGCAATTCCTTTGTGTTTGGCTTCATTGTGGTAAGCCACTATTTTTCATTTCAGTGGTTCTCAAAATGAATTCTCTAAACAACAGAAGCAGTAAGACCACCTGGGAGCTTGTTAAAATTTCAACCACACACACTGACTCAGATATTTTGGGTGTACAGCCCAGATATTGGCACTTGAACAATCCCTTCAATAATACTTCTACATAAAGTTGAAAACTGTAGGTTCAGACAAACTATAGCTTGCATAACTGGAATGTGGAATTCACAGTCATTAGCAGCAACTTTTTGAGGGTACCTTCAAAAGCAGTAATCTTATTGTGCATTTATAAGTAATATATTATATTTCTTATACTTTGAATGATTACCCCATCTTAATGTTATAATCAATAGTGTGGTCATTTCAATTTTTAACTTGATCATGAGATTGCCTCAGTTTCTAATTTGGTCAATAACTGTAGGGTTTGGGCTACTGGGATGAGAAACAAGCAAGCATGTGTACATGTTTCATGTTTCATATAGGCCTCAAGTGGCAGGGTTCTGTGCTTCAAACAATTTATATCAACCCTAAAATTTGATGCATTGGCAGTGATGATTTTAAACTAACATGAAAATTATAATTATGAAGCATTGTAGATTTTTAAATATTTTTCAATTAAGTAGTAGCATTGTCCATACTCCTATTTCTCCATGTTTATTTTACATGTAAAGCAATGTTCATTCAATTTTACTGAATTCTTTCATACTTCAGAGAAGTATGAAAGTCAACATTCTACTCTGGTTCTATAGGCTTGATGCATTCAGATTCCACAAATAAGTGAGTAAGGTAATATTTTATTTTTTAAGTGTTTCTCTATTTTCACTTAAAGTATGCTCCATTTTCACTCATGTTGCCAGTGATATAATTTCTTCTTTCTTATTAAGCCACAAAGTATTCTATAAATACCCCATTTTCTTCATCTATTCAACAATCTATGGACTCTTAGGTTGTGTCTGGGCTATTTTGAATAATTTTGCAATGAACATAAAAGTACAGACATCTCTTGGAGATATTGATTTAATGTCTTTGGGTATATACCTAGAAATGAGTTTGCCGCATCATTTAACAATTCTGGTTTTCAATTTGTGAGAGCTATTCATACTCTTTCCATGGCGGCTTTTTGAATTTACGTTTTCCTGGGTATTTAGTTAGAATTTTCTCTGTTCCACCTCACTACCAACACTTACCTTTTTCTTAAAATGATATCTCATTGTGCTTGGGGCAGGATTTAGAGAAATCTGTGTTACTATTTAGAGGATGTTACAACACTTGCTTTCTTCTAGCTTTGAATGTGAATTCGGAGGGGTGTCAACAACAAGAAAGCAATTTAACCATTTATCATTTATCCAGGTGACTCTGTTTCAAAAGCACCAGATCTATACTCCAGAAAATCACAAATAATGGCTCTCATTACAAATGTATCATTCAGGTTGCAAAATGATTTTTCTTTGATCGACTCAGTACTATACACAGAATTCTCTGCTGGGAGATGGATGTGGGGGCAGCAGTGCTTACCAGGGCAGAACGCCAACTCAAAGCATAGGCGAAAGTGGACCCCAAATACTGTTAGACCATGTGTGTGAAGGACTATACCACTTTCCTACTGTTTATAGGAAGATGAGACCATCAGAGAAGAAATACTTTCATGCGAATAATCCCATTTCACTCAAAGAGCAAGGCCCAATCCCTATCTTACATTCCTCTCACTTCTATTCTTCCTAAACATTACATCTAGTGAGCTTCATTGTTGCAGACAGGATGTTGCTCATATATTAAATGAGACAAATAAAGGTAGGGGAAGGGCAGGGCCAAGATTGACTAGATCAATGTGCCTAGTTCAATTTGACTGAGGTACCTGAATTTCAGAAAGTAATAGAAGACATCTATGGATCTGATTTTAGAAAACCAGCTATTTATTCTAGCTTATAGACTTTGGAATTTTTTAGCAGCCAGTAGGTTTTCAGTGCATATTATAATTGGTAGGTAGAGTACTTTTCTTATTGTCTTTAAATTGTCAGTTCATTTGAAACTATGTATATTTATTCTTTTTAATATGACTCAACAAATCAGATTATTAGTACAATGAATGTTAATGGATTTCACCCTTCCTCATTCTCTCAAACCAAACCCTTTCCTCAGTTGTCCTGCTAATTTTATAAGATATTCATTAACTATTATGACTCTAGCACCCGTACCCTCTTCTCTTTATTTTATTAATTCAAATTCCAGATTTCAGGTATTCATTTTGTTAAACTATGAGTTAAGTTTTCTAAGAATTTACAGAGTTGGAATTCTTCCTTGAAAATACCACACTTCTGTCAATACATTTGTGCATACTTGCATACCCCGCCGTGTGTGTTTACATTTATAAATTAGTTATGCTTCCACATGTAATAGAAAACATGCATTCTTTGTTTCTTTTTGCTGTTGTTGTTGTTGGTCGTGGGGCTTGAACTCTGGGCTTGGGCGCTATCCTTCAGCTCTTCAGCTCAAGGTGAGTGCTCTACCGCTTGAGCCACAGCGCCATTCCCTGTTTTCTAGTGGTTCGTTGGAGATAAGAGTCTCAGGGACTTTCCTGCCTGGGCTGGCTTTGAGATGCGATCCTCAGATCTCAGCCTCCTGAGTAGCTAGGATTACAGGCATGAGCCATGGGCACACAGTTCACCCTTTGTTTCTCTAGGTCTGACTTACTTCACTTCATAAAATTTTTCCAGGTCTCTCCATTTCTTTGCAAATACTATAATTCTTCTCAATGAATGAATAAAATTCAATTATGTATATATCAAATTTTTCTTTATCCATTTGTCCATTGAGGGGCTTGAGGGGGGGCTGTTTTTGTACCTTAGTTATGACTGTGCAAGTGGATTTACTGTATCTTGATCTGTAATCTTTTTGACAAGTGCCAAGAGTGGCATTCATGTATCATTAGATAGTTCTAAGTGTGATTGTGTGATTTTGCTTTTCAGAGGGTTTAAACAAGTGTACACTCCCATGAATAGTGTATTAGGAATCCTTTCCCACATAGCACCTGTTGTTTGTAGTCTTGATGATGGCCATTCTAGCTGGAATGAGAAGGAATTTTAGTGTTGTTTTGATTTGCCTTTCCTTTATGGTTAGAGATGCTGAGAACTTCTTCATGTGTCTATTGACCATTTTTACTTTCTCTGAGCAATCTCTAGCTCACATTCCCATTTATTAATTGAGCTGTTGATTCTTAGAGGCTTAAATTTCTTGAGCTCTTTGTACTTGATGCATAGTAGGCCATTGTCTGACATATAGCTTGCAAAGATTTTTTACCTATTCTGTAGGCTGTCTTCTTAGCTTCTTACTTATGTCTTTGCTGTGGAGAAATGTCTTAGTTTGATCAACAATTCTTTCTTTCTTTGCTGAGCCATTGGAACTTTATGCAGCAAAGTCCTACCTGTGCTGAGAAGTTCTAATGTTTCACCTACTTCTTCCTGTAGTAGTTTTACATTTTTAGTCTTATGTTGAATTCTTTGATCCATTGAAATTGATGTTAGTACATGGTGAAAGAAATCCAGTCTAAGTTTACTTCCATAGATATCGTGCTTTCCCAATATCATTTGTTGAAAAGACTATCTTTTGTTCTATCCCACGTATTTGGCTCCCTTATAAAATGTTAACTGGCTGTAGATCTATGAGTTTATTTCTGCGTCTTCCATTCTATTTCGATCCTCAGACCCGCATTTGTGTCAGTACTAAGTTATTTTGTTACAATAGTTTTGTAGTCTGGAATTGTTAAATTCCATCACTACATTTTCCTTCCCCCAGGACTAATTTTTGCAATCTAAGGCCTTTTGTAAATCCATATAAATTGTTTGAAAGTTTTCTTTATCTCAGGCAATAATGGCATTGGTATTTAAGAACTGGCATACTTCAGAGTAAATTTAAGCCAGTTCTGGTAGCTCATGCCTATAATGCTGACAACTCAGTAGACTGAGAACTGAGCCAGTCCAGGCAGGAAAGTCTGTGAGACACTTATCTCCAGTTAACCACCAGAAAACCAGAAGTGGCACTGTGGCTCAAGTGGTAGAGTGCTCACCTTAAGCTTAAGAGCTCAGGGACAGTGCCCAGGTCCAGAGTTCAAGCTCCTCAAACAACAACAAAAAGAGTAAATTTAATTATTTATTTATAGATGATTCATGTGGCAAAAAGTCTTATTAGTAAGGAAAATAGAAATAAATAATTAATAGCAAAAAATTGTAAAAAAAAAATGGGTGTTAAGAGAAATTATTCACATTCTGCCGATTATTCAAGGTGCCTAAGCAAGATCAGTAAGGTGTTGGCTCTTGAAGAAATTTCCTCATCTAGGTTCATAGATGTCTAAGGAGGAATACCAGTGTAGCCTTAAATAATTGACCAGGAAAAGAAGAATCTTAGGGCATGATATTTTATCTCATTTTGTTACTATTTCTTCTAATATAATTTATTACTAATTTCCTCCTTTTTTTCTAATGCTTTCTGTTCTTTAATTAGTATTTCTTTCCCTGAATCTCACTCATAAGAAAATCCCCACACTGTTTTAATATTCTGAAGAGAATAAAAGCAATGAGAACCTTTATGCTGGCCTTTAGAAGTGAAATCGAAAATTGGGAATTTCCATCAATATCAGTTTGTCACATATTCAACCTAAGGTGCCTCTGCTCCATAATTGTAAGACAATGTATTTTAGAGAAGTAGTCCTCTTATGTGAAGCCAACACTTACAGACTTTGAGCAGATTTGGAGTAAAGATATGAACATTTAATTAAAAATATTGAACCCCAAGATAGGGACACAAGAGATTTTCTCTTTCTTGCAGTTGTTTTTTGTTTGTTTGTTTTTCTTGCTGTTATTTATAATGTACTATGTGATTTTTTTTGGGGGGGGGTCCGGTTGTGGGCTTAAACTCTGGGCCTGGGCGCTGTCTCTCAGCAATTCAGCTCAAGGCTAGCGCTCTACCACTTGAGCCACAGCACCACTTCTGGCTTTTTTTTCTGCTTATATGGTGCTAAGGAATCGAACCCAGGGCCTCAGGCATGCAAGGCAAGCGTACTACCACTGAGCCACCTTCCCAGCCCTGATTTTTTTGTTCTTTTGTATGTTCTTCCTTCATGGTATAACCCCTGTTGTCACTGTATTTGATTCCAGTGTCCTGAATTTTGTATATGCATTTTTCTAATTTGGGGAGGGGAAGGGAAATAACAAAATGGTGAAATAAGGGTATAGGATGACCTGTTGCAACAATGAGATATACAAGACACTATGTTGAAAACAAACTTTACAACTTTGGTAGGGAGGAGTTGGGGAGGTGGGGAGGGAAGTGATAGTAGGGAAAAAAGCAAAGGAGGGGGTAACAATGCACAACAGGAAATGGACTCATTACCTGGCTCAGGTAACTGTAACCCCTCTGTACAGTATCTTTACAATAAAAATATATTAAGAGTATTGTCATTTTATTTTAGAATGTAGATTGTTGCGCAGTTTATTAGAGATGAGAAAATATGTGACTTTTGGAGTCTACAAACACATTTTTCTCATCTCATAGATGAACAACATCCACGGAAATATACTTATCAAATAGATCTGGTTTCCTTGCATCGATCTTGAATTGATGGGTTTTTGTTTTTGTTTGTTTTTTTTTTTTTGCAAATGTACAGTTTTCACTCAAAACAACTTTTTGTCTTAATTTTACTTCTTTGTAAATAAAATTCATCAGTGGATTTTGAAGTTGTTAAATCTGTTTTCAGATCAGAATCTCCTAATGCCTCCTGGCATTTTATCCCTGTGATCTCACCTACTTAGAAGAATGGGACTGTGAGGATCAAATTTCAAGGCCAGTTTGGGTGAATAGTTCACTCGTACCCCTTCTCAACTGATAGATGCACACCTTGCACACATTGGTACATGCCTAACATTTTAGCTATATGGGAGTCTGAGTTCAAGAAGATCTTACACTTTCACCCAAGGAGAAAAGTATACAAGGCTCCATGTCCCCAGAAGCAGCTAAACATGGTGGTATATGCCTGTCATCCCAACTACGTGGGGAATCCAAAATCTCAGTCCATGCACATATTTAAGCAGAAACAGATCCTATTGTAAAATAATCAGCTTGTAAACTATACAAGCCATAAGATCATAGATCACTAATTGTGCACCTGCATAGCAAGAATGAGGCCCTGAGTTCAGAACACCACTACTACTAAGGAAACAAAAAATACTTTAGTTAATTTTAGAATTTAATTTAAAGTTTTAGTTCTGGGAAATAGGATACAAAGGAAAGGAGAATAAAAATTTCAGTCTTTGATCCATTTGGAGTTGATTCTGATGCAGGGTGATATATAAGGATCTAGCTTTAGTTTTTCTACAAGTAGTTAACCAATTTTGCCAGCACCATTTACTGAAGAGGCTGTCTTTCTTCCATTCTATTTTTTAGCTCCCTTATCAAAGATTAGATGGCTATAGGTCTTCAGGTTCATTTCTCATTTTTTAATTCTATTCCATTGGTCCTGAGGTTTGTCCTTGTGCCAGTACCAAGCAGTTTTGATTACTATGGCTTTATAGTACAGTTTGAAATTTGGTATTGACATTCCTCCAGCACTGTTCTTTCTGTTGAGGATCATTTTTGCTGTTTAGGGTCTTTTATTGTTCGGAGTCAAAGCAGACACTCTGAAAACATTACAGGAAGGAATAGGAGAAACCCTAGGTCTCCTTGGCACAGGCCAAAATTTTCTCAATAGAGACACAAAAACACAACAAATCAAAGAAAGGTTAGACAAATGGGATTGCATGAAATTGCAGAGCTTCTGCATGGCAGAGGACATAGCTAGCAAGATCAATAGAAATCCCACGGATTGGCAGAAGATCTTCACTAGCCATACAACAGACAAGGGTCTCATATCTAAAATATACCTGGAATTCAAAAAATTAAATCCCCCAACAACAAACCTTCAAAGAAACAACTGCCCAATAAATAAGTGGGCTACAGACTTAAAGAGAAACTTCTCTGAAGAGGAAAGAAGGATGGCCAATAGACACATGAAGAAATGCTCAACCTCTCTAGCCATAAAAGAAATACAAATCAAAACAACATTGAGATACCACTTCACCCCAGTTAGAATGGCTATAATCAAGAACTCCAATAACAACAGATGCTGGAGGGGATGTGGACAGAAGGGAACCCTACTGCATTGTTGGTGGGAGGGTAAACTTGTTCAACCACTTTGGAAAGTAGTATGGAGGTTCCTCAAAAGACTCCACATAGAGCTCCCCTATGACCCAGCAATCCCACTTTTGGGCATTTACCCAAATGATCACAAACAAGACCATACTAAAGCTACCAGCATAACTATGTTTATTGCAGCATTATTTACTGTAGCTAAGATATGGAACCAACCAGATGCCCCTCAGTAGATGAATGGATCAAGAAAATGTGGTATATATACACAATGGAATTTTATGCCTCCATCAGAAAGAATGACATTGCCCCATTTGTTAGGAAATGGAAAGACTTGGAAAAAATTATATTAAGTGAAGTAAGCCAGGCACAAAGAAACATAGGTCCCATGGTTTCCCTTATTTGCAATAACTAGTATATGTCTGAGTCAAGCAGAATAGGTCAGATAAGTTGATGTTAGGGAAATAAACCCTAAGATATGTATTCTAACATTTTTTTTCTTTCATGCAATTGTTTCTAACACATATATAAGATTATTTCTGTGTTGCTTTGTGTGTCCCTCCCCCACGGTATAACCCCTGTTTTCACTGTATTTGATGTTATTATAATTTGTGGAGGGGAAGGGAACAAATAAATCATTAAATAGGGATACAGGTGGACCCTGTGGGGAGGGAGGAGGGTTGGGTGGGGGAGTGGGGGGAGGATTGGATGGGAAGGGGAAACAAAGGAGAAGGCTACAATGCTTGATAAGAAATGTACTCATTATCTTGTCCATGTAATTGTAACCCCTCTGTACAGTATTTTCACAATAAAAAAAATTCAGTCTTCTCTTCTTTCTCGTTTTCCTCCTTCTCCTTTTCCTTCTTCCTTTTGTTCGTGTGTGTGTGTGTGTGTGTGTGTGTGTGTGTGTGTGTGTGTATACATGGGCATAAACTGTCTCTTAACATTTTTACTGAAGGCTGGTACTCTACCATTTCAGCCACAGTTCACAGTTCCACTTCTAGAACCTTATAAACTTTTTTGCCTCAGTTGGCATTGAACTTTGATCCTCAGATATCTGCCTCTTCAGAAGCTAGGATTACAGGAGTGAGCAGTTGGGACAAAGAAAGTTCTAACCTACCAGAAAAGATGAAATATTGAGGGTATCTAAATATTATTCTATGTTAACATTTGTTTATTATTCATATTACTTATTATACATTCCCCATTGGTTTTGATGTCAGGATGAACTACATCTTTCTTGCAAAGTCCGGAATAAAAGATAATGTATTACTCTCTTTCTAAAAGCAAAGGTGTTAAATTAGAAATCTACAATGTATACATTTTTCTTAAAATAGCCACTGTCCTCCTTCAAACCTGCCACACAAATATAACAGGGAGGTGCATTTACCAAAACATAAAATTACAAGTTGCCACCTTGGCCTTTGCTGTGTTTATTAAATTCACTGTTTTCTAACTGAGAAACATAGCTCAGCTTCTCTGTGTTCTTCCCTATGGATTACCACCTGTTTATCTTCCATTTTGCATGTTAATTGTCACTTCCTCAGGGAGCTCATGTCTTCTATATTTGTATGAGATTTGTCTACTTTTCATGGAGAAACTTTTTTATCATCATTAATTATTCATATAGTCATTTGATGTCCTGTTCCTTCACTGAATGGTAATCATTGTAAGGGCACAGAACAGCTTGCTGTGCTACAGAGATTCAGACATGCATCTGACAATATTGATTTAATTTTATTCCCACCTAAGACAAACACTAATTAGTAGTAGCAGCTCACTCTCCAAACGAAAAAGAAAGAAAGAAATGAAAACCAAGTTTCTGGCAATAGTTAAGTGAAAACACAGAGAAGGAAATGCCACAGAAGCAGTTTGGTAGAAATCATTGTCAGTAGTGAATTCTCCATCTACTACTTCAAAAGACCTAGTGGAACTTTTCTAAGAAAATTGAGCAGGCAGAAAAAAAGTGTGAGACACAATACTCAAAATTTCCAATAATTTTTGGAATTTATTAAACAACAACTAGAGTTTCTGAATTTCTGGAACCAGAAATTCGAAGCATGTAATTCGTCTTTGCTTATAAGACAAGAGAAATATAAATTGATTGATTGGTTGATACCTGACATTTAAATGTAATAAACACATTGAGACCTTTGTAATGATTATTACAGCAGAAGTTACTTTAGAATTTTCTCAATAATCTTGAGAAGCCTACAATTGGTTACAGATGCTTTTGTTACACTTAAATTGTTTGATATTCCATCCATATTGAGAAGAAATTATTGTCTTAACTACTTCTTAAATTTTTACTGGTGCTACTATTATCAGTTTAGTAAGCAAATATTTAAAGGCTTAGCAATAATAATGAGTAAAATACACTTCCTCTATCTTTCAAACTCTTGATTTAATTAAATTTAAATGCCTTTTGCAAGTGTTTAATATTTCTTTCCTTTCAATACTTCTATATATAACATAGTCATTCTTAAATTTCCAATGATGTTTCACATATTTTCTCCTCATGTCTGTTTTTTACAAGATAATTGATATCTATAACTTTGCATAATTACATCTAATACCACTTATCATAATCTATTTCCTTCATAGAATTCATTTCTGTTCATGTTAATGAGCATTTGTAATTTAATTATATCATGTAGTAGATAAATGTAAATATATATATGAATAGATAGCTTTGTTATTCTCTTGAGTGTTATATCTTTGACAAAAAAGCCAATTCTAAGCAAAAAGATTGTCTAAATGAATCATAATATTATATATTGATGCATATATTGATGTCTTAATACATCAATATGTATCAATATGTATCAATATATATTGATGTATTAAGACATCAATATATATTGAGGTACATCAGTATATCAGTATATATATTGATATATTGATGTTCATAAATATATCAGTATGTCTTGATATATATCAATAATACATAAATATCTATTGATGTCTATATATATTGATTCCATATTGATGTCTAGGTACACCAATAAAGTGTATCAATACATCAATTTGTATTGATATATATCAATAATGCATCAATACATTGATGTCTAAATAGAGTGATGCATAAGTTTCAATTTCCAATTTTGATTTTCATCAAAAATAGAGTGTTTCTTTTAGGATTTCTCTAAAAAGAAGTGTGGACTATTTATGCCTGTGCAATTTATTTATTTTTATTCATGTATTGTCAAGGTGATATACAGAGGGGTCACAGTTACATAAGTCAGGAAATGAGTAAAATGCCTGTCGAACATTGTTATCCCCTCTCTCGTTTCTCCTGCTTTCCCTCTCCCCTCTCCATCTCCCTTCCCTGCCAAGCTGTAAAGTTCATTTCCAACACAGTGTCTTGTGAGTATTGCTGTTGCATTGGTTCACCCTTTGTCCTTTGTCTTGCCATGTCTGTGATTCCTCTTCCTCTCTCTAAATCAGATAAACTTATATACAATACGAAGCATACCAAAATAAAAATCAATGACAACAGGAAGTAAACCAATGGGAAAGAAAAGGAAAAGGAAAAGAAATAACTGCATACAGTATACTAAAAATTAAAATATTACCCTACATGATAAAGTTCACCTCTTTTCTTATGTTGTACTGGAGCATGTAAGTGTATGTGTCTAGAAAATGACTCCAAATATGCCTTTTATGTTTTCCAACAGAGAATGTAAGACTAGGATTAGTAAAGGTATTTTAGTCTAATCTTTGTTGCAGGCCCATTATTTACCTTATTTCCTTCCTTGGCTCATCACTCTCTCCTTCCATCCATACCACTTTCTTACTTCCCATTTTTTTTATTAATTGAGATAGAATCTCACAAATGTTTTGGTCAGGCTGAAGGTAAAACAAAATTTCTCTTGCTTCTTCCTCAAAATTAGCTAGTATTACAGGAGTGTGTTACCTTGCCTGGCCACTGACAATGTATTCTTTTATTCCAGTTGTCTGTCTTTAACATATGCTCAACTAGAACTCAAAAACTAGAAATTTAAATGAGAGAAATTTGACTTGCTATTTGGTGTCTTTCAGAGATTATCAAACAATTGTCTTTGTGTATATTTATCCAGAGGTTGTACTATAGACTTTGGTGTCAATTAAGAAATTACGATGTATGCTTTATCACAAACTGTATTTTACTTTGCCTTCTCTGTTCTACTTCCTATGTGTCTTATTTCCTTCATCTTTCTTTCCCTCCACTATGCTTCTGCTCTCAATTTCCTTACTCATCTGTGTACAATTCCCGATATTCTACCCATTGTAAGGTTAGAATAAGTGGCTCCAGGACATTAACTTCCCACGTTTAAATGTGTTTTTCAAAGCTTGCTGAATTTTATATAATTCAATTTTAATGTATTTTCTGGGAAAATTACCTGAATTGTATGTGCTTAAGATGATGATGTTGGGCAAAGTACACATTTCAATAAGTCACAACTTAAAGTGTGTCTTTTAGACTGCAGTGTCTGACATTCTAGTGAGTTATTGGCAAGAAACAACCTGCAGGCCACTAGAACAAAAACTCCATTTTGAATATCACAGCTGATTTGTGTGTATATTACATTTCAAAAAATCCTGGGAAAACCTATACAACAAGACAGTATTTACTTATGCCCTCTCCAAATGCTGTTCTTTCTAATTATACTAAATTATGTCTGGAGGAAAAAAATGTGACTTTTTATAGGATTAAAAGTATCTTATTTAATATCTCATTATTTATATTAAAATTATGCAGCTTGGGGTTTTGGTTATATGTGTTTCTCTCTTTGTTTTTCTGTATTAAGAAGGAGAAAGTGGGAAAATGAAAATATTATACTTGAGTCCTATATGGTTAAAGATAAATATTTTGTTTTGGATCCAATTGGTATCTTTAGTAAAATGATTTGTGAAACAAGTACAACTTGTCTTATCACTTTACTTGTGTTACCTTAGAGAAGAATCACTTTAGCATTTCTTTACTTTGTATGATGTATGGAATCATTACCTTTCTCTGTGACTCTGCTATGTAGAAATTATTGAAAGCAAAGTGCCCAAATTTATTTCTTTTAGATTTAAATACAACTATATAAAACTTATTTCTAAAATTGCACCTGACATTGACAATAATCTCAAAAAGATGTACAGATCTTTTTTTAATGCTATTGTCAAGGTTTTTCACAAAGGCATTACAGTTACACAAAAAAGATAGTGGCACAATAAAAAAAATAAAAAATAAATAAGATAGTGAGTACATTTCTTGTCCAACTTGTTACCCCTTCCCTCATTTCTTGACAGTAGAAAACATGATGCCACTTCTTAGCATAAAAAAGTGGATTTTTGTTGTTTGGTTTTGGTAAATACATACAAAAACTAATTTAAAAAATAAATCATCTAGGGGCTAGGAAGGTGGCTCAGTGGTAGAGAGCTTGCCTTGCATGCATGAGGCCCTGGGTTCGATTCCTCAGCACCACATAAGCAGAAAAAGAAGAAAGCCAGAAGTGGTGTTGTGGCTCAAAGTGGTAGAGTGCTAGCCTTGAGCTGAATTGCTGAGGGACAGTGCCCAGGCCCAGAGTTCAGGCCCCACAACCGGACCCCACACACACAAAAAAATCATCTAGTATGCTATGTGCCCTCTTCCACAGAGTCTAAAAGAAAATGTTTTCTATTTAAACTTTACAGAAATACCCCATACACAGGTTACAACATTGGTTAACAGCCTTTTCAAATTAAAGCAAAGAATGATAAATATTCATTTTCTCTTTTCCCACTGGCAACAAGATGTAAATAAAGTTAATCGTGTCATCCTAAATACAATTATTAATCAATTTTGTAGCAATATGTAATTTGTGGCCAGATGTATGCAAATGTTCAGGTTTCTATTCCTCCAGATGTTGTTTATTAAGTTGAAGAAATCATATAACTGAGTAGAGGGCTCTATCAAGTTATTCTGTTAGTTCAGATGGAAAACAAAGCAAAACAAAAGCAGCTCCTAACAGCCTGGGACTGATTGATGCTCTTCACACACTGTAAATCCTACAAAACTTCAAGAAACCCAGGGAGATGTCTGAAACTTCAAAAGGGTAGTTTGTAAAATGAAATAACCATATCCTAAAAAACTCATGAAAGAAAAACCTTATTCCTGCTGAATAACCTGACAAAATAATCATAGCAGTTGTGACAAGCAGTTATACTATGTGTCTTAGATATAAAATTACACATTTCTCAACTTTGATTTTGTTTGAATTCAAAGAAGTCTATTATAAATATTATTTTGTTACCTCTTGTAGGAATTAATCATATCATCTGTCTTATAGACAAACATCTTGAAGAACCACAATAATAAGAGGATGCAGGTTTTGATAATAAAAGAATACACATTATATTATATAGAAAAAATTCAGGTCAATATTTATATTTTATTTTTGTGATGTATTTTCTTTACGTCCTTTTGAAATTTAGCAGCCAAAATATGTTTGAAAGATTTATCATTAAGGGAAAAGCATAATTGTTACCGTGTGCAAAGTCATATTTCCAACCAGAAAGAGCACCAGCTAATGGGGGATTATTTGGAGGAAAAGAATGAGTATTGTATACTCTCTTCTCACTTAAGTTCCTATATAAAACATACTTTCAAAATAAATCAAGAAAAGGGAAAATAAAAAAATCAAGTTATGAATTGTATACATATATTTAAAAGTTCATTATAACATGACTTTAATGCTTACAAACTTTATTTGGAATAGCTGAATCCTAATAAGCTTGTATGCGCTGTATCTAATTTGTGCAAGTATTGCCATTTCACTTATAAAGGAAAAAAGAAACACAGCTATTTTATATTGAAATTGTACATTCTATGAAATCAATGTTTCTTTTTATTTATATATATACAATATATATTTCTAGTTCTAGTATATGATATAAAATAATGCGTTTTGTTTACAACATTTTCATACATGTATATAAGGTGTATATATTAATGTGTGTGTAGGGGCTGGGAAGGTGGCTCAGTGGTAGAGCGCTTGCCTTGAATGTATGAGGCCCTGGGTTCAATTCCTCAGCACTACATAAGCAAAAAGAAAAAAGCTAGAGGTGGTGCTGTAGCTCAAGTGGTAGAGCGCTAGCCTTGAGCTGAAGAGCTGAGGGATAGCATCCAGGTCGAGTTCAGGCCCCATGACCGGAACCAAAAAAAAATTATGTGTATATAAGGTATATGTATATGTGTGTGTGTGTGTGTGTGTGTGTGTGTGTGTGTGTGTGTAATGTGTGTGTGTGTGTATATATATATATATATATATATACATATATATATATATATATATAAGGGATATATAGTACACATAAATATATCCTTAATTTTCCCACACTGGCTTTACTTTGCCTTCGTGCTGGAATTCTTAATATTAATATTATTATTCCTCACTCTTTTTTTGTTTTGTTTCATCTTTTTTTCTTTCCTTCCCTCTTTCCTTCCTTCCTTCCTTCCTTTTCACATAAGAGAAAATATATTTGTCTTTCTAAGTCTGGCTAGTAGTATATAACCTGATCATCTTCACAATTCCATCATTTTCCTCCAATGATGTTATTCTTTTTCTTTTAAATGGCTGCATAAATTGTACTGTGCATATGCACCACATAATTTTACTCTATTCATCCATCTGTGGACACCTGGGTTGATTCCATAGCTTGAATATTTTGAATAGTGTCACAGTGGACCCAGTCATGACCCGTTGGCTTTCATTCATTGAGATGGATACCCAGTAGAGTTGTATGGGGATCTAATATGGTAGTTCATATGGTAGTTATTTTTAATTTCTTAAGTTACTTCTATAATGATTTCCAGTGATGTCGAGCTCATTTACCTTACCTACCAAAACTGTATAAGGGATCCTTTTGTGTCTGCATCCTCACCAACATTTATTTCTTATATATATAATATATATACACATATATACGTTTGTATGTATAATTAGTTGCTTGTTTCAATATTTTATTAGCATATATTAGTTGTATAGTGGGGGTTTCCTTGTGATTGTTCCATACTTACAGTAAAATACACCCTTATGAAATTTACTCTCGTCATCACTTTCTCTCATCTCCCATCAACCCTTCTTAAACCAATTTGAACATGCAATAATGTTTTATTTTTGCACATGTATATGAAGAACTTTGCCAATATTAATACTCCTTTCTCTTCGTTCATTTTCATCCTTCCTGCTGGAACCCATCCCACAGAAGAACCTTGTTATCTTTCTGTCATATATATATATATATATATATATGGTATATTAATTGTACAAAGGGGTTATCATGATACTTCGTCCACGTATGTATTGAACTTGAGTACTTTAACCAGATTAACATCTTTTACTGCTCACTCTTCCCTGATTTATTTTTATTATTGAATCGCCTTTCTTTGATATAGATGAACTGAGGTTTCAATGGTAAAAACTAACAAAAAACTAACAAAACTAATACATTTTTGCCTAATTGTCAAAGAATAACTCTTTGACAATTGATTCTATTAAATTATTAAGTTACTTTTTTGATATTATATGGGTGATGTACAAAGGTATTACAATTACATGATTCAAGTAGTAAGTGTGCTTCTTTTCTTATAGTATCTTCTTTTTCCTGACTCACTCCTAGTCCCCCCTCCCATCTCTACCCACAGACCAATTTCTCTGATGAACACAGATGCAAACCTCTTCAATAATATACTAGACAATAGAATCCAGAAGGTTTTTTTTTTAAATCATACATTCATATCAAGCAGGCTTCATCCCATAGATCCACAGCTGGTTTTTCATATGCAAATCAATAAATGCAATTCACCTGGTCAATAAAACCAAAGACAGAAATCACATGGTTATCTCAGTAGATGCAGAAAAAGCCTTTGACATAATATAACATCCATTCATGCTAAAAGCTTTAGAGAAGCTAGGAATAGAAGGAACATTCCTTAAAACAATAAAGGCTACATATGATAGACAAACAGCCAATATTATACTGAATGGGGAAAATCTAAAACCATTTCCCCTAATAGGATGGATGCCCACTCTCTCTTCTCCTCTTCAATATAGTTCTGGAATTCCTAGACAGAGCAGTAAGCCAAGAATCTTTACTCCTAACGATTTTCTACATCAGCCTACCTCCTTGATTCCGAATATGCTTAAATCATGTGTATTTATTTTAACTTAAAGTGTTTTTCTGTGAAAGTAGTTGATAATTGTTTCACATATAAAAATACTGAAGCACTGATAGGTAAAAGAAAATGTTATTTCAAGGAAGCTGGTGGCTATATGATATTGGATATACTTTTGTATTAAACCAATATATTAATTTTCTTATATATAAAATACTTTCATTTTTTGGTTTGTTTATGAATATGTACCTGATATTTTAAGATATTTTCAAATGATAGATGAACATCATTTAAATATCTATTTGAATATACAGACTAAGACTGGATAACAGAAATGAAGCTAATTTAAGCATGCCTTCACTAGTAGCATACATATTTTATATCTTGTGGTACTTATCAGTTTCAATGTGAACTTGAAGCTTCTAATTATGATCAATCATTCTTTGACTTTTTTTACTAACCATAAGTGGAAGATATCACTTAGTGAACTGGGAAAAGCAAACAATAATAAAAAATAAATCCTCCAAAGAGTTCATTTAGGTCAAGCACAATTTTAAAAGCTTTACATGCATTATTTCACCTAATATTCAAATACAAAGTGTTGTATCATGGTGACTATCATTATTCTTTTCATAAAGGAATACAGAAATAACAGTGCTTCTAAGCTCAGAAATCAATATGATTATCTGTTTGAATAGACAGAATACTTACAGCTGTGTTTTCTTTAATAGCACTCAAGGACATTTGCATTTAATGACAGTACAACATAAAGAAACAGTTTAAATTTTAGGAACTTGTCACAGCATGTTCATTTCATCTAATTTTCAGTTCTTTCCTTTCACCAGCCATATTACAAGTTTTTGCTACTTTGAAGATTATTGCATTAATACTGGTATTGGCTTTATGCATATTTCCAAGTAAATTTATGTTTTGATCTGTGAGGAAGATAATATTTGTCATATATCATCTGAGCAAAATTGACCTAATATAAGCTTCCAATGCTTTGTAAATTCCCACTAAGAGCAGATGCTTTTAAGACATCATTTCAGTAAGTAGCTTGAGTGTTTCATAAATTGTACCACATAGCAACAAGGATTATCTCCACAGGTACTTAGTTTGCTATTGATCTTATTTATTGGCAGCCCCAGATTAATCATTTGTACCCTGTTTGTTTTTTAGCAACTTTCTAAGCCTGAAAAAAAAGTATGAGTTTTGGGGGGAAGAAATTTAAATGAAATCTAATCTTTACCTGTATTTTTTGAAATGTTTTCTCCATTTCAGTTTTAGTGTCCAGCCACTATCTTTCCCTGACAATAGAAGCTCTATTTTATTCATCTTTGTATTTCAGAAATTATTACAATTGCTATACCTCTCTGTATTAAAATTAAATTAATTATGAATAGTAGATCACTCTGAAATATAAAAGATGCATTAGCTGAGTGCTGATGGCTCATGCCTGTAATCCTAGCTACTGAGGGGGCTAAGATCTGAGGATCACTGTTCAAAGCCAACTCAGGCAGGAAAGTCCATGAGACTCTTAACGCTAGCAAATCAGAGGTGGCACTGTGGCTTAAGTGGTAGAACACTAGCATTGAGCTGGAGAGCTGAGGGGCAGTGCCCAGGCTCAGAGTTCAAGTCACCCCCCCCAAAAAAAAAAGATGCATCAATATAACTGATTAATGCTGAATGAAATAGAAAATTGCAATTATTATATGGATCTGTGAGTTCAAATAATTGTCATAAATGGGTTCATAATTTTCCTAGCACTTACATTGCAGTGCTGACTATAGATGATTTGTCCATACAGTCACTTTTCTAGGTCTCTATGGCACACTTACATTTTCACTATGTTTTTCTCAAAGTACACATCCTAAAGTATGCTATTTTATGACCCTTGTCATGGAAGATTCTCTGTTTCATTTAAGTCAGCTCTTATTAATCATTGCAATTCTTTGCTCAGCAACGAGTCAGTTCACCATGGTTCATTTTGTAGGTTGGGTATATATTTGTGATCAACTTGTGACATCTATCCTTGACAGTTTGCTTCCCTAATGATCATTCTCAGGTTAATGTATCTTCTGTAGAATTCTGCAGTCTATATGTAATGACTTCCCTGTCCAAATCCTTATAGGTTTACACATTATAATATGGCAATGATATCTGGGTGCCAGTGGCTCATGTCTACAATTAGCTACTCAGAGACTGAAATCTGAGGATTGTGATTTGAAGTAAGCCTGCATAAGAAATGGAATTGTGACTCTTATGCTAGACTTGAGCAAAAGATGTTCCATGACAGAAACTAGGCCCTGAGTTCAAGCTCCATATTTGCAATTGCATGCATGCAAGCATGTGTGCATGTGTAGGCATACACACACACACACACACACACACACACACACACACACACACACACACACTCACAAGATTACAATGAAGTACTGGACATGAAAATAGTAATGGCTTGTGGTACTGTTTCCTCTCACACTGATCTGGATATTTTTCTAGAATAGACTGGTCTGAAACCATCTTTTGGACATTTTTCATTAGGTCACAAAATTATATTTTTGCCAAATAAGTAATCTTTTGTTTGTGATTTACGTTTGCAAGCAAGACAACTAATACCAGGAAAAAAATCTTAGAACATAATATTTTATTATAGATGAAGTGAGAAAGTAGACATTATGGAAAAAGGCAGAGATTATCAAAGTGTATTTTTAGGTATGTAATTCTGCAGAAAGGGAAGAAATGACTAGTTGTGTAGCAATCAGAAGAAATTAAAAGAAAAAATTGTCTGAGTAATTATAGAAATCATATATTTAGAAATTATATAATATAAAAAATGAGATAATTGTGAAGACAATTTTTGTATGAGCTTTTCATTTTGCTTAATACTTAAATAATCTAGGTCAAACATAACAATGGTCCATTGATCAAAATTTTCTAGAATTTGTTAAACAAACTTTTCTTTGCCATATGAAATTTCCTTTGGCATAACAGTCTTTGCTTGGAAGGAGAAATATCACAATCTAAAATTGTAGTTAATATAGGATAATCTACAGCAGCATCTGTGCCCATGACAATTTGCATTTAGTTTTACTGAAACTTTTTTTAGAATTCTAAGGACAATTTTGAAATTTTTTGAGCTTGTAGACTAAAATAACATGTATTTCCCTAGCAAAATAGATGTCTCATTTGTATTTTTCCATTTCAATAAAGTGTATACGTGATCAGCTGCATATCATTTTACAAGTTTTCTTTGAATACTTTCAATTGTTTATGTTCTTCATGTTAGCAGTTGTGTGCTTATATGTTGGTTTCCTTTCTATTTATTCCCTTCAAGTTGCTATCTGCATTCAACCCCATTTTGTATTCTGAGCATTTTCACATCAATAATTTTTAATTAATTTACCTTATTGTTATTATAGAGGTGATGTACAGAGGGATTACAATTACATGACTCAGATAAAGAGTACATTTCCTTTCGTGCATTGTCTTCTGTTCCCTCATACTCTTCCAGTCCCTCTCTTCCACCCACAGTAGTATAGTTCACTTTCATCAGTGTCCAATGAGCACCACTTGAACTTTTCACCCTTTTGCCTCTAGTTCTGTACCTTTCCCCAAACTCTTCTGAAGATTTATAATTGAATAGAACATACATCAGGAAAAGAAGACAAAATCATCAAAATATAAAAAATGAAAAAAAAATTAAATTAAATTAAAAGAAACAGAAGAGAGGTCTTTTGTTTCCACATCTTGGAGTTTGTCTCAGTGTTTGTTTTTGTTGTTGTTGTTTTGGTCAGTTGTGTGGCTTGAATTCTGGACCTGGGAGCTGTCCCTGAGCTCTTTAGCTCAAGGCAAACACTCTACCACTTGATCCACAGCGCCACTTCAGGTTTTCAGTTGATTAATTGAGAGAAAAACAAAGGAGGAGGTAACAATGCCCGACAAAATACAAATAGGAATACAGGTGGACCCATTGCAACAATGAGATGTACAAGACGTTATGTCAAAAAATGAACGTTACAACTTTGGTGCGGGGGGGCGGGAGGGTAGGGAGGGGGAGAGATGGAAAGGGATGCAAGGGGAAACAAAGTAGGAGGCAACAATGCTTGATAAGAAATGTACTCATTATTTTGCTCTTGTAATTGTAACCCCTCTGTACAGTACTTTCAAAAGAAAAAAAGAAAAAAAATGTACTCATTACCTTATTGATGTAACTGTAGCCTCATGCAGCATCTTTACAAGAAAATAAAATTAAAAATTAAAAAGATTTTCACACACTTTCCTGCCCCAGCTGGCTTTGAACAGAGATCCTCAGATCTCAGCCTCCTTAGTAGCTAGCATTACAGGTGTGAGCTACAGGCACCCAGCTTTGATGTTTATATTATTTTGTTAGTATAAAAAGGTATGTAGGCCCTGCACTGTTGTGTTTCTCTCTTAAGAGTATCTTCCTTTGATTTCACTGTGTGTGAATTTCTAGAATCCTGTATAATTATAGTGCATTTTAGATCTAATTTTTGCATATCAGAGAGAACATGAACTGTTTCTTTCTCTGAGCTTGGCTTACTTCACTTAACATTATTTGTTCTAGTTCCATCTATGCCCTGCAAATGACATTAATTTTTCTTTCTAATGGAAGTATAAAGTTCCATTGTGTAGGTACCATTTTTTTTTTGATCTACCCATCAATTGTGGGACATCCGGGATGTTTCCATATCTCACACCAATATTTTTTTATTGTGAAAATACTGTACAGAGGGGTTACAATTACATGGGCAAGATAATGAGTACATTCCTTATCAAGCATTGTTGCCTCCTCCTTTGTTTCCCCTTCCCATCCCTTCCCAGCCTCCCCTCTGCCCCCCCACCCAATCCTCCCCCCCCCCCCCCCACAAAAGTTGTAAAGTTTGTTTTCGACATGACAACTTGTACTTCTCATTGTTGCAACGGGTCCACCTGTATCCCTACTTAAACGACTTGTCTTTTTTCCCTTTCCCCTCCACAAATTATACCTACATCAAATACAGTGATAGCAGGGGTTATACTGTGGGGGAGGGACATACAAAGCAACAAAGAAATAATCTTATAAATGTGTTAGAAACAAATGCATGAAAGAAAAAAAACCATTTGAATACATATCTTAGGGTTCATTTTCCTAACATCACCTTATCTGACCTTTTCTGCTTGACTCATACATATACTAGATATTGCAAATAAGAGTAACTCCCAGCACAACCATGTTTATTGCAACATTATTTACTATAGCTAAGATATGGAACCAACCCAGATGGCCCTCAGTAGATGAATGGATCAAGAAAATGTGGTATATATACACAATGGAATTCTATGCCTCCATCAGAAAGAATGACATTGCCCCATTTGTTAGGAAATGGAAAGACTTGGAAAAAATTATATTAAGTGAAGTAAGCCAAGCCCAATATTTTTTATTATGGTTGTGTGTATGCATGTGTGTGTGTGGTGTGTATGTACTTGGCATGACTAAATTTTCCACAGTAAAGTCATATCACAATGATGACTTACTTCCTCCCTGCTCTGATCTTACATAACATGATTTCAGTTAACAATTCATTCATTAAAAAAGGAAAGTGCACATGTTTTAAGTACATAACTACATATTTTTAAAAAAGCAGAACACTAATACCTACACTCCATATATATGCATACATATATATATACATATATATATATATATATATATAGCTGCATTGTTGTAGCCAACACTGATCTCCATCGCTAAAGTTACTCTTTCTTATTTGTAATTCTAAAATTATTGATTCCTTTGATAAAGAACTCTGTGTAAATATGATGGTACAATAGTTATTGCCTAAATCTGCTTGCATTCACTCAGTACTATATTTGTCAGATTCATTCATATTGGGCATAATATGAATTAGTTCTGTTAATTTCATCCTGCTGACTCCATTGTAAGAGTGTAAAACAATTGTTTGTTTGTTTTATTGGTTGGTGGTAGGGCTTGAACTCTGGGCCTGGGCTCTGTCCCTCAGCTCTTCAGCTCAAGCCTAGTGCTCAACCACTTCAGCCACAGTACCACTTCTGGTTTTCTGATGGTTAATTGGATATAAGAAGTCTCACAGACTTTCCTGCCCTGGCTGGCTTTGAATCACAATTCTTAGATCTCAGCCTCCTGAGTAACTAAGATTACAGGCATCCTGCAGTAAAACAATTTTTTGATGTATACTTATGCTAAGGAATTAAAATGAGATTGTTATAAAATAGATCGTTCCTTTGAGCTGCCATGTTCTTGGTTCACACACATATACAATACACACGTATATAAATATGTGCATGTATACATGTTGTATATGTGTTTATATAATTGTATATGTATAAATGCATGTATATGTGTATATATATTGTATATGTAAATGCACGTATATGTGTATATATATTGTAAATATATATTGTAAATGCATGTTTATGTGTATATATACTGTATATGTGTATATATATTGTATATGTGTATATATTGGTATATAAAAGTATATATTTATATATAGGTATATTTGTGTATGAGTGTATATATGTGTGTGTGTGTGTGTGTGTGTGTGTGTGTGTGTGTGTGTATACTTTCCTATGATTATAACAAGAAATAAAATTCCCATAGCTTCTTAATTTGTTTAACTGACCAAATTTTCAACTTATTTGAAATAGTTCCAATCTTTTCACATCTATGTCAGTTGATTTTGACATAACACCAAGTAGTAGTTCCTGTAGTTCCTTATACATCAATATTTGTTAACATCTGTTCTTTCAATACAATTTCTGGTGAAATATCAATTGGAAATGATTTTGTTTTAGAATTAATTTCTTTAATTTCTTTACCACAATGTTAATTGTTTCATGTACAGTACGAATCATGCATAATTTCATATAGTATATACTATCACTTCTGTGTCACCAGCAAAAGAATAGATACTACAATGAAGCTGATTGATATTCTATAACACACATACAAACCTATATCCACACACATATATACAGTTATACATAGATAGATAGATAGATAGATAGATAGATAGATAGATAGATAGATAGATAGATAGATAGATAGATAGATAGATAAATTGATCCTGGCTATGATTTGCCCCAAATTCCTTTCACTTACAATATTAGAAGATATTCATATCTATCTATCTGTCTCTATTTCTATCTCTATCTATCTATCCATCTATCTATCTATCTATGGGTCATGGAGCTTGAACTCAGGATGTGGGCACTCTCCCTGAGATTTTTCACTCAAGGCTAGCATTCTACCACTTTGAGCCATAGCACCACTTCTCGTTTTCTGGTAATTGATTAGCAATAAGTGTCTCACATACTTTCCTTCCCAGACTGACTTTGAACCACGATGCTCAGATTTCAGCCTCCTGAGTAGCTAGGATTATAGGCATGAACCACTGGCATCCAGCTTGGCGTTCATATTTTGTATGCCCTTCAAAAACCACTACCTGCCCCTCCCCATGACAATGCTGAAGTATCATCAATCTTAATAATGAATGAAGAAGGGAAAGTTATATTACAATTTTCTCCACTCTTCTATTTTTATTTATTACCTATTAGCATGACTACTTCTATGTAAGTTTGTTTTGCCTTTATATCCAGCCGTTCCTAAATGATGCAATCTGCTGTATGTTCCTCTATTATTCCTCAAACTACATTCATGATGCAAATGATCCCTTCCCCAAGATATCTTCATTCTAACTATAAATAGCTACATGTCTCTCAGTGATTGTGAATATGGGTTATGTTATGTGAAGGGAAAATTAAGTGGCTAAGCAGCTGATCTTAAAGCCAGTAGAGTAAGCTGGATTATTGCAGTGAGTCTGATGTAATGAGTGTCCTCTGGGAGACAGAGCCCTGTGAGAAAACCTGACTGTTCATTGCTGGTTTGAAGATGGAAAGAGGCCAAAGTGCAGGAATCCATGAGGTTTCTAGAAATTAGAAAAAAAATACCAGAAAATCATCGGTTTTTGGAGTTGAGGCATTATTCTAGCTAAGAGACGGAACATGTGGAAGTGATTCTGGGATTGGGCAATCCACAGAGGGTGGAAGAATTTTTGAGGAAACAAGATAGAAAAACTTAAGAATCCCCTGAGCAAGAAATCCTAGTACAAGTGTGGATGCTGACAGCTTTGCTAGTGTGGATACAGAAGGCACTGAGGACAGAGTGGGTTCTGGTCTTATTTACTATGTGAGAACTTTGAAAGATTCAACTCTTATTCAAATTATTTTTTCCCGTAGTATCTATTTTGATTCTATTATATCAAAAAGGAGTATATTTCTTTTTCAGGTCTGAAATAACACACCTCCACAGCTTTCTTTTTGCTTTGTTTTATGTTATGTGAACCTTCATATTTTATGAAACTGTCTAAATGACGACAGTATCCACAATGAATAACTTCATTGGCTCTCTCACAGAAATACTTCACAAATATTTATCCATCCTGTGGACCACTTCATTGAACTCTTGATTGCCTGCTTAATGAGCACACTTAATAAGATGTCCCTCAGGTAATTAAAACTCAACATGCTCAGTGCTGAACTTATTATCTATCCAACTTCCCTACCCTTTTATTCTCTCTCTAAATTGGCATTACTGTTGTCACCCCATGTCACATCAGAACACCAGGGAACCTGAAGTGTGCTTGGCTTCACCCAGGGACCAATTCAAGAATGAATACCCAGAAGGGTTCCACAGAGCTAGGGTATGACCAGCAAGCCAAAGCAAAGGAACTGTGTTCCCAGTGGAAACAGGGCTGGCAGCTCCAGCTTTCACTCAAGTTCATGGAATTCTCAGGGTGTTAGGGTTTCTGCTTTTACTGTCAACTGATTATGTTAATAAGATGCTTGCAATTGTGCAGCTTAATAAGAAAAGGGATGATATTCCTGGAAAAGGTTGGCCAAGAAAGAGACTAAGTTACAAGATCCATATAGAACAGGGATGGCAAATTGTAAAGGGGCATACAGAAAACCGCAACTTTAATTACATGCTAAGGAAGTCTTTACCTGACATTTATTCAGACATTGGAACATTTTTTCTTTTTTCTTCTTTTTCTTTTCTTTTTTAACAGAATGGGGTAAAAAAGCCATAGGGCCAGTCATTCACAGAACTGACAGGGTGGCAGAAGAGGAGTTAAAACCGGGTGAAAAGGTTGAGAAAACATTGGCTATGCCTGTCACTGTGAGTGGCAGCTCCATCTGCTAAGCCCCATCCCAATTCCTTGCCTAATTTCCTATCATGTCTACCTTCAGTTCGTTTAAGAGATAAAGAAGTTCAAGTAGTATTCTCCAATTCATTTTTGTGTATTCCTTCATTTACTTCATGCTGATATATTCTTATTAATCTTCTATGGCTTTAAAATTTATAAGAATGTTAGCCAAGTGCCAATGGATCACAGCTGTAAATCAATCCCTGCCACTCAGGAGGGTGAGATCTTAGGATCAAGGTTCAACGCCAGTCTGAACAGGAAAGTTCATGAGTCTGTTATCTCCAATTAACTAGCAAAAAGCCAGAAGTAGAACTGTGATTCAATTAGAGAAGATATAGCCTTGATCAAAAATAGCTAAGGGTTATTGCCTAAGCCCTAAATTCAAGTCCCAGTACTGGCACAAAACAAAAAAAAAATTAGAAGATTATTAAAAACAGTGGGTGAATGCCTCTCCCATAGTCTTAAAAGAATAGTCATTCATTTTTTTATGTGCCATATATCACATTTTATTTAAGCTCCACCATGTATGTTCTTAGTTGCGGAAGCTTGGTTGTTTCAGGGTGAAAAACACTTGTGAATAAAAGTGCTAGAAAAAAATCTTGTAGAGACAAAAATGCCCACTTGTGTTGTAGATACATTGGAAATCAGATTGTTGAGTTATTAGGACTACTTTGAGCACCAGTTTTCCAAAGTGATTATCTAAATCTACACTTTCTGCAGCAATGTGTAGATTCCCATTTCTCTACATCCTGAACAAAACCTATGATTATTAAGTTTGTTTGGTTTTTCTTTTTAATATTTCAGTTCACTCTAGTGGATGTGTTATACAGTATAATTTAATTTTTCTGGGCTTCCTAAACCATGTTGACCCAATTTGTGGTTTGTTGGCATGCCTTTTTTTCTTTGTCATTATATCTTATGTCTCATTGCTCAATTCACTTTTAAAAATTGTTTACTGCTATTTATTGTGTTTTGAAAGCAGATGGAGTTAAGTATATGTTGACAACTCACAATAACTATAAGTCAGCTAACTATTTTCAATTAATAAGAAAATGTGTGATATATTTATTTAAAAACATATCATTCTGTCCTCAAATGTAATACTTTCTTCTAATGTAATAGTTACAACTGAGGCTTTTTTTCCTTTTACTTTAGAAAACGCTATTTAGTTTTATGTTCTTTCTACGGTCTTAAACTTATTTTAGGGTATGTGATTTTTTTCCCCTAAAGGATCATTAAAATGATAACAACCATTTAATTTTTCATTTAGGAACTCTAGAATTTGTAATCTTCTTTGTCGTATTGATAGTTCACCATCTCAAAACATATTCATATATGCAAATAATACAGTCAAGCCCCTTTCTCTATTCATATAAACTCAGTGTTTTAAGTAAATAATTTAAAATAATACAAATAAAACAAAATTAATCTGTAGGTTACAACTTTTAATCTGTTTTCATTTTAGAGACTACTATTGGGAGATCATATTATTTGAAAGTTTATCTACTCTTACTTGTAAAATTCATGGTTTTGTTGTGATAAGAAAAAAAATTCTGAAAGTAAACGTATGATCACTCTGGCCACTGACCATAATTTAAGAAAAGCCCTTTAAAAAATTTTTAACGTTAAAATATGCCATTTTTAAGCATTTGAGGTGTTCTACAGACACCTTAAATTCTATCAGTGAAGTTTCACTTATTCCTTGGCACCTAGTAAACTGATGCTACAGTTTTAGGAAAGGACTTCTGTAACAGGCATCTATAATAAGGAACGTGATGTATATTTTTATGGTATAAAGTTTATGGTGTTCCATTTCTATATCTCATTCCTTTTCCACAGATTTCCATGAGTTACAAAGAAAACATAAAACAGATAATATAATATTTTATAAATCTTTAATCAGGTTGGTTTCCAGAACTTAACATCCTAAGGCTAGATTTCTGTGATACCCAATGGATGGCAAGAGTACTCAGTAGTTTCCAATTTAGTATCTGTTAAAGTGAGAAGATTTTTTCTTAGATTCAGTCTCATTTTCTTAGAGTCAGTCTCACCATCCTGAAGAAGTATGACTAGATTTAATTAGGAATCAAGGAGCTTGTGTTTATTTACAAATTTAGAAAAAGAAATAAGCAAAGAATACAGAGTATGGACAATGAGTTGAATAAATATACAATGAATATAGATTATATTATTATTATATAGATACAATAAATGGCTAAATAAATATATGATAATAAATTTACTAAAATTCAAGAAAAAGACATTTTTTAATTTATATCCTGAGAGAAGGTTTATAGTGGGCAATAAAAATAAGCATGCATAGGAAATACAGTGTATTATTTATTTCCTGGATATAGTAAGAACATATATTAATTTCCCAAGGCTGACATAAAAGAATAATACAAATGCTATGGCTCAAACAAGAAAAATTCATCTTCTTACATGGAGGCTTGAAATCAAAAATAAAATGAGTTGACAGGTTTTGTTTCTCCTGAGGCTTTCTGACTTAACTGTTTCTGACTTAGTGATACCAGGATTTAAATTTGGGGTTTTGTGCTTTCTAGGCATGTGTTCTATCTTGAGCCATGCTCCCGCCCTGTATGTTTTAGTTACTTTTTTATCTAGTGTCTTGAGCTCTTTGCCTGGGCTACAGTTAACAGGGATTTTCTTACTGATGCTTCCTACGTAGTTGGTATTAAACTGGCTTGTTTGTTGAACTGGGGATTCTCACATGTTTTACCCAGATCAGCCTCAATTGTTATTTTCTTGATTTCTGCATCCCCAGAATCTGGGATTAGAGGTGTGAGCCACCAGGCCTACCTCAAGATGATTATTATTCGCTGTGTCCTCTCACATGCTGGCTTTGTAGCATCATCCTTCTCCACTTCTGAACAGTCAGATTAGACTAGGAGTTGAGAGAATGTTTGTGGTAAAAGCATTGACTCTTTACTTGGACGTGTACATGATTGATGGGTAACTAAAAGCAGGATCAAAAGTTGACATCTCTGTTTTTTAGTTTGCATTCATCCACTTTAATCTGTATCAGAGTCTTACTCAACTTTATAAGTAGACATGTTGATCATTAACAAGGGCTTGCATAAAGCTAGCAATTTTAGCTTTAAGGTAAGGGGAATTAGGGTATTTTCAAGATTGGCAGGGATACAGTGATCAACAGATTATCAGCCACTAGTTTGTACGTCCTTTTGCAGACCATCAGAATAATGCCTAGAAGTTTTCAGTAATTTACCTAAACCTGAATATGCTAACTCTATTGTGCTTTTTTGACTGGTTCTTTTCTCTGCGTCACGTTTTTCTCCTACAGACAAACATAGATTCCAGGGACCATATGTCTGATGATAGACATCTTGTGATGCCCCAGGAAAGAGAAAGAATTTATTAAGGATTCTACATAGCCAAAACAGACATAATGATCAACTATATCAGAATCTGGCTAAAACTGCTCACTTAACAATGATGTTCTGCTGAAGCTCTTGTTAATGTCTCCAAAGACAGAGATGAAGATTCAAACACCCCTTGTCTTCATAGTGTAACTATACTTTATTTTTTTTCTGAATTTCCTCTTTACTTTTTCATTTGGATTTTGGGGGCAAATATTGAGACATGGTTTGTAGTGATAACTACTTCAAATTAGCAACAATCCTGTTCATCTTTCATTTTTTTTTCTTCTTTCTGAAAAGGAGATAAAATTGAATAGAAAACCTGGAAATTTTACTTTTCTTATAAATATTAATACTAAATGCATATGTATCACCAAACTCTCAGCCAATTGAAAGAACAAATTTCAGTAATTTTGTGTCACAGTTTTTTAGGATTTGAATGGGCTTGGATGAACTGACCTTTTCTGCTCTGTGATCTGATACACTGTTTTCAATTAGAGACTTATCTGGGGAGGGAATGATGAAGCTATCTCTTACACACATAATTAACAAATCATGATGAGTTTTGGCATGGAATTCAGGAATAGTTCTCTGAATTAAGAGAACTTGAGGTGAGAGAGATAAGTACATGAACCCTCTGGTTTAAAAAATTAATTATAGAGAACTGAATATATATATATATGTTCTAAATTGATCTTTTAATAGGTATAAGAGTTGAGATATGATACACAATGTTAACTGAGAGATTAATTTAAAACTTCTCTCCAGTAGAATTTTAGTGATTGGATAAATGATGCATAGATGTAATAAGGGACTATTTAGATATTGTCACAATACTGTTGAAAATTTATGAAATAAAGTTATAAAATAATAACATTGTTTAGAGAAGAAAAAGCACACGTGAAAGACATGGTTAATATAAATATTAATGCCGTATGATTGATTGCCCTAGAGAGGAATGGGAGGGATTATGCTTGAGGGTGAGTTTGAAGATTTAAGCTTGGGGACTTAGACAGTTCTGACATCATTCTTAAAGATAGGAAGCAGGAAAAAATATTAACTTTTTAAGGAAAGTAATTAGGTCAGTTTGGTTTATACAAAGATGTAGTATCCAAATACTTTACATGCAAGATAAAGAGGGGACAAATATATATATATAGAGAGAGAGAGAGAGAGAGAGAGAGACAGAGAGAGAGACAGAGAGAGAGAGAGAGCCAGACAGACAGACAGACAGACAGAGACAGAGACAGAGACAGACAGAGAGACAAACAGACAGAGACACACACAGAGAGAGAAATCAAATTATTTAAGATGGGAAAATGGGAATAGCAGTATTATATGTTATTCTAGGATTATAAATTACTTCACTTATTTCATTCCCCAAAAGAGTTTAATAGTATGAAAAATGCTCCTGTTTGGATAAGTAAGGTAAAGAATCCTCAGATGCATATGTACAATGTATTTCTAGTGATCATCTTTTAAGTCCTTGAATTCACAAGGTACATCTTGTCTTTCTTCTTCCTGTTGACTCCTTTTAACTGAGTCACATACTCTGGATCAGAGTGGACAATGAAAATTATCCTGTATGATTAACATACAGTCTGTCTTTTAGGCCTATTTATCTCTCAGTGGCTGTATGTAATAAAACAGATAGTAGAATTTTTTTTGGGGGGGTCCGGTTGTGGGGCCTGAACTCTGGGCCTGAGAGCTGTCCCTCAGCTCTTCAGCTCAAGGCTAGTGCTCTACCACTTGAGCCACAGCGCCACTTCCGGCTTTTTTCTTTTTGCTTATGTGGTGCTGAGGAATCAAACCCAGGGCCTCAGGCATGCAAGGCAAGCGCTCTACCACTGAGCCACCTTCCCAGCCCCCAGATAGTAGAATTTTAACAATCACCAGAAATATTTTAACAGAGGTGTATATTTCATATATTACACATAGTATGATATCCATGACTATATTAAATTTATATTTTAATGATTAAAAATTACCAATGATCTATGGGAATATACTTATATTACTAGAAAATGAATCTTCCCACATCGTCTCATTTTTATGGCATAGTTTTAATTTAATGGCTACTCGAGAAATTCATTAGACGTTACTAGATTATGGAGAAGTTATCCAAAGAAACAGCTTTTAGAACTGAACAAAATTCTAATTCCAAAATAATAATAACAAGACTCAAGCACCTTTTTTATGCCACAGTGATTAGATAAGGCTGGTGGGAGGAGGAGGGCTGAATGGAGAGAGCTGGATAAGAGAGGATTTCTAAAGCCATACTTATGAGTTCACATTTTATCCTGAGGCCATGCATGTGTACAGAAGCATACTTTAATAACATCACTGTTGCAGAAAGATTATTCAAATGGCCATCTGTTGTGGGAATGGAGTGAGGAAAGAAAGAATCCAGGACCAGTAAATAGGTCATTGTACGACTCCCAATGAGAGATTAGAGGAATATGTCAAACTGAAAGCAAGAGGGGTTTTAAGAGAAACATGTGAACAACAGGGTTACAAACCAAGTCACTGTGATCAGAGGGAAAATGAATGTATTATCTTGATTTTGAAAAGGAAATTTAAAAGCATTACAACATACCCAACTCAAAATTTTCTCCCTTTAGCATTAGCATGTGGATTACCAAAACTGAAGATTAAAATTGCTAAATGAAAGATTTAATCTGACTAAGTAATTTTTTAAGAAATATTGAATGAAGCCAGTTGCCAGTGGCTCCCACCTCTACCCCTAGCTACTCAGGAAGCTGAGATCTGATGATCATGGTTTGAAGCCAGCCCAGGTAGGAAAGTCTATAAGCCTCTTATCTCTAATAAAGGTCTCAGAAAATGCTGGAAGTGAAGCTATGGCTCATGTAGTAGAGTACTAGCCTTGAGCATAAAGAGGTTTAGAGACAGCACCAAGGCCCTGAGATCAAGCCCCAGGACTAGAAAAAAAGTAAAAAATAAATAAAAATAAATAAGTTGAATGAAGCACTGCTTATAAGAAATTCATCATACTAGAAAAGACATAGAGACTGAAAGCAATAGAGAAGGATATTCTATACAAACAAAATAAATCCAAATAGGATTATTTATACTTATATCACATATCCTAGATATTATGTCAAACTGTCCAAAGAAACTGGGTACTAGTGGCTAAGGCCTATCAGGAGATCTAAACATTTGGCCCCATGGTAACCTGGGGCAGGAAAGTCCATGAGACTCTTATCACCAATTAACTTCCCCAAACCCAGAAGTGGAGCTGTGACATAAGTGGTATAACCTCAACTTTGAATGATAATACTAAATGGCATTGCCCAGGCCTTGAGTTCAAGCCTCAGTATCCCCACCAAAAATGAAGCCAAAATAAGACTAAACAGAGCTTCCTTAAGACCCAGCAATCCCATTTCTGAGCATTTACCCAAATGACTACAAACCAGGCCACACTAAAGCTACCAGCACAACCATGTTCACTGAAGAACCATTTACCATAGCTAAGATATGGAATCCACCCAAATGCCCTTCACCCGAATGGATCAAGAAAATGTGGCTATATGTATACATTGGAATTTCATGCTTCCATCAGAAAGGATGACATTGCCCCATTTGTACAGAAGTAGAAAGGCTTGGAAAAAAATTATATTTAGTGAAGCAAGCCAGACCCAAAAAAACATAAGCTGCATGGCCTCCCTCATTTGTAATAATTAGAATATGGCTAGAATATTTTTTAGCAGAGGATCATAATAGCTCAATAGCTATGTACTATAAAATAATGCTAATTGAAATGAACTCAATGAAATGGAAACAAGGTTTGTCCAATGTACTGTTTGAAGTTATTTCTTTTATCCCTCTTTGGTTTATTTTCTGTTGTCACTGTTTTTTATTTCCTTTGTCTTGGGGGAAGGAAAGGGGAATCACAGAAACAATGGGATAATGGGTGAATCAATGCAACAACAATACTCACTAGACACTATGTTGGACATGAACTTTACAACTTGGGGGGGGTGGAAGGGAATCAGAGTGGGGGAGAAATGGGAGAAAATAAGGGATGGGATAACACTGTTCAAAAAGAAATGTACTCATTATGTTATTCAACCCCTCTTTACATCACCTTTACAATAAAATACAATTTAAAATAAACAAAAGGAAAACATCTAGGCATCTGATGCTTTGTTAAAAAATGAATGCAAATGCCCAAAAGTGGATTGCTGGGTCATAGGGGAGCTCTATGTGAAGTCTTTTCAGGAACCTCCATACTGCTTTCCAAAGTGGTTGAACAAGTTTACACTCCCACCAACAATGAAGTAATCCTGCCCATGTAATTGTAACCCCTCTGTACAGTATGTTCACAAAAAAAATTAAATTTAAAAAAAATGAATGCAATGCCTTATGACCTTGTGTAGTTTCTTTCCAAGCTACATCCATAACCATGGGCTACTTAATTTTTATAATATGAATGTAATATGAAAGAGATAGGCTCCAATATAAAAACTGTTGGAGACATCAGCAGTCCGTTTTCATCCGTGTACATTTTCTCACTATACACACATATATATACATGATTATGATTTATATATAATATTGAAGTCACAATACATAGATCAAGTACACATTTACAGAACTTTTCATCCAATATCTACTGAATACATATTCTTCTCATAAATGCATGGGACATTCTCTATGTTACACTCTGAAATAAATCTCAATGTATAAAAAATACTCAAGTAAAGTCATGTATCTTCTCTGGACACAGTGGAATAAAATCTAAATCAACAGAAAGAAGAACCTTAGAAATTATCCAAATATATGGAAACTCAACAATCTGATCTTAAATGGAGTCACTAAGATGATGATAACCTAAGGAAAATTCTTTGTTCTTAAATTAATTTGTAATTTATCTTGTACAGGTATTCAGAAGCTTATTATTATTTTTAATGCCAATGCTGGGGGCTTGAACTCAGGGCCTGGGTACTCTCCTTGATTTTTGGTATTCAAGATTAATGCTTTCCTACTTGAATCATAACTTCATTTTCATCTTAAAAATAATTTTTATTGTTATTATTAAGGTGATGTACAGAAGGGCTACAATTTCATAGGTCAGGTAATGTGTACATTTCTTTTTTTGGACAATGTCACCTTCTTTTACTTTCCTTCAACTTCACCGTCCCAGCCTTGAACAGAAGTAACAGAGTTCCTTTTTCACATGGTGTATGCTGAATATTATAATTCCACTTGTTCACTTTTTCTCTCTCCATTTCTGTGCCTCCTTCTTTTCCCTCCCCAATAGAAGAAAGAAAAAACCTAAAGCAAAACAAATACTACCATCACTAACAAGAGCAATAAAACAACCTATTTCCATTTCTTGGAGTTTGTTTCAATAAATAGTATAAATACTCAGAGAATTTATGCATTTGTGTTTTCTCCTGAGGGTTTCCTCCTTTAGTCTGACTATATGTGAATGCCTAGAGTTCTGTAAATGTTATTAAGTCCAGTTTTATTTAGATTTAACTTTCCAAATAGAGAAAATATGAGCTGTTTGTTTTTCTGAGTATGACTTACCTTACTTAGCATGATTTGTTCTAGGTCCATCCATTTCCCTGCAAATGGCATTATCTTATTCTTTCTATTGGATTAGTAAAATTCCTTTATGTATATTTAGGACATTTTATTAATCCACTCATCTGTTGTGGGGCATCTGAGCTTTTCCATAACTTAGCTGTTGTAAATGGTGTGGCAATTAATATGTATGCTCAAGTGTCTTCACCTTATTTTAACTTGTGATGATCTGGGTAGATGCCCAGGAGTGGTATTGCTGGGGGATAGGGAAGTTCTATTTTTAGTTTTATGTTGATGATTAATTGGAGAGGAGTCTTTCTGGATTTCCTATCAAGGCTGGCTTGGAATACATTCCTTAGATCTCAGCCTCCTTGCATAGCTGGGATTATAGGCAAGAGTCACCAGCCCTGACCAGAAGTTTACAAACTGTATTAGTGCTGCGAATGTGAGCAGTGTGGAAGCGACTGGATTTCCCTGTGTGTCAGTGGTTTACGATACACCTGTGCTTACCAGTTCTCTTAGTGCTTAAGGTGCAATCTGGTTTCCATTCATCCTCAGAATGCTCTTTTCTCCAAAAATTGGAGAATGGAAGCCAATGCATCTCAGAGTTTCTTATTGACATTGTGATTTGTATAATAAAAATAACAACTTTCTTTCTTCCCCAAGACACTTAATCTGAAGGAAATGCTTCCTGGACCCTTTTGGGAAACACACTGCTCATATTCAGTAGAGTCCAACATTATCTTTCCAGCATCCAACAAATACTTCTTAATCTTGAACCTCTAGGGATTGAACTGAAGTCTTTGTGCTTGGTAAACAATAGTGATTTTTTTCATCTACATCTCAGCTACTCATCAACCATGTGATCCTGTGAAGGATTCTGAGGTGACTGCCTCACAAAATTTACCCTTCCATCTACATTTTCCTCAAGACTTTATTTTCAGTCACTCTGAACAGCCCAATCCCAGGATATCATTTTAAGTGGCTGTTTTAATCAATACTGGCACTAATTTAATTACCAAGCAAGAGTCCAGCAAGAGAAAGTTGACTCAATTAAATTAGATATGTTGAGGAAAGTGTATCCACAAAGACAGTGCTCACAAAATGATTCATGTAGTGGATCCATGGCAAGGTCATGAGGTTAGGAGTAGTGGTTGTCCTACAATTTCTTATCCCAGTGCAGAAAGGAGTAGCAATGGTGTTTAGAGATGCCCAGAAAGCCATAATTCAATAGCATTTTTAGACCACTGGCTTTCAATCGAGAGTAAGAACTAATTCAAATCTCCTTAGGAGGTAGGATTCAGGAGATAATATCCTGACTACTTCAGTAATCTCCTCTTATTCTTCTATTGGTGATTCCAGTTGGCCAAATCCAACTGACGCCCAAAGACTGGTTCCTACAAGTCTGCTTCTCAGAAAAGAAATCTGGGTAAACACAGATGAATAGATTAGGAGGGTATATGTCTATAAAGTCTCAATTGAAAGAATGCTTGAAATGAAGGTCATCTTTTTTTTTTTGGGGGGGGAGTCTGGTCGTGGGGCCTGAACTCTAGGCCTGGGCGCTGTCCCTCCGCTCTTCAGCTCAAGGCTAGCGCTCTACCACTTAAGCCACAGCACCACTTACGGCTTTTTTCTTTTTTTTTTTGCTTATGTGGTGCTGAGGAATCAAACCCAGGGCCTCAGGCATGCAAGACAAGTGCTCTACCACTGAGCTACCTTCCCAGCCCCAAAGGTCATCTTTTGAAAGTAATTAGTTTATGATGATAAGCCCCCGATAAAGGAATTAAATGGAATTAATGACCCAATTAAGGGAACTACAGAAAACTCTTCTTTCTACCATATGAGACAACATTCTCTAATCCATATATGACCCTACTCATTCCCTGATATTGAACTTTGCATTCTCCTGAGCTATGAGAGATGTTTCTGCTGTCTGTTAGCAGTTTATCTTTGAGACTCTGTAATTGCAGCACAAAATGACTTTGAATTAAAAAGTTACAAAACATGCTGTGGAAAAGTAAATACATAAAAATAAAATCCAAGCTGAGAGTTACTTACTGTGTATGATTTGAGTCAGAATAGATTTATTTCTATTGAGTCAGTGAATGGTGGTTAATTTAATGATAGAAATAACAATGATTATGTTATGTGCACTACTGTTTTATAGTTCAACAGTGCTTACGTTAAAAGCACCCTAAAATGATTGAACATTGTATGGTTATCATTTGCACTTTATCTATGCTTGAATCACTCTGGAAATCACAGTAACATTATGTGGATTAAGTCTATGATTCAACTTATAACATTTAACTGACATAAGTAGTAAACAGAGATGACTCTGATTTTTTATAATGTTGCATGCAAAATTGAAGAGGCTGTTTGCAGTTTTTATGACTTTCAAAAGGATAATCATGCCTTTTCTATTAATAGAGTCCATTTTGAAGACCTATTTTGCAATTCGTTAATTACCATAAGATTACCCAGGACAATTTGGTTGTTTGCTTTTACTGAAGTTAAAGAAATAACAGCTTCAAGGGAAGTTCTAAAAGTAACATGCTTTATACAAAATATACATTGTAAAGATACTTTTATAGTAAAGACGGGCATATCACAACATTTTAAATGGTCCTTCACAGAGCACAACTAACAAAACATCACAAATTCATAAACATCACTAAAAATACTAGAGTAGTATATAGGATTCAATTAAATGAGTTTCCAAGACCAATATTTGTTTAAACTTCAGTTCCCTTTTTATATATTCAGGATTATCCAGTCATGCTTTAGCCACTCAATTTTTAGCTTGTATAGTTTTGAAGCTAGGCACTTTTAGAATAAAATTTAATTGGGATATTTTGAGACTATTTTTGATTATAAAATATATAATAAGGGTAATCTCAAATTCTCTTTGGCTTCCCTTTGTGAGTGAAAACCCTCTTGCAAATATTTATCGCATGTACATATCCATTCAAACTTCAAACTTTCCCTTCAAATTACATGCTCTGTTGGTGAGTAGGACAAGGATTCAAGACAGTAAGTACTATGAGAGACATAAAAGAGACATGCTCTAATATAGAATAAGTCAGGGAAAGTTCTTTATAGAAGTGATTTTGAAAAGTAAATGAGAAGAATAAATTGAAGCTAATCAGATAAATCACTAGCTATTACAACATATGGAATGCTGGACACAAATTTCCTAGGTCTCTAAGCATTCATATTCAGGTAAGGTAAGCTAGGAGTATAGTATGGAAAATATGGACATTGTAATAATATTCTCTTCCCTGTGGATTTTTTATATTATGACTTTTATTTTTTTATTGTCAAGGTGATGTACAGATGGGTTACAGTTACATAAGTAAGGTAATAAGTACATTTCTTGTCAAACTTGTTACCTCTTCCCTCATTTTTCTCTTGCTTTCCTTCCCCCCATCCTCCCCACTACCAAGTTGTACAGATCATTTCCAACATATTGTCTTGTGTATATCTCTACTCCCTGTGTTTTAAAGAAGTCTTACAATGATTCAACATAGTCAAATGAATTCATATATCAGTGCTTTGGGAATTTGTGGATAATAAAACAATGCAAGTTAATTTGAAGAAATCATTATGTATTATCAACTAGAGTCCATGTGGACCTTATTGAAATTCTGATGTTGGGTCTGAAGAAACCATGCATTAGAGCATACCTAAAAATGTATTAAGTACATGGGACATGGTGATTGGTTCTATAAGAGAAATAGGTGGAGTGTCAGAAAGTGGACTTGGAAATGGAAATGGTACTAAGGATTAAGAGCATAGTTAATGGAGAAATGAGATAAGGGTTATGAAAATTACAGACTACCTCAAAAACAAGTGTTAAACTTTTTAGATGTGCAAATATTTTTAGTAAGCAAATGATACTACAAACATTAAGAAACTACTTAATTATTCATAGTAGTATAGTTAATGAAATACAAATTAATGTTTTAAATGGCTCCAAATTTTGAATTCAATTTTCTTATTGAGCAAAATACCATAGAATCTGGATATGTAAAACTTTATATTTCCCTAAATGTCCATGAGTCACTGCTCTGTAAAATAAAGACATCCTGTAACATAATGTTCCCATAATATGACATGTCGGTTCTTTAGTCTAAACAGTTTATAAATTTGAAGAGTAGTCTGATTTCTGAATAGGCTTTCACTTTCTTCTGTGGTCATCTCATGGTGTTTTTTTTTCTGTTGTCCTGAAATGCTACTGTCATAGGCAATGGCCCAGTTTTGTGAATTCACAATGTAAGTAATGCGCCATTGGTCTTTATTTGGTTTTTATGCATTGATAACTTCTTTTGTTAATTGAGAAAAATATTTCTTTAAGCTTTAAAAAGTAAACAAAATGAAACATGACTTTTCACTAAAGCTTTCCTCATGTAATTTTTTAGAACTGTAGGAAAAATTGAGGTCTGCAGGTATGCAATGAATTATGCAAGTTCTTGAAAATTATATTTTTACTTTTAAGTAAGTTCAAGGAATGTTCAGATTCATTATCATAGCTGGGTGTTGTTGGGTACAGAGATTACAATATGGTGTTAGATTTCCATACCTACTTGAACTGACACATTTTGCAAGGTGAATAGAGTTTTCTCTGATTATGACTTGGGCTTTATTTCTACTCTACATCTGGGCTAGAATATGTTTGGCCAGTAGAATGTAACAGAAGGGAGAGTGCCTGTTCAAAGCTAAATTGCTCTTGTGGGGTTTTGTTTCTCAATCCTCTGCATTTGCTGTAAGAACAAGCCTGCAACAGAGTACTAGAAGATGAAAATTAACATGGATGTGAGTTGATTTTCCATAGTCAGTGGCAGACGGATCCCAAATACGTGGGCAATTTCAACTAAATTAATCATTGCCTACCTGCTCCTCAGTTGACTACAGACTCATGAAGGCCAGATAATATCAGAACATCAAACAACCATGAGGACTTACAAGTGGTCATGTTTAGATTTGGTTTGTAATGCAGCAATAACAGTCCCATGAACTATTATATGTACATGATTCAAGAACATCATCTAGGATCTTTGGTAAATAGATGAGAAAATTTTTATTTTATACTTGTTTGAAGAGTAAGTTTTTATTTATCATTATAGTTCTCATACTGGACTCAGATTTCTATTGACAGGATCTTACAATGGCTAGCAGTCTAAATTGCTCTCATGATAGTAGTATTTTGCTCCTACTTTTAGTGTGATAATTTTAATTTTATGTGAATGTATTAATTACAATCTGTATTTTTACACCACTGAGGAAAATAAAGGCCTGTGCTAGGGTTCTTATGTACTCTGAGTGGCAAGCTCATCTATCTCCTTTGGTTCACTGAAGATATTCTTCAGCCAAATTAACTCAGATATTCTTTTCTGAATTAACTAGTTCCAAACGCTACTCAAGCTATCCTTTATGATAATAAGAAGGAAAATACTTTCATCATAGAAGACCAAAATACTAACAGGTTGTTGGGAATTTCTATCTTCCTCAACAGGGCAATTCCTTTTTCTGAACATCTTCAAGGTTGCTTAACTAAAATTTAATGCATTGTTTCCATTTTAAAAACAATTGTGTGTGTGTGTGTGTGTGTGTGTGTGTGTGTGTGTATGTGTGTGTGTGTGTTTTCCAAACTATGACTGAATATATAGTATGGATTCTTTCCTCAATCACTTCTGCATTTTCTCTATATTTAATAATGGACTTCTGGTGATTAGAAGATCATTCCTAAGTATTATCCGTCTGGTTCTTATCTTTATTACCTTAGAAATTATTAGCCATTAATCAACATACACTGTAATTATCTTTTCCCTATAGCCTGTAGAAATTTAACATAGATAAAGAGACAGATTCAAAGAGATAGAAAGAGAGAACTATCAAGTGCTTTGTGAAAGGTCATACTTAGTGAGATAGTTATTGCAGAAGGAAATTGTCCAAGTCACCTGCCACTCATATATCTGTATTCATCAACAGATATGATGTGTTTGGCACACATACAGTATTTAAATCAAACTTGAGTTAATTCTAAAGTGGGATAAACTTTTAAAATGTATCCATTTTTTTTCAAAAATATCAGAAATTTTGACTGCTTTGGGACAAAAGTCTCCTACAAAGGACAAAGTCTCCTATAGCCTAATACCAGCTGCTCCTTCTGGTTGGGAAGAAATTCTCTAACTCTATCAATAACAAGTGTCATTGTATTTGTAACATTTGCTAGACAAGGCTTTAAAAACCTTATTTTCATTTCTTATAGAGCAGCACTACTTAAAACATATTTTGCTTGGGATAAAGTAGAGTGCTTTGTGGGATTTAGGAAATAAATGAGCATGGGTTTGTTGGTTTTGTCAGGTTTTCCTGCTTTGTTCTGACTTCAAAACCCATTTAGTATCCTGGTCCCTGTAGGTCTTTCAATATCCATTTCTGATTTGAGGCTTTAGAAACAGTTAGATAGTTCATACTTTCGGATTGCAGATGCCATAAGTCAACTCAGATTTACTTCACATACAAAAAACACAAAATAGTGAACAATGATTGGCTCATATGTTTGGGACCCAGAGATTCTGAATAATACCATCAAATTCCACATCAAATTCTTGCATCCATTGTCCTCTGGATTGATTGAATACAGAGGATGGTTCTCACTGTGCAAATGCTATTGGGCCTCTCAGACTTACATGGTCTTTAGTTTCTAAAATTTTAGAAAGAGGAAAAAGCTATTACCAACTATCAAAACATAACACTGTGGAGAGACAATACATACATGCATTGCATATACATGCATACATATGCACATATGTGCAAATATACATATATGGTGAACATATATCACATCAAACATCTAACTCCACCCGTCACCTTGCCAAGAGGCTATGGTAATCTCATTAGCCAAACACAGCTTCTAGGTTGGCTTCTTATCTTTGTTTCAGAATCAAAAAGGATTAACTTAACCTGAAACTTATAAAATGGCCTTCCCATAGGAAAGAAAAAATCTGTTAATGGAAGAAGAGAGAAATTTTGTCAGACCATATGAGAGTTGTCCAAAATAATAAAAAAATTAATATAACACTAGGGGATTACGTGGTTATTCAGGAATGTATGTTTGGGTTACAAAATGGGTTTCAAGAACAAAGGGAAAATGTTGTTTATATATGTTTCCCAAGAAATCTGTGAGGTATGTATAAACATATCATAGATGTTTGTCAAGTAGGCCACCTAGGAATAAAGGAAATAGAGATGTGACTGAGAAAGTTAACTGAGTCATATTGTAGTTAAAAAAAAATAACCCTAGGATCTAGAGATTTAAACTCTTATTATTACCAACCAAGCTTCCTTAAATACACTATGTACCCTTTTTGATTATTGAGGTTTACATCCTTTTGAATTGGAAACTATAAAGTACATATATAATAATGTATTAATATGTAACACATTTCAAAGAAAAAATATATCACTTTGTTATTTTCACTCAGCTTAATAAATGCTTTGTAATCACCTCTTTCTTTGTAAATGTCATTCACTTCCTTCCTTTTTTTGTTATTTTGTTTTATCTCTTTCCATCCATCTTTATATTTGTTTTAATCCATAAACTTTATATAGATAATTTTTAAATTTAGCCTACAGCTTTTGTTCTTTAGCTTGAGAATTTAGATTCGCCATATGTAGAGTGATTTGTGATACAATTAGATTGTTTTTATGTATTCTTTATTTCCTATTGATTTTATACATTCTCTTTTTCTGTCTTCTCTTTCATGATTTTTTTCATGACATACTTTTTATCCTGCTGCTGAGAATTATACATTTTATCCTGCTGGTGGGAAGTATGCTTCTATGAAAACTTTAATATTTTCAATATTGAAATAAAACTTTAATCAATATCATTACTTTCTCCCAAGACAACAGCAAACACAATAATTTACTATTCTTACAGCAGCATATTAATAGTTGAAGATTTTAATCATGAATTTTTAATCCAATTAAACATATGCTATATCTTTGACTCACTCTGGACATTAAAATTGTCCACACATTTATAGTTGTCCATGATTCTTCATTCTGGATGTCTTACTGAGTGGAGCACATTTGATTTCAACCCAACTCAGATGGTGATAAACTCAATTTCATTCGAAAATGTCTTCCTTTTATGTTCATTACTGAATGACATTTTCTCTTTCTAAAAGTGTGAGGAGAGAATTCATGTATTTGGAGCCTATTAAAGGTTTGATTCACTGAATTCTGATTTCTGTTATTGCTTTTGAGAAGTGATCTGGTTGTTATTATCACTCTTGTGAAGATTTTTTCATATACTAGCTTTTTAATTTTCTCTGTATACTATGAGTTTTCTGAATATCACTGCTGCATATCAAGATGTGAATGCCCTTTGTGTCTACCCTGGTGTGGATTGCTAAACTTGATACCTTCTATCAATTTTAGGCTGTTCTCAGTCTCTATATGCAGGGATTTCCTTCTCTACTGTGATATTGGTGCTGATTAGACTTGTTAAATATTTGATTCCATTCTTTATTTACTTTACTGTAGATCAACAAATTTGTTCCTATTTATTTTTAATCTTTTTTCTTTATTAGTGTTCAATCTAAGCCATTGATTTTTAAAATTTAAAGCATTTTATTTCTCACATTGGTCAATTTTAAAGTATCTTTTCCTTGATAAAACCATCAAACATGAATTTTATTCCTTTTACATTTTGATACTACATTTAACTGATAACCTGGATTTCACCACATCATTATAAACACTTGTTTTTGTTTGTTTGTTTGTCTCATTTTTGGATAATAGCCATCCTAACAGGTGTGATACAACTTCATAATGGCTTTAACTTTCCCTGATGATTAATTATGTTAGACCAATTTTCTTCCACTCGTTGGGCACTTGTTTGTTTTTTGTTGTTGTTGTTGTTGTTTTAAACAGAAAATTTCTATTCAAGTCATGTGCTCATGTTTTAGTCAAGTTATTTGCTTTGGTTTCACTATTGGTTTGTGGGAGCTTCTTTTGCTTTATGGATATCAGCTATATAGTTGTCAAACATTTTCTCTCATTTTATGAATTGTGTTTTACTGCCCATATTTCCATTGCTGGAAGATGCTTTTAAGATTGATGTTTCATTTGTTTATTTTGAAGTTTGACTTGTGCTTTTAGTGGTGTACCTGAGAAATCATAGCTAAGGCCAATATCATTCCCTTCTATTCTTTCAATAAACTTACAGCTTTAGCTTCTACACTGATATCTTCAATCCACTTGAGTTAATTTATGTGCATAGATTAACATGAGGTGCCCATTTTTAGTTTTGACTTGTGGATAGCTATTTTGATCAATCCCATTTTTAAGGATGTCTTTCTTCCCTCATTGAATATTATTTTGGTTTTGAAGGAGAAAAAAGTGAGAGTTGGATAGGTCTAGAGATATAGATAATAAAGTATTATAAACTTTTTAAGAATGCATGGGCATAGAGGACGTTGTGATTTGGTGACAACATACTCAGGGAAGACCCTCCCTTTCTACTTTATATGCAAACTAGCAGTCTTCTGATATCTGAGGCACTAGAAATTTAGAGATATCAGTCCCAGAAACCACAACTTATCTCAGAGATCTACAGCTAGGCTCTGGTGGTAATGAAGATTTCTTAGCAAATTTCTCTTTCAATACTGTGGATATGTGAAGTGAGAGGGATAGAACAGAAAGGAGACAATCTCACTGTGATACTAGGCAGAACATTGTGTAGGTCCAAGTGTGTAGTATCATTTGGGAAGTTCTGATTCCTCAAATTAGAGAAAGCACTGTGTGCTCTGAGTCTTGATTGCATGTATGGTCAGAAGCCTTCTGTTCAACATTTCACATATGCTAATATTCTCTATTCAACAAAATAGTGTCTGGATTGCTTTTTGCAGCTTTATATTGATAATATTTAGGAAAGGGAGTGACAAATATTGTGTGACTGGCATATAAGTATGGATGTATTTTACAATGGAAACAATGAGATAATCTATTTTAACAGAGTGACACAGTACCAAAATCCTTATCATGAGCACTAGGTTAGGGTTATTTTATTAACTTGAGAATAACTGTCTGAAGAAGGGAATACAGGAAAATATTTATAAGAACAGTGACATTTGTACTCTTAGCTAAAATCTAAGAATAATCAATCAATTGCTCAATCTGGCTGGAAATGAATACTTCTGAATTTATCTTGGCACTAGTATAAGAAAAAGAAAGGCCAGTTTTAAAAGACAGAGGTTTGAGAGGAAATGGAAATTATTCTGGATTTAGTGGCAGATGATTTAGTTACAATTTTAGGGATGAACTTACACTGGCTTGCTCTCTGTATGTAAGATTTGTTAATTGGTATTCACAGTTGATTATTCATTTGTGTAGTGATTGACAACAGCAAGCATTTTGGGCAGTGATTGATAAACCACAAAGACTTCAAAAATCTTATCATGGTATGGTGAGAACTTTCTGACCACAGAACAACTTAGAAAATGCTTTTGTTTCTGTTTTTCCAATTGCAAAAGAATCAAATTATATTGGGAAAATTATGAAAAATTGTAATGGGGCAAAAATATAAAGTACAGTATAAAAGTTTGATTTGAAAGTGTGCTATAATGCATAACAGAATACAATGAGTCTTTATATTTTCTGAATAAAAATAAGAAAAAGATAGTAAAAATGGGTTATCATACATACTTTTAACCTGCATTTTCAATATATGAAGAAAGAATACTTGCACATTATGGACATCAATTTAGTTTGTCCTGGTCCTGGGGCTCGAACTCAAGGTTGGAGCGTAGTCCCTGAGCTTTTACGCAATGCTAGTTGTCTCTCCCTTGAGCCACAACTCCACTTGTGGCTTCTTTTGTGATTAATTAGAGATGAGCCTTACAGACTGGCTTCAAATGGCAATCCTCAGATCTCAGCCTCCTGAGTAGTTAATTTGACAGGTATAAGCCAACAGCTTTCAAGCATACATTTTTGTCTTCTCATTAGAAAGTGAAGAGGAGTAATGTTAATCAAGTTCATAGTCAAGTTCCCAGCTCACACTCCAGTGCCTAGTGCTGGCACTGGACTGTATTGAATAATTCTTTTGAATGAATGCATTAAAGAATACATATCTGAAGGTTAAAAAGATGTACAATATCATAGGTAAGGCATTGTTATTGCATCTTCAATGCAAGCACTTGCCAAAGCTTACTCCTCAGTACATTTTTAAATATATTTCAAAAATTAAAGATATTATGTAACTTTCATGATAGATTTGAAAAAAAGTTAATTACTGAGGTAAATAGTAAAACCATTCTACTTAAAAGTTTATAGAAAACTGAAGATATTATTCTGCCAGATTATCTGTATCTGAAGCTGCAAAGTCAATAATCATATACCGCCAAGTATAGTAAAGATAGAAAATCTTGTCTTTTCCTAGTCCAGGATGGGTGTCAATAACATAGACTATAAGCAACAACTACAAAGTTCTTATTTTTCTCTGGTTACATTCTGTTGCATCGATTCATTTATAAAATGTCAGCCAATATCACCTCAAGTATTAAAATGGTCCACTTAATTAATGGACTTCTCAATACAAGCCATTTGGTTGAAACAACTATTTTAGGCAAACAGTTTAAATGCACACATCTATCATTTGTATTACTAAGCCCTAACTGTTCATAAGCCTACCGCTGAGGGCATGAAATCTTCACTCCATCACTTTACTGAAACATCACCTTAACCCCATTTTGAGGGTTAAAAGACAATGACAGGGAGAAATGGACTATCCATAGTCACAGATAGTAAACGGAAGGGTAAGGTATAGTGAGTCAGTAAAATCATTCACTTGATTATTAAGCTATAGAATAGGTTTGTATACTCATCAATGATTGGGAGAGAATTCTTTAGCTATATTCCAACACAGCCTGCAAGAGGGATGATTGAGGGCTGGGAAGGTGGCTCAGTGGTAGAGCGCTTGCCTTGCATGCATGAGGCCCTGGGTTCGATTCCTCACACCACATAAGAAAAAAGCTGGAAGTGGCGCTGTGGCTCAAGTGGTAGAGCGCTAACCTTGAGCTGAAGAGCTGAGGGCCCAGAGTTCAGACCTATGACCAGACCCCCCCCATAAAAGAAAAAAAAAAAGAGGGATGATTGAGTGGCAGCAGCTGATGTGAGATTACTGACACCTCTTTGTCAATACTATATAATTTTTACTCAGCTTAAATCTAATTAGTGACTTTATATTTTGAGATAAATTCATAGATTTGACTTTTATTATTTAAGTAAAATGTGCCTGGTTCATCCTAGGGAAACCTAAAACATTTTATAAATTGTTTGTTAATGGCTTAGACCTCCTAGAGCCGTTGCTGAACTCAGTTTAAACAAGCTAAGTGTAAATATATTGAAAGCATATGAATTAAATTTTCCTTGAAAATTCATATGGGTTTTCAAATTGGGATGAAGAGTGCTTGGCCAAGGCATTGTATGTTTTGCCAAACCCCAAATGTTTGAAAAATAGTTTTCAAGCATTTTATTGAACCAAAATGCTACCGAGGACGCACATTCCTACAAGTCTGTCTTTTCTGTTTTGTTTTGTTTTTGTAAATCCAAAGTCAGATTATATTGGAACAAATTAAGTATTCATAGGACAATGTGTTGCATTATTCCCTGTATTAATGTAAATTGTTTAATAGAATGGAAGTGGTCAAGTATGGTCAGAGATAAACAAAGCATCTGTTGTACGAGCTAATAGTTATAGAATGGTGTATTTAGAAACAGGAAGAGGAGAGAACATGAGGGAATAGAAAAGGGACTGAGTTTAGCTAACAAAATTCAGTTCTGAAATAACTGTGATCATTACGCAAAGATAGCCTGAATTGACTAATGGGGAAAAGAAATATTTCTAACGCAGTGGTTTGATCATAATGAAAATTTAATCTGTGTGTGAGAGAAAGAGTAAGAATATTTTCATTTTGCATGTGTGTGTATGTGAGTTATTCATACTGAACGCAACTTAATTTATTGAGACTGATGAAAAAAGATTTGTAAAATTAGCTTCTATAAAGTTCCTTAGGCATGACTTACTCAAACTACCCTTCTGCTAGGTGACCCATTATCACTTTATTTATTTGTATCTTACTTGAGTTATGGTCTCGTGGTATTTTTTTGTATTATATGTGTATCCACTTTTAAACATAAACATTTAGGAATGTTAGGTCATTGTTATCTAATCATTAGCAAGAATTGCTTGAAAATGATTAGAATCTGGAAAAACAGTTCACTGAAAACACGGCATTGTAGGAATTGACTTTGTCCCTAATAATCACTAGAAAAATATCTAGGACATCTAAAAGCTCCATTGTAAATTATCTTAAGCATGAAATTTTTTAAAAATCCTTGTTCTTTTAGTAAAAATCTCTACAAAAACTCTACACAAGACTCTCGGCTCTTGATGAGAAGAATATTTTCCCATGACTACATCAGAGAATATGGTAGATTGTTGTTTTCCCAATTTGTTCTTTTTATTTCTGGAGTGAAAACGACCTTCTGAGAGCATTATTGGGACTATTCACTATCATTGGTGATCTCAGCCCTCTTGTAATTTAGCTACATTTCATTCTCTATTTCATGTGCTTACTAAAATTGTAAATGATTACATTATTTTTCTTCAAAACTAAATTTGCTTCTTCTATTAAATGAGTTATCCAGAATCTGATAATGTCACTCAAGTTGGTCACTCTAGCCAGTTTTTAGTACTGTGCTTGGCATTGAACAAATACTATATTTTTAAATGAATGATTAAATTTTTGATTGTGGAAAGGTTATCAGGCTCTGATGTGTTTATATTCTTTATCTCTTGCCATAGCAGATATTAGTAAAGAATAATCAAATTATGGTATCCTTGCCAAGTGAAAAAAATAGCGAATTAACTTTAGGCTAACTAAATAAGCCTATGGCAACTATGACAATACTATATTCTATTCTTTATTCCAGGCATGAATTTGAATAAATGTAGCTCCTGGTAGGAGTTTCAGGAAGGCTTTGAGATTTTGTATTAAATTGTTGATTGTCAGATTTACAAACATGATCAACAAATGCCTAGAGAGAACCTGATAGAGGTACAAGTTTCAGTTGCTATAGGCAGCTCCAGTTCTGTAGATCTAAGATCCTTTGCAGAAGTAAACTTTAATCTTCTGTGTAAGTAAATAAACCACACAAAAAGTATGATAGTAGTAAATTAGACAAATTTTTCTTTGTTATGGGGCATGTAAATTTTTCTTTGTTATGGGGCATGCAAATTTTTCTTTGAAATTCAACAATCTCACACCTTATACCTCTGTTAGGGATAAAAGTATTATCCATCAGGCTCTCTTCTAATTTCACTGACTATAAGGGTGAAGCAAGTGCTTGTAATATTGAGAAGGGTAGAGGCAGAGAAGCGATAAAGGAGACTATGAAACTCCAATAGAGTGTGCTGTGTCATCTTTCAGTTTCCATAAAGGAAAAAAAAAGGGGCTTCAGTTGTGCCAGAAGCTTTCACAGTGACTATGTATGGTGAGATGAGGCCGAGACAAGTGCACATTGGTAAGGAGGCCAGAACCATCTCCAATCTTGCCTGCTAGATGGATGTGACTACCTTTAGTTATCTACCAGCATTTCTGTCTCATTCACTTGTATCTCTGTGTCTCATTCTGTGTATCATTCACCTGTATCTGTGTTTGCATGTGTGTTGTGTTTATATGTATGGGTTTTCTTGCTCTTGCACTTTCTAATACTTGGCATTTGTTCATGATAACGAACAGATTTTCAAATTTTGATCATTTTCTATTTTAAAAAGATTTATTTATAGCAGAGCACTGGTGGCTCAGGCCCATAATCCTAGCTAATCAAGAGTCTGAGATCCGAGGGTTGTGGTTCGTAGCCTGACCAGGTAGAAAAGTCGATGAGAATTTTACCTCCAATAAAATACTCAGAAGAAGCTAAGAGTAGTCCTGTGGCTCAAGTGATAGAGCACTAGTTTTGAACAAAATAAGCTCATGGACAGCACCCAGCCCAGAGTTCAAGCCCAAGAACCAGTACCCTCCCTACCCCCAGAATCCTGAAAACTGAGGCCAATAATACATTGAAGATATCATTTTCTGTAGTTAAGGAGATGGGAGCGACAGGGTGGTAGGGAAAAAACAAAGGAGGAGGCAACAATGCTGGATAAAAAAATGTACTAATTACCTTGTTCATGTAACTGTAACCCCTTTGTACAGTATTTTCACAATAAAAAACTTTTTTTTTTAAAAGATATCATTTTGGTTTCATTTCACAGAATGGAAAAACCATAGTTTTAGATTGAGCTGATACTGGTCACTGAATTTAATTTTCCACAGAGCATCAATTGCCTTGGTTTATATTTTGAGAAGCCTCTAATCACATTGGAAAGTAACAGGAATGACCAATGATGTGTAGAAGGCAAAAAATTTCACTAGCTATTTTTCATTAAAAAAAAGTTGTAGTGAAACTTAATTCTAATGAAAATAGTAAATAATTTATCTAGACAATGTGACTGTCCTATTTTCTAGTAATTTACTGTACTATCAAATATTTTATACGTTTTATTGTCATTCACGTAATAGGTCTTGTTAGGTCAATATTTGAATTATAGAAAGAAATATTAAATTACATACACACATTCTCACACTTACTGAGAGAGACATACAGTCTCTAGTACTATCATTGAGATGAGTGTTAAAAATAAAACATTTGAAAGTAAGTTCTCTATTCTTAGATAATTATTTTTCATTTTGCAATGTAATTTTTATCATTATATGACAATTAAGAAATGAGTAATAAAGCACACACTATCATGCCCAGAACATGGTGAACAATAATAAAATTGTGCTTTGGAAAAGATCATTTCAGTATTTGGTTTCCAGTTGAACTGTAATAAAATATTATTTCCAAATTTTTCAGTCCCACAAAATAAATTCTGTTATAAAAGTATTGATGTTTGGATTATTTAATTATTTATAACTTACTGAATAGTTCACTTTATTTTAAGTTGCTTTAAATTTTTGCTGGATTCTGTTTAGTGCATACATTCCAAATTAATGACTCAAAGCAAACAGTCGACAGCAGCTTTTCTGGTAGCTTTAGTATGGTCTTGTTTCTGATCATTCGGGTAAATGCCCAAAAGTGGGATTGCTCGGTCATAGGGGAGCTCTATGTGGAGTCTTTTGAGGAACCTCCATACTACTTTCCAAAGTGGTTGAACAAGTTTACACTCCCATCAACAATGTAGTAGGGTTCCCTTCTGTCCACATCCCCTCCAGCATCTGTTGTTATTAGAGTTCTTGATTATAGCCATCCTAACTGGGATAGAAATGGTCAGATAAGTTGATGTTAGGCGAAATGAACCCCAAGATAAGGACTCAAATGGTTTTCCTTTGTTGCTATTGTTTCTACCATATATATAAGATGATTTCTTTGTAGCTTTGTATGTCCCTCCCCCACGGTATAACTCCTGTTTTCACTGTATTTGATGTTGGTATACTTTGTGGAGGGGAAGGGAAAAAACAAATTGTTTAAACAGGGCTACAGGTGGACCCATTGCAACAATGAGATGTACAAAAGGTTATGTCAAAAAAAGAACTTTACAACTTTGGCGAGGGGTGGGGGAAGGGATGGGATGGGAGGGCAGGGATGGTAAGGGGAATCACAGGAGGAGGCAACAATGCTTGATAAGAAATGCATTCATTACCTTGCTCATGTAATTGTAACCCCTCTGTACAGTATTTTCACAATAAAAAAGAAACTTAAAAAAAAAGAGCTTTGCAAATACACCTCAAGGATACATGCATATTTACATATAACAACAGAAAAAAACCCACTTGTGCAAGTATGCACTATGTTTACTAAATAGAAAACCATCAGAATTTTCAATTTGGGAATTTAAATCCAGTAGAAGACCGACCAAATATAATTTGCCTTTCCTTTGGATGGAAAAAATCATGCAATTGATCCTGCTCATTCTTTTTCTCAGTAGACAGTTTAATGCCCAATTTTCTCCATTCAAAATATTTTACAAAAAGCATATGGAATAACTTTTTCACATCTTCCATCAGGCATGTGGAGGTTGGTGAGAAAATAGGTCATAAGAAAACAGTTAAAAAGAAATACACAAAATACATTCAAGATGTGCAGGGGAAACCAAATGCAGATTTAGCATGCCCTGGCACACTTTGGAGTGAGAAAAACACTGGATCCAAATTCTTGATTACACTATTGCTCAAATTACTAAGTATGAATAAACACTAAATCAATATTTATTTTCTGTGTTGCATAACTTTCACATCCAAGGAAAATCATCTGATTAACTTTTTATGCAGACTAGTAATAAAATCTTTATTAAATATGATAATAAATTTTTAAAAAGAAAAGTACATATAGTTTCTCTGGCAAGAGCTATATAATAATTATATGTCATATAAATTAGAAATTGAACACCTTATGGTCACTGACATCCATAAAAATAATAACATTTACAAAAAAACAGGAGGAAAACTAAAAATCTTTTCTATGTACTTTTAGTCTGGTATCTGAATATGTTTAAGTAATACTTGTTTTGTGCTTTTTAGAAACTGAAGATAATACAGAATTACTTTATTTATGACTTGATTTTATATCTCTCACTGACAACTTCAAATACATTTCCTATTTGGCTTCCATAGTATCTATACATATGGATGAAGTATAATTAATAACATTTTCTTTCTCCATTTGAAGAAATTGAGGCTTAAATTTGTAAGAAACATGTTTAAAGTGTTAAAAATTGTTAAAGTTGGATGCAATCTTAATCTTTGCATTTACAGTATCTAAATAGTTACAGTATACTATATTTCTTTAAAAATGTATTGGCTATGCTCATATGATCATAGAAAATCATGCTTATTGAAATGAATTCCAAGAAATGGAAGCAAGAGGTATATTATTGTGCTGAATATAGTTCTTTTTTTCATTTTTCCTTTACTTTTTTTCTTTCTTTTATTCCCTTTTGTCACTGTTTTTGATTTCTATACCCTTTGTCTTGCATGCAACTTTATCTGATTTGGGGAGGGAAAAAGGAAGCATAGAAACAGGGTGAACCAATATAACAGTGAAGTCTGCTAGACACTATGATGGAAATGAATTATGTAACTTGGAGGGAGTTGAGGGAAGTCTGGAGAGGAAAAATTGGGAAAGAAGGTGGGAGATGGTGACCCTGTTCAAAAGGAAATGTACTCATTACCTGAGTCATATAACTGTAACCCCTCCATGCATCAATTTTACAATAAAATTTTTAAAATGAAAAAGAACATGGACAAGAGCACTCAAAAAACAATAAAGAAAAAAAAAGAATATATTGATAGCGTCTGTAGCTCATGCATTAACTTTAGCTCCTCAAATGGCTGCAATCTAAATATCACAGTTCAAAGCCAGCCCAGCCAGAAACATCTGTGAAACTCAGTCTCTAATTAACCAACATAATGCTAGACTAAAGATTTGGTTCAAATGGGAGAGGCCCAGCTTTGAGCAATCCAGCCAAGCGCAATTTAGAAATCCTAAGGTCAGAGCATGGAACAAACATACACATTCACAAAAATATATTGGGGAGGCAAGTGATCGCATTAGTATATCTTGTAACATCATATGCAATGGTATGCCTTGAAATCACATATATGTTGTTTCATTGTAGCATAAAAATGTCTAGGCTTACCTAATATCATAGTGAAAAATCAACTGACTTGTTTTGGTTTTGTTTTTTGTAAATGCCAAAGAGTAAGTAACCATGTTGAGATATAAGTTCAAGCATTTAAGTCCTTTGACTACTTGTGTCTTGAATGGCTCTTATTCTATATTCTATATTAATCATATTTGTTTTGAAACTGCTTAAGGAATGCATTGCATTTATAATTAACATTATGATAGACCTCTTTTTAAAGAAGTTTGTCTCCTTTTTTGCTATCAGATATGTAATATCATTAACATAAAACTTTAGAAGAAAATCAAACCTAATCTTCAAAAAATAGCAAAGCCCAATAAAAAAAATTAAACCAAAAAACCAACCAATCTATAGTATGGAGTGGGATGAGTATTTTCCTAGTACTAACAAAATATCCCAGGAGAACATATAGGTGTTACCTTTCCCTTATGCTGAGGCAATCTGGAACAAGATTATTTTGAATCCTTGGCATAGTTTAAAGCCAGTTTCTAACTTGGCAAACATTACACAATAAGTAGTGTGATCTAATCACTTGAGTTAATCAACTCCAACATTCCTCAGTCAATAAACTCAACAAATATGCTTTAGGGGACTCTGAAAAATCTTGGATCTGGTTCTGTCAATTGGCCTCTGACCTCAAGAGGTTTACAATTAAGTCAAAGGAATGAAAGACCATGTTTCAAAAGAATTTTAGCTCTAAAATTGTAAAGGAACTTCTACTTGCTTTAAGAATGCTTTCTGAGCTATTTATAAAGGCTGACTTCTAGGAAAGACCTAATAATTAGTTATTGAGTAGATGCCTGAATGATTTAAGAGAAAGTAGCCCTAGATATTACATATAATTGGGTTCAAATTATCACATCTTTGAACTATTTACTATGTTTATTACTTTAGTGTTTCAGGAAATAAACCTATCTAATTTACATAGTTACAATGATTAAGAATTATTTATGCCATCACATTTCTTTGTACTTAATTATAAAGTGCAACAACTCCTAAAGCTGATATATTCATGTCAAAAGGTCAAAGATATTTGGCAATATCATGAGAAGTCTGTGAGCCCATGGGATTTAGAGTGATGATGATATGCTGAGTGCTTAACTTGCTATTGTAATAATTAAAGTTAAGCTTTAAAACTAAGACTTCAAGCTGGGCATCAGGGGCTCACGCCTGTAATCCTAGCTACTCAGGAGCCTGAGATCTGAAGATTGCAGTTCAAAGCCAGATCCCATCGGAAAGTCCAAGAGACTCTTATCTCCAGTAAACCATTCAGAAAACCGGAAGTTGCACTGTAAGTGGTAGAGTGCAGCCTTTAGCTGAAGAGCTGAGGGACAGCGCCAGACCCAGAGTTCAAACCCCACGACCACACACACACACACACACACACACACACACACACACAGACTTCAATAGAAGCGTGGGGAGAAGAGGATAATGTTAAATGGAGACAATGATCAAGATGCACTATATTCATAAGATGCTTTATTAAATGGCACCACCTTTGTACAACTACTTAAAGATAATAGATTTTTTAAAGACTTAAGTATACTATGGTTCTGGAACACGATGTTTGGTGCCTTATAAACCTTACAAGGGAATACTTACCTTCTAGACTTTAAAGTCATGGAAATGAACCAAAATAAAGACTAGTATGGAACAGATATTCTATCAGTGGTACCTATTTAGTGAATAATATGGACTAGAATAGTAAATGTTTTGCACAATAGAAAAACACTGAATTAAATAGCAACAAAACAACCCTAAAGCAACAGAAAAAAGCAAACACAAAAGGACATGAAACTACTCAGTTATCTGGAGAATAAAAACATAGAATAAATTTGGAAAATTTCAATCAAAATGATGTTTCTTTAAGATTTATGTAAGAAGCTGTAGCAATTTTACATAGTAGAATCATTATGTCCATATTACTATCATGTAAACTTCGCTTAAAATAATACATAATATGTGTGAATAGGTCTGTAATTTGGTCAGAGTAGTTAAAACTTCAAGTAGATAATGATATAATTCTATTATCATGTGTTTCTGATAGATTAGGAAAACAAAGCAATATGCCGATTTAGATAAATAAGCAAAGGCCATACATCTCTATTGAATAGAATTACTCTAATTAATTGAGTACGTCTTGAAATTTCAGTAATGAATACACTTGCAAACTGTTGTGTTGGTAAGATGACCATTTCTGAATTTCACACCAGATATACTAAATAAGCGTAGGTTGGAATGGAGCTAGGCTTCTATATTTTCAGCAACCCATCCAGAAGAAGATTGTACACATAAACTCTTCCTTGTGTGTATACTGGTAGAATGCAAATGCTAACTTGTTTTTTTAAGCAACTTGTTATGTGCGTTAACTAAGTACCCTTAGTTTTCTCAGCATCATACAATTATTTATTTAAAATAGCCAAATAGATAAGGATATACAAAGCCCTGGGAAACTTATTGTTTAATAAATGTTACCTAGTTTTGCTATTCAGTCATTTTCTTTGAGGTATTTTTTTAAGGTGGATGTGGCCTCAGAGACACAGGATACATTTTAATCAGTACTCTCCATATTCATTTTCTCAAACTGAAAAGCCTTAATAATCTGCCTTTTTCACCTCCAAGGGAGGCTTTCTGTCATTTTGGCTATTTAGATCATACCTTCCTGTGCCTTTTCCATCTACATTATATCTTTCATGTCACTAGCAATCACACCATGGAATACAGCAGATGGGGCCTCACCATAATTTCACAGTATGATAAGCTTATGGTTCCTTTTAGTTTTCTACCCTTCCTAACACTGTCCAGCATTTTTTAAAATCTTTTTTCTGCATAATTGCGAGGGCGGGGGGGAAGGAAGTGCCAAAAAAGTCATTGACAGTTTCCTTTTCCCAGGCAGGAACTTAACAACTCAGAGCCTATGATTAAAAAACAACAAAAAAACACGGTGTTTTAAATTTGTTCTCTCCAGATGCATTATCCTAATTAAAATAATAACACTTTATAGTTCCACAGTGGTTTATGATGCAGAACATCCATTTGTTCAGAGTCATCAAGGTCCCATTTCATTATATGATCTTACTGATCTAAGGCATTTCTTACACACACATACATACTCACACACTAACATAAAGTCATCTCTGTTATGTTTCCCCTTTTACTCCAAATCTTATTCTGCATTGAAGATAAGGTAAGGTTTGAGAATGATTCTGCAGGGCATCTAACTTGTTTTTGAGAAAGTAGTCTTTGGGAAGTATTTCAGAAGATTAAGAACTCACAAAATAATATTGAAATTATTAAAATAATATTAGTTAAAAGTATCAATATTTAATAATTCACAAAGATATATACTATTTCACTTTAATGAGACTGAGGTTGTGTAGTAAAGATTGTTTTTTTTGAGACAATGTGTGTTACAAAGAATTAGAGGTACAGGTGATGGTATTTTCATAGATACATAGCTATTTGGCAATAAAAGATTATGGTTTAATGGAGTAATTTTGTGGCTTTACTCAAAAACCAACTGAGTTATTAAGCTGGCAAACATTTTTGTATAACTATTTTGAAATTATGGAAAGCATTTTCAGCTTAATAGAAAACTGTATTGGATATCTTGTATCAATGTCTTAGAAAAAATAAGAATGTGTCAGTGGGTGTAGGTATTAACAAATTTACTTTATTATGTCATTCAGTCAGTTATTATTTCCACATATGGTATTGGGAGATCTTATCAGGGAAACAGAGTCCATGACAGATATTAAAAAGAAATAATTTAGTCTGGGGAACCAGTTACAATTAGTGGAAGAAGAAGTGAAAAGACAATTTGATAGTGAGATAAATTTGATATTTTTTGTAAAGAATAGTGACCATTTTTCTCTTGACCTTAAAGGAGCCAGAATAGCACTATTGCTATCAGCTTGGGGTCTACAATCCACCAGACAGTGGAATGGAAGGATTACAGGAAAAATTGTATCCTACCTCTTTCCCATTGGTAATTAAGAGATATAGACAAGGCAAATACAGAGTCTTCAAAAGATTTGACCTTTCTTAAGATTGTTCCCTACTGCAGCACCCATGAGCAAGAAAACAATTGTAGGATCTCCTAAAACATTTGCTGGATTCATGAATTACAAATGCCTCGTGTGAAAAGGTTAGTTTTTTAGATGGCCGATTGCATGGCTGTGGAATTCACACTCTGTTTTGATTAAAGATTCATGGCCAAGTTTTGGCAGGTGATATTCTCTTTCTCTATTTCCTGTTGTGTCTGATGTTTCTTTTACAAATCTAAAGTTTGAGAGCTGTGTGCTTCACCTGCTATCATCTGTCCAAGATGACACATCATAAAATTATCTATACTAGTGCCAAATGTTCTTGTTTGCTCTCTATTGCCCTTTTCTGTAGCTCCATGATTCCTTAAGGCAATAATACATCAGAGAATCTTTGCAAAATGGACAGATATGCGTAACTCATACTGGATAAAGTTTCAAGATTCTCATTCATAGTAAAAAAAATAAAAGTAAAACATAACTTTTCATAAATGGTTTGGTGAACAAACAAACATCAGTGATGTCCAATTTTCTTACCATAGCCATTTTTGCAATGAGCTCAATGAATACATGATATATATTTTGAAAGCTTCTTGTTCCTCATATTGTGCAATGTAACTATGAACATGATCTAAGGCCAAATGTGAGTTTTACAATAATAAATACAGGAGAAAGCAATGTAGACAAAGGGAATCACAGCAAGCATTGGAATGAGATGGATCTTGATTAGAAGACTGGCATCAAGATTGAGAAATCTGACAAAGAAAAATTTGTAGTTTGTGTGTACTTTTTCATTTGATAATTAGGGACAATAATACCTACATTGTAACATTTATGGCAACAATTAATTTTTATGTATACCTACATATTTTTAGGTATATCTACATATTGCAATTGCTTTAATGTTTGATCTCTAGTATCTTCATCATGGTAATAACAGCACTGAGATGGATTCATTCAATCTACTACTCAGGATGTGGTAAGTGAACTTTGATTCAGTTTTGGTGCCTACTATTGGAGAGGGTTATTTTTCATTTTATGAAAATAATGAATAGGAAAAGTTATTATCAGATAAAAAGGAATAACTATGTGTATTGGGAGATTATGTGTATGGAAAATTAAAATAAGGTAAACCAATACTATTGGAAAGTATCTGCTGTGGTATCTATTTTTGATGATTTTTAGTTATAATTTCTTTATAATGCCACAATAATTGGTGCAATATATTTTTCTCAAGTATGGAGCCTTAATCCTTTTGAAATTTGAAAAATGTGATTTGGGATTCAGAGTTTTTGATGAAACCAAATATGGTGAGTAGCAGTTTTAATAGGTTCCTTAAGACATAAAGTTCAACAGTTTAAACTATATAATTCAGTGCTTTTTAGTATATATGCAGAGATACGGACAAGTACCTTGATTTAATTTCAGAACATTTGTCTCATCTCTAAGAGGAAACTTGTAATCATTAGCCTACACTCACTTCTGCTACCTCACCACCATCTGCAAGAACCAGAAGTTGTTTCATTTCTACTATAGATTTATTCTGTTTTATTTATAATGTGGTTAATTTATCTCCTATGGATTTGTCTAAATAGGAACGTATGGTGTATGTTTTAGTGATTTTTTTCATTTAGTATATTTTTAATTAATACCATTTTGTAGAATTAGTATTGCATTCATTACTTCATAAGGATGTTTATTGGCAAATGATTTAATCACATTTGACTGCTAGGAATAAATTGGCAGTGAACATTTGTGTACAGGTTTGTATGTGAATATGTTGTCATTTTTCTTCTATTTCTATGCATGAGATTGCTGAGTTATTTGTCATTCTATGTTTAACTTATTGAAAATTAACAAACTGTTTTGGCAAAGTGGCTGAATCATTTTATATTGCCATCAGCAGCATCTGAGATTTCAATTTCTTCATATCCCAGTCAGTTCTATTATCCTTCTTATAACTATAATTATAGCTACCTTAATGGATATCAGTTGGTTTCAAACTGGGGTTTTGATTTGTAATTCCCTAACGATATAATTGAAAATATTTTCACTGATTGTTTCTCTTCTTTAAAAATTATTCATTTTTAAAAAAATATTGGTGAAGGTATTTTATTCATTTAAATGAGTTATTTTCCTTTTATTTTTTGCTTCTTAGGAGTTGTTATAGATTCTGGATACACATTCCTTAATAATACTATAGTATTTTCTATTATTATACTTTTATTTCCATAAATATTGAAGTATTTTCAAAGTATGATTAACCTTTAATATGTTGCCATTTTAGTTTCCCAGTGATAACCTTCTAAGCACAAACACTTTAATTCTATCTTATCAATATGTTTATTGCTTCAATTTTAGTAATACAAAATTATTGTCTAACTTCACATCAGAACAATTTGCCCTCAAGCTTACTTCTGTGAATTTTATTAGTTTGGATCTTAACTTTAAGTCCACAGCTCACTTGAGTAATTATGTTTGTGTGTGAGATAATTCATAGACTAAATTCAATTATATATACATAAACATCCAAGTATATCAATACCCTTTATTACAAAAAATCTTCTTTCCCTTATTAATTTCATTGCTTTGCTAGAAGCAATGGGTCAGGAAAGTTAAGGTTTTCTCCTGTGGGTCAGTGGAACTTCATTGATTACTGATACCCATAGTTTGATAGCTTGAACATGGTGGTACATTTGGAAATAAGGGAGGGTGAGTCTTCCATCTTTGTTCTTTTGTGAGGATTGTTTTGGCTGCTCCTTTGTTGTTTATTAATTTCTTACAAAAAAGCAAGTTGAGATTTATATTAGGAATTGAAATACATCACATGTATCTTTTTGAGAAATTTGTTCTTAACAAAATTATTGTCTGATCTCTGAAGATGTGTTTAGTTTCAGTAGTGTGTTACCTTATGGTAACCACTATAATTTATATTAGGTATTATTAAGTTATTAAAATTGCTCGTCAAAGAACATTTAATGGCATCCAAATAATATACTGAGGGAGAAAAGATATTTTAGTAACTACACATATATGCATATATACGTATAAAATATATAAAGGAAAAGTCAACAGTTGAGAGAGAATCCAAAAGATGAATGGACAGCTCAAAAGAAGGATTTCAAAATTAGCTATAAATGTATGGAATTTACTTACTAAAATATATAGTACTTACTAATTTTATTAGTGATACATAGAAGCAAATTAAATCATTATGTGATATGCTCATGAACCCACAAGAATGATTAAAATGATGATTGATAATTAATAATGCAATCTTTTAGAGTGAATGCACAGAGCTTTAATTCTGCAATTTCCGAAGGAAATCAATGTATAATATTTTTCAAACACTATCAGCCTAAATCAAGCACTCTAGCATTTATTTAAAGCTCAACATGTATATACGCTATAACCAATACTTATTTTATTTATTTACTTATTTACTCTTTTGTCGGTGTGGGGCTTGACTCAGGGCCTAGTCTCTGTCCTTGAGCTCATTTGCTCAAGGTTAGTGCTGTACCACTTTGAGCCACAGATCCATTTCCAGTATTGGAGATAAGAATCTAATAGGGATTTTTCTGCCTGGGCTTACTTTAAACGTGATCCACAGATCTCAAACTCCTGAGTAGTTAGGATTATAGGCGTTAGCCACTGCTGCTCAGCTAATCAATACTTCTTGACTATGCTTGTCAAGTAATATATATAAGAAATTTCATAGAAGTGTTATTTATAATAGATTAAAACAAAAACCAATTAAATTCCCTTTAGTAGTAAAATAAATAAATTGGATTTTTGTTTAGATAATTAATTGGATAGGCACAATATAATTAATTGGATAGGCACAATAGATTATTAAACAATAAATTACAATGTATCATTTCCATTGATACAAATCTCTATGAGTAAAAGTCACTGGAAGAAATCAAACACACAAGTTTAATAATCCATAATAACAAATTCAATAATTGATAATAACAAAATTCTGTGTAAAATATTCTTGGTAATATAATGTGTGTGTGTTTGTGTGAGTGTGTGTGTGAAATTTAATCAAACAAAGCCGCAGTTTTTTTACGGGTTGAATTGTATTTTCACAAACTTTATAAATTGAAACTTTAAATACTATGTAAAAGTACATTTGTATGACTACCCCACACTCTTCCTCAGTACAATTATTCTCAAGTCTCAGACTGGGATTATATTTACATGAAGTTGTTAAAATGGGTCTAATCGAAAGATGGGGGGGGGGCGGGTTATAAATAGTGTAGATTGTGTCAGATAGGCACCAGGAGCACACATGCCCAGAAACAAAATATGTGTGTGCTTTTAGAACTTTGTGGATTTGAAAATGTGGATAAGGCATTGAGGACACAGTCTGTAGTTCCTTAAATTCAAATTCTCTGGTATGAGTAATATCAATTGACTTCTTAAATAACTGGCGATTTTACATCTTTGTTTGAACTGTGAAGGCATTGTGAATTACAGGATAGTAAATATAAACATGGATTCTTTGTCAGATGACTTGAAAGCACTGTGAGCCTTGTTGTATAGTATAGCCAATACAATAAAAATGCTAATGAAGTGAGGGACAACGAAGGTACATGGAATATGGGCCTGGAAATTACACTCCTCTGAGGCACATTTTAATATCTAGTAAAACTGTGGTTCTAATATAGAATAGTATTGGGACTATTAAATAAATTAAAAAATATCATGAGTAAAACTTGATATCCTTTACTAGAATTATAGAATTGGACCAATATATAAATAACACTTTTATTCTTATTTGGCCTGTTATTTGATCATGGCTCAGGGAAAATAACCTGATCTCATTCCAGGTTGAGGGAGGCCTGTTCCATCTTAAGCACTATTAATTAAAAGACCTTCTGCTTCTTTAATTTTATCTTAGATGATCAAATCTGTTGGATAATGAAAACCATTTCTACTTCATATTTTCTGAAAATAAAATATCAACATAAAATTTCTATTATTCATTTGCTTATTTATAACTTTTTTCTATCTGTGACAGCATTGGGGCTTGAACTTGAGGTTTCACACTCTTGGTTTGTTGTCTTGCTCATAGCTGGTGCTCTACCACTTGAGTTATGCATCTCATCTGGAATTTAGCTAAATTGAAGAATATATCTCTAGAACTTCTGCCTGGGCTGGTGCTGTATTGAGATCCTCCAGATCTAAGCTTCCTGACCAGGTAGAATTAGAGATCTATAGTAGTAACTCAAATTAATATTTACATGAATTACCAAAGTCTACTATATATGTTTTTAAGTATAATTTTCTTATATTCCAAGGAAGATGAGAAGGTTCTGGGAATATCTGTGTAAACACTGTTGTAAGATTTTTTTTTATATGTAGGAGAAAACTGGTAGTAATATCTCTTAAAGCAAGGTTTGGCAAGAGATGACACTTGGAGAATGAAATGATGTGGTGAAAACGTATTTGTCCCTCAAAACATTTTAACCCTGTAGTTTTCCTCATCTTACACAGGAAACCATACATTTTCTAACTGGAACATTTTATATAGAAAAACCAGAATGTGTTCATGTCAATAATTTTGTGACTTTTACTTTCAAAAATATTAAGCTCTAGAATGTAAAGCATTCTGAAAAAAGACACGACTAGACTGAATCAGACTACATGTATTTTCCATGTCTTTCAGTTTAGAACAATGATAATCTGCTAGGAATTTTTTTCTCAACACTGCATTGTAGTAAATTAGAAATTGAGTAATTGGTGAAGGCCTAAACTATTTTCCATCTTTCAGTGGTATCGGCACACCAGACCTGTTTCTTCCGGCATAACTGTAATTGATCATGCTAATATATTTCAGCTATGCATTGTGTCACATGAGGAAATTTTACAGAGTATCTCCTATTTCAAAAGCAACAGATGTTCAGAGAAATTAAGCATCTTCTCCATGTTTTAGTAGCATGCAACAGACAAATGTGTAGTTGAAAACTCAGCATTTCTGCTTTCAAACTCATAGTAAGAAAATAAATAAGAGGGAGTTTATCTGAAAATGAAGAGTAGTTAAGTTGAGATGGAGCTGATTTTCAGAAAATCATCAAGAGAGAACATTTAGGTTACGGAAGCTAATTAGTGGGTATAATTACTCAGCAAGACAAATGTTAGATTTCTAAGTAAGAGATGAAGTAATGATTTGGATCTTTAAGACAAATATATTTTTCTCCATTTTTGGAATATTCTCTGTTTAGCAAATGTGCTTGATAAGTGATTTGTCTCTCTATAAACATTGGATTGAAATTGAGAGACAGAGAAAGAAAGGCAGAGAGGAAGGATGGTAGAGATGGAGGGTAGGTGGGAGGGAGGAAGGTTAATTCAGCTGAGCAAGGTATTGGAGAAAGTAGTTTTAATATTTCCTTTCCTTTGATTAAAACATTATTACCCTGAGAAATCAGAATGTCTTTTAGTGTTGGATCCTTTAAGAAAACTAGTATGCCTCAGTGATGGTTTATTTATTTCTGCATATGACTCTTAACAACATTTATGCTAATATACTCTGTCATTTGTTTTATACTGAATGTTTCCTTTCCCCTCCTTTACATAGCCACTATATTAGCAAAGTATAATAAATACAAAATTATCCAGAGTGTGTAAGAGGACAAGAATACTGATATAACATTCCTGATTTGAAATGTGACCAGAACTAGAGGGAGAATATACTAATTTTCTGACGCTGTCACTTAAAAGGCTCTGAGAAGATTAAGGACAGTTGTGGAAGGAAATCCTAGTATTGCATCCAAGCCACGGAACAACTAAACCTAAAAAGTAGGTGGTGCTATGAACTATGCAATGAGAACACATCTCTTTTTCTACTTATGAAAAACCTCATGGTGTGGAAACCCTATATGACTAGTTCAAAGTTATTAAGTTCATTAAAGAAACGGCAAGCTGACTAAACCAAGTTATCTGGATTTCAGCCAGTATTACCTCTCAGACATTAAATTTGACTTTCAAGATCTATTTTGTGGCCACATGACACGAGGGTCTCTTGTTGTGATGTCTGGATTTCTAACATACAACTTCAAGTTTTAATCCTACTTTTGATTTTAATTTTCTGTGCTTGTATTCTGCTTTGCCCTTTTATCACACTATTGTTTCTTTAAAGGTCACAATGTCAAATGAACATTCTTAATGGAAATATATTAAGCAGCAAATGTGCAAAAGGTGATAAAGAGGAAAGAAATTAAAGGTCAACAAAGGGAAAGTAAGGGAAGGTTTCAATGATGAACTAACAGTTTTTAATCTTGAAAAATGTACTTTTTTATCCACTTTCCTCCCATCCTCTACTTTTCCTCTCTCATTTCTATTTTCCTTCTTTCTTTTCTCCTTATTTTTCTCTACTTCTTTCCTTTTTTCTTTTCTTCACTCATATCTTCATCTTTTGTTTGTTTTAGTGATTATTTACTGTGAGGTGTAAAAAAATCGCAGGAATCTCATATTGTCATATGCAATAATTCCTTCCTGCTAGTGACTAACATATAGTAGTTTATTTAATTTAATCCTCTCAACTCTCTGATATTATAAATGTTAAAATAACTCCAGTGTATATGTGTATGTGCGGTGAGATGTACACATACCAGCATCTTGTAACTGTGCCAATGCTTTGTATGAATACTCCATTTAGTCTTAGAAATGATCCGTTGAACCTAATGCTCTCATATTTTTTTGTCTTGAAGATACTTAGAGTACATGGAGTAAACTGAAGGTGACTCCTGTAGTAAATTTTATAACTTAGATGCAGCTGAACTTCTGCTGAGTTTTAGTTTTCTAGCTTACATTACAATAAGACAGACTTAACAGTTTTATCACCTTCATTTGAAGGGAGTCATTTAATAACTGAAAGAAAGAGAATGTTTCAGTAATAATGTAAATTATCCCTTTATAATATGATATACTAATTCTCTGGCTACCAAAAAGGCATAATGGAACTAAAAAAATTAATATGTATTTCTTAAACTGAGAACTTTGTAATTTAATTGAGATTGACAGGCAGATAGATAGAATGAATTTGAGAATAAACTTTTAAGCCACTGCATTTAAATCTCCCATCTAGTGACCTATTAAACATTATATTTAAGATTTCTAAGCTGATGTTCTGCTGTGTATATACAGTGAATTGATAATAATAAAGTAAATAAGCATATTCTTTCTCTCCCATAGTTACTTCTTTTATACATCTGTGTGATAAACTTAAATTTTGCTCTCTAACAAAACTATGGTAAACTCTTCTAAATATTCAGCATAATCTATTTAATAATTAAATACCTAAGCCTCTTTATTCTATACAATTTCAAGATTACACTTTTTAATCTACATCCTTTAGTTTTCTTCCCTTCTTGCCTTTGGTATCCAGTATTCTTCTCTCTGACTCTACATATTTTCTTTGGTTCAGATTGTACATACAGGTGAGACCATACACATTTCTATTAGCCTTCTGTGTCCATCTTCTTTCATTTAGCATAATGTTCTCCAGAATTAGCCATATTATTTCAAACTACAAGAGAAAACTTTGTTAAAGCTGAATCACATTACACTATACACATACAATGTGTATATTGTATTCTTTACTTTTCATCAGTTTACTAGTGATGGACACTGAGGTTGTTTCCATATTTTGGCTATTTTGAAAAACACTAAAATGAAAATTTGACATTATTTTGGATATCTTCACAGAAGAAGAATTCTTGGGACAGATGATATATATATATATATATATATGTATATATATATATATATATATCAATCAGTATGTATGTGTGTATATATGTGTATATATATAGAGAGAGAGAGAGAAAAAGAGAGAGAGAGAGAAATCTTTTGTGCAATATAAGCATTCTAAAGGAAGAGGCAAGATAGCATTTTTAACTCATTTACGCATACAGATATTTGCTTTTTATTTTCAAAACAAAAATATTAGTGCATGATGCTAACATTTCTTTTTATATTTCCTGTTGCTCCATTATGGAACAATATATCATTAGGTGATTTTATAACAACTGTCATCAAGCCTCCTAGCTACTCAGGAGACTTAGATCTGAGAATCACAGTTTGAAGCCAGCCCTTGCAGGAAAGCCCAGGAGATTCTTAGCTCCAATAAAGTACTCAGAAAAATCTGAAAGTGGCGCTGTGGCTCAGGTGATAGAGAGCTAGCCTTGAGTACAAAGAGGCTCAGGGATAGTGCCCAGGCCCTGAGTTCAAGCCCCAGGATTAGGAAAAAAAAAGTTAAAACAAGTGTCAGAGGAAATTCCTAGACCTCTCTCATAATTGATCATTTATTTATAAAACAATGTACTTGTACTTGTATGTAGCAAATGGTGCGTGGTTGTCAGTAAAAAAAATAAAATGATTTACAGAAAAAAAAAACTATTGAAAATGAAAAATGTGAAAACTAGTTTACAAATTAAATAAGTATTTCTTAAAACTAATTATTACAAAGGAAAAAGAGATATAATAGCAGAAAACACATGATTAATATCAAGACAAAAGGAAGGGTAGATATTTAAATATACTTTCCTCATCTTCAAAGATATGAATAGAATATGAACTCTGAAGGAAGAAGTTAAAAATTAGAGGAGGTAATTGAAATGAAACACCCCCATCCAAAAAACCCCCAAAAGTATGAAACTAAATACAAGACATTATAAAGTAAATAAAACAGAGTAAAGATGTTTTAGAAAGAGATACAATTATAAAATAGGTATGCAAAAAGTATTATCTATAGTTATAGTTAATACTGCTTAAAATTACAAAATCATAGATTAAATAGAAACATTCTGGTAAAAATGGAGGTAAATTTTATGAAATGAAAATATACCAAAAGCATATTTGGAAGTGAAATGAGATATGAAAAGAAATAGAATGTTGGTATAATTTATGGAGGGGAAGGGAAGAAACAAATTGTTTAAATAGGGATACAGGTGGACCCATTGCAACAATGAGATGTACAAGACGTTATGTTGAAAAACGAACCTTTGGGGGGGGGGGTGGAGGGAAGAAGTGGTGGTGGGGAGAGACAGGGGGAAGGGAAGAGGAAACAAAGGAGGAGGCTACAATGCTTGATAAGAAATGTACTCATTACCTTGCCCATGTAATTGTAACCCCTCTGTATGGTATTTTCACACACACACACACACACACACACACACACACACACACACACACACACACACACACAAAGGAATAGAAATTTTCCTAAGTACAGTAGGAAAGGGGAGAAAGAGGACCTAAACTGAAAAAAAAGTCAAAGAATATAATACCTATGAAAATTCCTGAAGCACTCATGGAGACTACACTCCATAAGCGAGAGATGTTCTTGTTTGTGGAATCAGGGGAATTTTAACATTATATCCTATGGAACTTTACCATTATACCTTGTCTGTATCTGCTCTTGTTTAACTCCCAGCCAGGTGGGACTTAATTCTCTCTAGTTTTTCAAGGCTTACAAAATGAGTTTGGTGTCCTTTGAACAGGCATCTGGCATAGATTTCAGTGCTCATTGTTAGTGCAACACAGGGTACATTTCAAGGACAGGGAAGAATTCTACAGTCTCCTTCCACAACTAGCCAGAGACTTATCAGTGAAAACAACAAAACAACAACAGAAAACAAATCCAAAAATACTAAAAAAAAAATCAATCTAACTTCAGAGCTTTTATATATGATTCATTTACTATATAATTCATAATCCTCTTTACAATATATACTTACTGGGTTTATCAGTGCTAGTGAGATAAGACCAGGATTGAAATTTATTCCTATAGACATTATTAACAATTATAATTTTAACTTTTTTATTGTGAAAATACCATACAGAGGGGTTACAATTACATGGGCAAGATAGTGATTACATTTCTAATCAAGCATTGTTGCCTCCTCCTTTGTTTCCCCTTCCCATCCCTTCCCATCTCCCCTCTTCTCCCTCCCCCCTTCCCCTGCTCCGACCAAAGTTGTAAAGTTCATTTTTCAACATAACATCTTCTACATCTCATTGTTGTAATGGGTCCACCTGTAACCCTATGTAAACAATTTGTTTTTTCCCTTCCCCTCCACAAATTATACATCAAATACACTGAAAGCAGGGCTTATACCATGGGGGAGGGACATACAAAGCAACAAAGAAATCATCTTATAAATATGTTACAAACAGTCGTCATATTAGCGCAGTGGGCAGCGTGTCAGTCTCATAAATATGTTACAAACAATCGCAAGAAAGAAAAAACATTTGAGTCCTTATTTTTCCTAACATCAATTTGTCTGAGAGTTTCTGTTTGTCTCAGACATATACTAGTTATTGCAAATAAGGGAAACCATAAGAAGACCTATGTTTCTTTGGGCCTGGCTTACTTCACTTAATATTTTTTCCAAGTCTTTCCATTTCCTAACAAATGGGGCAATGTCATTCTTTCTGATGGAGGCATAGAATTCCATTGTGTGTATGTGTGTGTGTGTGTGTGTGTGTGTGTGTGTGTGTGTGTGTGTGTATCACATTTTCTTGATCCATTCATCTACTGAGGGGGCATTGGGGTTGGTTCCATATCTTAGCTATGGTAAATAAAGCTACAATAAACATAGTTGTGCTGGTAGCTTTAGTATGGTCTTGTTTGTGATCATTTGGGTAAATGCCCAAAAGTGGGATTGCTGGGTCATAGGGGAGCTCCATGTGGAGTCTTTTGAGGAACCTCCATACTACTTTCCAAAGTGATTGAACAAGTTTACACTCCCACCGACAATGCAGTAAGGTTCCCTTCTATCTGCATCCCCTCCAGCATCCTAGGTCTCCTTGGCACAGGCTGAAATTTTCTTACTAGAGACCCAGAAGCACAACAAATCAAAGAAAGGCTGGACAAATGGGATTGCATGAAATTTCAGAACTTGTGCATGGCAAAGGACATAGCTAGCAAGATCAATAGAAAGCCCACAGATTGGGAGAAGATCTTCACCAGCCACACAATGGACAAGGGCCTCATATCTAAAGTATACCTGGAACTCAAAAAATTAAATCCCCCAACAACAACTCTTCAAAGAAACAACTGCCCAATAAATAAGTGGGCTAAAGACTTAAAGAGAAACTTCTCTGAAGAGGAAAGAAGGAATGCCAATAGACACATGAAGAAATACTCAACCTCTCTAGTCATAAAAGAAATGCAAATCAAAACAACATTGAGATACCACCTCTCCCCAATTAGAATGGCTATAATCAAGAACTCTAGCAATTATAATTATAAATAATAAGACTTTGTGGCTTAAATTCAGTCAGCTATATCTATAAAGCTAATAGTAAAAAAATGCTAAGAGTTATTTATTTTAGAGATTTTGTGGTTAAATAATAATAAACATCAACTGTATCTAATTATAAATCAGAAGATGTTACTTGGAATTTGTACATAGGAAAAAAATTAACCTGTATGAGAATACTTGGAAAAAGATGTCAGTGGCAGAAAAAATGACAAAAGGGTGCAAAGATTTTAATTTCCTCAGATTTAGGTCAACAAAATTATCTAAAAGTTATAAAGGAAAAATACAAAGGAAAGATCTAAGCAGATTGTTGTGGAAGAATCTCTAAATTACATTGTCTTAGGTGCAGATTAAGATGAAAAGCAAGATCACTAGAAGTTTTTGAATTTTCAAATAACTTGTAATATATTATAGCTATTTATAGCTATCTTAAAGCTATAGGTTGAGTCTGTATTTGTAGTATACAGAAAAAGGACTTTATTTTTTTTCTTTTTAATTACTGTATGTTAGTTGTATAAAGAGGTTTCATTGTGATATTTACATACTTGCATATACTTTATATTCTATCTTCATAAGATGTAGATTTGAACACATGTAAGCATTACATTGAAAAGTAATGCCTGTAATATACATTCCTTTAAAGTAATCTATATTTATGATATGGTGACCTTAAACATGAAAGAAACAATAGTTGACATTTTGGAATATTCTTCAAAAAAGCAAAATGTGGAAAATATTGCTTAGAGTTTTGGGAAGTCTATTTGAACAGTTATTCTAGGTAATCTGATTTTTTGTTCAGGATTACTAAAAATTTCTGCAATAAATCAGATTTTGCATTCTCAGAGATCCCACTGATTTTTTAAAATGATTTTTCTATAATGGTTATTTCAACATTTTCAAGTTAAAGTCATATAATATATATCACAAGGAAATTTTCAGCATCACTTTACAGTTTTAATACTGTACAGGTTATTTGAAAACAATTGCAGCTCTTCCAAATATGTTCATTTGTTCTTAACAAAGTTTGTATTTACCCACAAATATTATACTTTGCTAAAATAAACAAGTTTTTATTTTTCAATTTTTAAACTGTTTTTTAATCTTTAAGTTAACATTTGTATTTCCATACAAACATAAACTGTGTGTGTGAGAGAGAAACAGAGAGACAGAGACAGAGACAGAAAAATTTTCTTTACCTTTTACTATCCCCTTTATCCTTCCTCAGTTTCTCCTCTGACTGGTTATCTCTTGTACAAACTTTCTAATACATTTTGTTCCATTTACATTTCCATCACTATCATCATCATCATCATCATCATCATCATCATCATCATCATCATCATCTTCAGCACCATATTAATCATCTTTCTGGGTCTATACCCCACAAATAACTGAGGACAAACACTACTTGGATCATTGAGTTAAACTGATGACTTTCAGATCCATCTATTTTCCTGTATATAATATCAGTTCACTTTGCTTTATGAGTAATATTCTATAGTATATATGTTTGGAGTTCATTGAATTTTATAGATATAATTATCTTAATGGACAGGAATATGTACAATCAACTTTAAATTCATAAACAAGGAAAAGATTACCAATGGGGAAGAAAAAGAGATAGAATATAGAGTGTATTGGAAAAGAAAATTGATAATATGTGCTGTGCAAACATAAATCTTTCCACTTACCCCAGATAATGTATTACTGCATGGTTATATTTTGAAGAGGAATGTTATACACATACACTGATAGGAGGATTTTCCAGAACCTTGGAATGTTGTAGATTCATGATTGTAGAAATTTGTTTGTTATATGAATTTGGAACTGTACAATAGTTGAGGATGTATCATAGTAAAATTTCCAACTGACTTGAGATATACCTTCATTTTTTTTGCAGAAAAATATAATTGATTAGTTAAAATTCAAACATATTATAAACACATTTTGATTTTTATGTGAGAGAAATTTAAATTAAAAATTTCCCTAAGTATATCTATACACATGAAATGGCAGCTAAAGTAGATAAGAATGTATTAAGGTTGAAACTGTCAATAAAATTTGCTTTTTGTATCACACAATTCACTCAAGGTATGAGTGAATCTATGTTTATTGCAGCATTATTTACCATAGCTAAGATATGGAACCAATCCAGATGCCTCTCAGTAGATGAATGAATCAAGAAAATGTGGTATATATACACAAATTCTATGCCTCCATCAGAAATAATTACATTGTCCCACTTGTTAGGAAATGGAAAGACTTGGAAAAAAATATATTAAGTGAAGTAAGCCAGGCCCAAAGAAACATAGGTCCTATGGTTTCCCTTATTTGCAATTACTAGTATATCTCTGAGATAAGCAGAAATGGTCAGATAAGTTGATGTTAGGCTAAATGAACCCCAAGATACGGACTCAAATGTTTTTACTTTCTTGGTATTGTTTCTAACATATTTATACGATATTTCTTTGTTGCTTTGTATGTCCCTCCCCCATGGTATAAGCCCTGCTTTCAGTGTATTTGATGTTGGTATAATTTGTGGAAGGGAAGGGAAAAAACAAATTTTTTAAATAGGGATACAGGTGGACCCATTGTAACAATGAGATGTACAAGACGTTATGTCAAAAAACGAACTTTACAACTTTGGTGGGTGGGTGCCTGGAGGGGTTATGGGGAGAGGGAGAAGAATTGTAATCCCTCTGTATGGTATTTTCACAATAAAAATATCTCATCACAATCAAAATTTAGATTTGATTAAACTTGAAAGTTTATACATTTTAGCTATCATATCCTAATTATCTTACCTTCCCTCTGCAATTCTAGCCTTAGATACTAGCCATAATTTTTTTTCTACAGGATTTAAGCCCAGGTCTTTTAGGGTTAATATAAAAATTTACTTTTACTTTAAGTGAAATAGAAACAAACTTAAAGCTCTTAGTATATTCAGATATTCATGTTTTTGTTCATGTATATTCTGAAGCTGTAACTTTTAGAAGTATATCCAGGCATCATATTTCATTGAAAATAATTTCTAAGTATCTCATATAGAGATCTTGGCGAAATATTATTTTTAGCTGTAACAACCTTAGATTTTCTTCATGAGGTTGTAGATGGTTGGGTTCTGTGTCATCTGTGTTAGGATGAGAAAGGAAGGCAAGTCAGTCCCTTAGGTTTCTGTTTCTTTATGTTTTACTTTTTTTTAAAAATGTCGGCGTTAGCCTGACACTGGTGGCTTATGCCTCTAAACCTAATTACTCAGAAGGAACCTGAAATCTGAGAATTGTGGTTAGAAACTAACCAGGGCAGGAAGTCCATGAAACTCTTATCTCCAATTAACCAACAACAACCAAACAAACAAGCAATCCTAGATGTGCAACTGGGCTCAAGTACTAGACAGCTAGACTTGAACACAAAAGCTTAGGGACATTACCTAGACCCTGAGTTCAAGCCTTAGGACTGGCACACACACACACACACACACACACACACACACACACACACACACTTATGCACATACACACACATGCACACATACACACATGTAGAAAAGAAATTAGATACTAGGTATTATTAACAATAGTCTTTTTAATCTCCATGTAAAGTAAAAAGAGATGAGAATTTATAGAGATTAAGTCCATATATAGTAAAAAGAAACAAAAAACACATTAAGAGTCAGAATTTGGACTAACATCTGTGTAATTGCCCAGGTAATATTATTAACAATCACATAAAATTAATATTTTATTTATTATTTTTACATAGTATGGAGATTTGCTGCCATTTAACAATATATCATCAAGAAACCGTTTTCCAATTGCAATTTTACATCTTAAAAAATGGAGGTACTATAGTAAGTAGAATTACAAGGAAATATAGTTTAAGAGTACATTTGTTAAGAAGAGAAACAATTTTCTAAGTTTATAAATGCCTTAGAATTTCAAGAAAAAATAGATGAAGCCATGTTTATATTTATATCCTGGCTTTATTATAAGTTGTATACTATGTAAACATGTTGTTAGACAGAATATTAAAATGCTTCTTGAAAATACACAGGAATATCTGGGTTTAGTTATTTAGGAAAAATATCACATTTCATTTTATTAGGGAAATGTGCATTACAAATTTGCACTATGACAGTAGAATGTGAATGTATTAGCGCTGTGGTATAAATTGATATAGACATTAAATATTGAAAGATTTCACAAACATTATTTTAATACATTTATTTCATGAGACATATGTACCTGAGACAATGTATATGCATACATTGAAGGAAATGCTGCAATTAATTTATTATTCTCTAGTTTCTTTTTGGTTTGTTTTCTCCAGTCATGAATATTAAACTCTTGCCTAGGCACTATCCTTGATTGTTTTTATTTTTAATTTTATTGTAAAGTTAATGTACAGGAAGGTTATAGTTACATATGTCAATAATAAGTAATAAGTCCATTTCTTTTTTAACAGTGTCATCTCTTCCCTTGTTTTCTGCAAGTTTTTTTTCCCTTTCCTATTCCTCCTCCCCCACATTGTAAAGTTCATTTCCAACAGATTTCTAGTGGTTTCACTGCTGAATTGATTAACCCTTTGTACCACAGTTTCTGTGTCCCCTTCCCCTCCCCAAATCAGATAAACTTAAATACAAGACAAAGGGTATAGAAATAAAAGAACAGTAACAAAGGAGAAAAAGCTAATGTTGCAATGAACATGGTTGTGGTGTTACTAGCTTTAATGTGGCCTTGCTTGTGATCATTTGGGCAAATGCCCAGGAGTGGGATTTCTGGATCATAGGGGAGTTCTATGTTTAGTCTTTGGAGGAATCTCCACATTGCTTTCTAGAGTGGTTGAACCAGCTTACATTCTCACCAACAGTATTGTAGTGTTCCTTTTTGACCACATCCTCACCAACATCTGTTATTATTTGTTTTCTTGATAATGCTCATTCTAAATGGGGTGAAGTGGAATCTCAATGTGGTTTTGATTTGCATTTCTTTTACCATGGTACTGGCACTAAGACTTGCAGACAAATGGAGTGAAATAGAGGATCTAGAGAGAAGCCCACACAAATACAGCCATCAAGTCTTTTGGAAAAGGGGTGGGACAAACATTAGTTGGAGCAAATGTCAAATACTTTGATAAATAGTTCTGGTAAAACTACTTTTTATGCACATGTACAAGATTGGTGATAGATCTCTATCTCTCATCCTGTACAAAACTCAATTCAAAGTTATACAAATAATTTTACATACAATCTGAAACACTAAAACTGCTTGGGGAAAACGGAAAATGTTTTAGGATACAGGCATAGGCAACGGGTTTCTGAACAAGTGATAATAGCTAAGAAAATCATATCAAGCACAAAATTGAAAAGCTTTTGCTTGGCAAAGGAAACAATTACAGTGTGGTGAAGCACCTGACAATGTGAGGAAATTCTTTCAACAAGGGGTTATCATCTCCAATATATAAGGACTCCACAACCTAAACATCAAAAGAAAATAAATAACCCAATCAATAAAGGACAACTTGAATAGATAATTTAAAAGAATTACACAAATGGCCAATAAAATACATGAAGAAAATATAAATGCAAATCAAAATTGAAATCTGATTCTCACTCACCCAGTTAGAATGATTATCTTTAAGAAAAAGGAAAGATAAATTCCGGGAAAGATGTGAGAAAGAAGATTGCTTATACACTGTTGGTGGGAATGTAAATTAGTCTTGTCACCATGGAAACTAGGAGAGAGGATCTTCAAAACAATAAAGTAATCTACCATGTGATTCAGGTATCCCTCTTCTAGGGCAATAGCTGAAGAAACTCTTAGCATAGATTAAAGATATATGATTATCATTACACCATTCAAAATAGCCCAGTTATAGCATCAGCCTGGTTGTCCATCAATGTATGTGGACAAAAAAAATGTTTGAATCGATAATGTTATGTTCCTTAGCTGAGTTTTGGTGATAAAAAGATAAGACTATAGCCAGACCCAAAGAAACATAGGTCCCATGCTTTCCCTTATTTGCAATAACTAGTATAAGTCTGAGACAAGCATAAAAGGTCAGATAAGTTGATGTTCGGTGAAATGAACCCCAAGAAAAGGATTCAAATGTTTTTTTTTCTTTCTTGCAATTGTTTCTAACATATTTATAAGATGGTTGCTTTGTTGCTTTGTATGTCCCTCCCCCACAGTATAACCCCTGTTTTCACTGTATTTGATGTTGGTATAATTTGTGGAGGGGAAGGGAAAAAAACAAATTGTTTAAATAGGGATACAGGTGGGCCCATTGCAACAATGAGATGTACAAGTCGTTATGTTGAAAAATGAATTTTACAACTTTAGCCGGAGTGGGGGGAAAGGGGGGAGGGAGAAGAGGGGAGATGGGAAGGGAAGGGAAGGGGAAACAAAGGAGGAGGCAACAATGCTTGATAAGAAATGTACTCATTACCTTGCTCATGTAATTGTAACCCCTCTGTACAGTATTTTCACAATAAAAATAAATAAATAAAATAAAATAAAAAAGATAATATGAGAAGAAAGACAGAAGTCAAGTTGACACACAAATAATGTGTATATGATGACATATAAAGGAATAGAAAGAACATTGTGTGATAGTAAGAGGTGAGTCCAATGACAGTGAGAAAACTGAAACAAGAAATCAATGTAATCAATAATCCTTAACCTTCCATTCAACACTCTCTCACGGTCTTTCTGCCTTCCTCCCAATCTCTACTCTTCCTCTTGCCTCCCCGCCCCATCCATTTCTGCCACTACTGCGGTTGGCGCTCCAGTTCTTGTATTCTCATTAGGCTTTGTTGCTCACATTAGTGCTCCACCATGAGAGTCAGACCTTCCTAGGCTGGTTTGGAACTTCAGTTCTCAGATCTCAGCTTCCTGATTGGTTAAGATTTATAAGCATGAGCCATTGGTACTCAGGTTTCCTTGAGATGGATTGTTTGATGGTTTCCTGATTTTGCTAACTCATGTTTTAATTGTAACTATTGAATGGATTGGATAAATTGAATGACACTGTGAAAATCAAGTATGTGTTGTCATAAACAAAGCAGATACAATTTTTATAGGACAAGTTTATACGGTCTGTATAGATGCTCATGTGGATTTGGAATGCTCTACCTAAATCTTACTTTAAATTCTATAGGAGGGAAACTTCTCTTCACTTTGGACTAGGTGACTCCAAAAAGCCTGTCTAGCCTATCTATTTCCTTTGATCATGGCCAAACTTGAATTCCCGCCCCCCCCCCCCATCTTATAGCATTTGAAAATGTAGTCATACAAACATGCCTTTTCACGTGATGTATAAATAGCTATTCTATCATGGTTGAAAAATCTATTTAGGAAAAATAAAACAAAAACCTGATGTTGAACAACTCAGGCTGAGTTAGTGTTCATGACAACTTATACCTTGTTAACATTGCCATTTTACCTTAGTTTTCGTTAAAGTTGGTTCATTATATTAGCTATTTGTTATAAGTGCTACTGATGAAAGCTGGGGTAATTTGGGGACCACAAACCTTAAAGAATAAATCTAATATTTATTGCCTTCAAAAAATATCTAAAACCAGTAGGAAAGAGCCATATGGTACTCTAAAACCACAAGGGAAATTATTCTTTTTATAAAGCATTCTCACTTTAAAAAAAAAAGAAAAAAAAACTAACCCTTCTGTTTATCATTATATTTTATGAGGTAACTTCAATGAAGTCTTGGAAGTATTATCACATGAGAAGCAGAGGCTTAGAACTCTTTTGCCAGAAGCCTCAAAGGATAGGAAATTTGGGAAATGGCACAATTGGAACTTATTTTCCACCCTGCAAAGGAGGTTCAAGATGTGGGATGGGAGAATGACAGGATTTCTTGCCATCAAAGAAGATGGTCAACACTTTAAAAACTTTTATGTGGGATATGAGGGCATATTTTACATGGCTATTTCAGGAATAAAATTGAACTGTTAGTACTGTTTACATTCATATTTTACGTGGGCAGAGGTTGCCTGAATTGATCCAAATGTTCCAATATGTGAAGGAGACATGTACAGGGAAGGCACTTAAAGCACATATAAGCACTGATGGGTTTTTTTTTTTTTTTTGAGGAAAATCCGTGAAGTCATAGCAAGAGTATTTTTCCATCAGATGAAAAGTACTGGTACTGTCTATTCATTTCCTTTGGAGAACTGAAGATTAAAGAAAATCTTATAGTAGAATGTTCTTGTTCAAATATTACAAAGGCTTCTATTGGCAATAATTCTGGGTTTTTTTTTACCTTTTTCCATATGTTTATTAATTTATCATCGATGTGCTATCTGCAGATATTGTGCCATATTATCTTAGGAACAATCAGCATTGTTTATTTTTTATCAGGCCACTCAATAGATAGTTGCTCCATACATATTTACAAACACAAGGAAGTCAAACAAGGGTTATGTTCTCATTTTATGGCTGAGGAAAATGAGAGCTTAGAAATAATTATTGGAAATAATTACTTGGAAATAATTATTTCAAGGTCTATGATATGTGGTGTTGGCATTCTATCATTACAAGAAATACGTGAAAAACAACTTACAAAGAAGAAGAATATTATTTTAACTCTCAGTTTAGAAATCCTAAGTTGTAAAGTTCATTTTCAACATAGTGTCTTGTACATCTCATTGTTACAATGTGTCAACCTGTATCCTTATTTCAGCGTTTTGTTATTTCCATTCCCCTCCCCAAATTAGAAAAATGTATATACAAGATGCAGGGCACTTAAATCAAATACAGTGCTTCCAACTCTTCAATGAAATTGAAAGAGAAAGTTCACTACTGAACTCTTTCTATGAAGCCATCATAACCCTCATTGCAAAACCAGGCACATCAAAGAAAGAGAACTATAGACCCATTTCTTTGATGAACATCGATGAAAAACTTCTCAACAAAATTTTGGCCAATCAACTTCAACAATTCATCAAAAAAAAATCATACACCACAATCAAACAGGATTCATTTCAGGGATTCAATACTGGTTCAATATACACAAATCAATTAATATAATTCATCACATCAACAAGAGCAAGGATAGGAACTGCATAGTTATCTATAGATGCAGAAAATGCATTTGACAAGATCCATCAATCACCCCTTTATGATGAAGGCTCTGGAAAAACTAGGAATCCATGGAATATTCCTCAATACAATAAAGGGTGTCTATGATAAACCTACAGCCAGCATTATACTTACTGGTGAAAAATTAAAGCCATTTCCTCTAAACTCAGGAACAAGATAAGGAAGTCTACTCTCTCTCCTTCTCTTCAACTTAGTATTAGAATACCTAGCTACAGCAATAAGACAAGATGCAAACATAAAGGGGATCCAAATAGGGAAAGATGAAGTAAAATTTTCCCTTTTTGCAGATGACATGATCTTGTATTTAAAGAATCTCACAGACTCCACTCCCAAATTACTAGAGCTGATTGGAAACTTTGGCAAAGTAGCAGGGTATAAAATTAACCCTCAAAAATCAATGGCTTTTCTGTATGCCAACAATGCGAAGAGTGGCTGAATCAGGAAAGCAACTCCCTTTGTAATAACCCCACCAAAAAAAAAAATACCTAAACATTAAAGAAGTGAAGGACCTCTATGATGAAAACTTTAAAAACCTGAAAAAGGAAATCAAATCAGAACTTAGGAAGTGGAAAAACTTCTCATGTACATAGCTTTTGCTTGACCTTTTCTGAACTTTACAACTTAGGCTGGGGGTGGGGAGTTGGGGAGGTGGGGAGGGAAGGGAGAGTAGGAGAAAAACAAAGGAGGAGGTAATAATGCTCGATAGGGGACTGGGAAGGTGGCTCAGTGGTAGAGCACTTGCCTTGCATGCTGGAGGCCCTGGGTTCGATTCCTCAGCCCCACATAAGTAAAAAGAAAAAAGCCGGAAGTGGCACTGTGGCTCAAGTGGTAGAGTGCTAGCCTTGCTTGAGCTGAAGAGCTGAGGGACAGTGTCCAGGCCTAGAGTTCAGGCCCCACGACCAGACCAAAAAAGAACAAAAAAATGCTCGATAGGAAATGAACTCATTACCTTACTCATGTAACTTTAACCCCTCTGTACAGTATTTTTACAATAAAAAACATTAAAAAATAAGTCTTAGGTCCAAAATTACTTAATGCCAATGCTTTGTAGCCTGGGGCATGACAGAATATCATTGAAGTGGAGTTTGTGGCAAGGGAAGCTTGTCATTTCCTTTTTGAGAAGTAAGAATGGGAAGGGTACTGTGATCCAGCTGTTCCTCTGACATACCCATGGTGATGTAAGGATGTTTCATTAAGTTCCACATCTGTAGATTCTTCCATCAAGCACCAATAGCACCAGAGTCTAGGCACCAAGCTCTTTGCATGGGAAGCTTTGGGGGAATAATGTACATTCAAATGATGTTATTTAAGGATCTGTGTTTGATTCTAGAGCACTAATTCTGTAAACAAAATCTTGTTAACTTTTTGCCTTCACATAGCTTATTTTTTTTTTAATTTAATTTAATTTTATTTGTGAACATACTGTACAGAGGAGTTACAGTTACATGGGCAGGATAATGCGTACATTTCTTACCAAGCATTGCAGCCTCCTCCTTTGTTTATCCTTCACATCCCTTCCCAGCCTCCCCCCTCCCCCCCTAATCCCAATCCTTCTCCTTCCCCCCCCACCCCCCGCACCAACGTTGTAAAGCTCGTTTTGGACATGACAACTTGTACTTCTCATTGTTGCAACAGGTCCACCTGTATCCTTAAACAACTGGTTTTTCCCCATCTCCTCCACAAGTTATACTGACATCAAATATAGTGAAAGCAGGGGTTATACTGTGGAGGAGGGACATACAAAGCAACAAAGAGATAATCTTATAAATGTGTTAGAAACACATGCATGAAAGAAAAAAAACATTAAAATACACATCTAAGGGTTCATTTTCCTGACATCACATTATCTGACCTTTTCCACTTGACTCATACATATACTAGATATTAAAAATAAGGGAAACCATGGGACCTACGCTTCTTTGGTACTGGCTTACTTCACTTAATATAATTTTTTCCAAGTTTTTCCATTTCCTAACAAATGGGGCAATGTCATTCTTTCTGATGGAGGCATAGAATTCCATTGTGTATATATACCACATTTTCTTGATCCATTCATCTACTGAGGAGCATCTGGGTTGGTTCCATATCTTAGCTATGGTAAATAATGCTGCAATAAACATAGTTGTGCTGGTAGCTTTAGTGTGGTCTAGTTTGTAAACATTTGGGTAAATGCCCAAAAGTGGGATTGCTGGGTCATAGGGGAGCTCTATGTGAAGTCTTTTGAGGAACCTCCATACTGCTTTCCAAAGTGGTTAAACAAGTTTACATTCCCACCAACAATGAAGTAAGGTTCCTTTCTGTCCACATCCCCTCCAGCATCTGTTGTTGTTAGAGTTCTTGATTTTTGCCATTCTAACTGGAGTGAGGTGATATCTCAATGTTGTTTTGATTTGCATTTCTTTTATGGCTAGGAATGTTGAACATTTCTTCATGTGTCTATTGGCCATCCTTCTTTCTTCTTCAGAGAAGCTTCTCTTTAAGTCTTTCGCCCACTTACTTATTGGGCAGTTGTTTCTTTGAGGATTTGTTGTTGGGTGGTTTAATTTTTTGAGTTCCAAGTATATTTTAGATATGAGACCCTTGTCCGTTGTATGGCTAGTAAAGATCTTCTCCCAGTCCGAGGGCTTTCTATTGATCTTGCTAGCTATGTCATTTGCCCTGCAGAAGCTCTGCAACCTTATACAATCCCATTTGTCCAACCTTTCTTTGATTTGTTGTGTTTCCGGGTCTCTATTCAGAAAATTTCGGCCTGAGCCAAGGAGACCCAGGGTTTCTCCTATTCCATCCTGTAATGTTTTCAGAGTGTCTGCTTTGAGTTCAAGGTCTTTGATCCATTTGGAGTTGATTCTGGTGCAGGGTGATATATAAGGATCTAGCTTTAGTTTTCTACATGTAGTTAACCAGTTTTGCCAGCACCATTTACTGAAGAGGCTGTCTGTCTTCCATTCTATTGTTTTAGCTCCCTTATCGAAGATTAGATGGCTATAGGTCTGTAGGTTCATTTCTGGGTTTTCAATTCTATTCCATTGGTCCTGAGGTCTGTTCTTATGCCAATACCAAGCTGTTTTGATTACTATGGCTTTATAGTAGAGTTTGAAATTTGGTATTGATATTCCTCCAGCAGTGTTCTTTCCGTTGAGGAGCGTTTTTGCTATTCAGGGTCTTTTATTGTTCCATATGAATTTTTGGATTGCCTCTTCTATTTCCTTGAAGAATGAGGGTGGAATTTTGATAGGTATTGTGTTGAATTTGTAGATAGCCTTAGGAAGTATTGCCATTTTCACGATGTTAATCTTTCCAATCCAGGAGCATGGGAGGTTTTGCCATTTTTTAAGTTCTGTGTTGATTTCCTTTTTCAAGATTTTAAAGTTTTCATCATAGAGGTCCTTCACTTCTTTAGTTAATTCCGAGGTATTTTATTTTTTTGTGGGGCTATTACAAATGGAGTTGCTTTCCTAATTTCAGCCACACTTTTCTCATTGTTGGCATACAGAAAAGCCATTGATTTTTGGGGGTTAATTTTATAACCTGCTACTTTGCCAAAGTTTTGAATCAGCTTGAGTAATTTGGGAGTGGAGTCTATGGGATTCTTTAAATACAAGATCATGTCATCTGCAAAGAGGGAGAGTTTTAGCTTATTTTTTAGGTAATAGTTCCACAAATATTCAGTGACCAAAAATTGAAACACTTAAAAGGAATGAGTAATTCATAAGAAAATCAGAGAATGTGTAATAGAGTCTGTGAAAGGAAGCATGTTATAATCGGCTAGTCAAAGGTCACTGAAAAATTTTAAAATAAGAATTGGGCTGTGGTTGTAACTCAAAGGTAGAGTGCTCTCCTAAGGTCACAGGTTTTCTCCACAGCACCATAAAAGATGGTTTTACTTCACTTACAACATACTTCATTCACAATGATTGCTAAATATATATTTTCTACCTATCTAAAGCTCTACTGAAATGTACAATAGGACATAGTTGTCACATTGATATTTTGTTTGAATATAAGCAGATAAAGTGCTTAAATGTCTGTAGAATACAAATGCAGGATTTTTATAAGCAAATAAAGCTGTATATTAAGTGACTGATTTCCCATTTGCCAGGAGTGAAATCAAAGGCATGATGTACTTTTAAAGAAATTAGGCCATTAAATGCCCAAAAGTGGCATACTACCAGAACAATTATGTTTATCGCAGCATTATTCACCATAGCTAAGATATGGAGCCAACCCAAATGCCTCTCAGTAGATGAATGGATCAAAATAATGTAGTATATATATATATATATATGTATATATATATATGTATATATAATATATATAATGTGGTATATATAGTGATACACACACACACAGTATATTATATGCAATGGAATTCTATGCCTCCATCAGAAAGAATGACACCACCCCATGTGTTAGGAAATGGAAAGACTTGGAAAAATATATAGTAAGTGAAGTAAGCCAGACCCAAAGGGGAAACATAAGTCCCATGATTTCCCTTATTTGCAATAACTAGTATATGTCTAGGACAAGCAGAAAAGGTCAAAAGCTATGTACATGGTACTTATAAGATGATGCTAAGCAAAATGAACCCCAAGATAGGGGCACAGTGGTTTTATCTTTCTAGCTGTTGTTTTAAATATATTTATATGTACCATGTGATTTTTTGTTTCTTTCATATTTTCTTTCCCCATGGTATAACCCCCGTTTTCATTTTATTTGATTCCTGTGCCCTGTGTCTTGTATATACATTTTTCTAATTTGGGGAGGGGAAGGTAAATAACAGAGTACTGAAACAAGGGTACAGGTCGACCCATTGTAACAATGAGATGTACAAGACACTATATTGAAAATGAACTTTACAACTTTGGGGGGAGGGGGCAGAGGGAGGATTTGGAGAAGTGGGGAGGGAAGGGATGGTAGGGGAAAAACAAAGAGGAAGTAACAATGTCCCATAGGAAATGTACTTATTACCCTACTCATGTAACTGTAACCCCTCTGTACAGTATTTTTGCAATAATGAATATATACAGAAGAAAAAAAGAAATTAAGCCATTAAGAAGTTATGGTACATTATGGTAGTACATAATAATTGCAGTTGTTCCATTTCTTAGCATTTTTAACATCTTTGCAAGAAGTTAAATTAAGCAAGAAAAAATAATTCAGGCATTGAAATATAATAGTTATAATTTTTAAATATACTTAACTCATCTTTATTTTTAACTCACTTTGAACAAAAGCAAGAGATTTTACAATTTGGGTAATTTCCAACAAGGAAATCCTAAAGTGGGTGGCTCAGACTATAATCCTATCTATTTAGGGACTGAGTTCTGAGGATCCTGTTTGAAACCAGCCCAGACAAGAAAGCCTGAAATTCTTACCTCCATTCAAGTACTAAAATTGCAGAAATGGAGCTGTGGTTCAAGTGGAGGAACACTAGCGTTCAGAAAAACAAGCTTAGTGACAGCACCCAAGCCTTGAGTTCAAGACCCAGAACTGGCATGCAAAAATTTAAAATTTTAGAAGATTTTATATAAATTATGTAGATGTTAAAGAGATAGTTCAAAATTACTTTTTCCAACTTCTTTTTAGATACTACATACAATTTGTATGTTTCATTTTAACTTTTATTTATAAAAGCAAAAGGAAAACCCCAAAATGTTAGACTGTAATAGAAATTATATTTATAATCTTGTGAATATTTGATTGCACTAAAGTATACTACTGCTTTATTATTGATAATATAACTCAAAAGCAATTTTAAGAGTAATCATTACAATATATTAAATTTTTTGAGTTAGTTTGGTGGTTGAGTACATTTTTTCAACTATGTTTAAATGCTATTGAAGCTTTTAATGGAAATTTTTAATTTAATGGTAAACAGGCATATGAGTTATAAAAGATAAAATTAACTACAATAACTATGAAGTTGCTAAGAAAAATGTCTATATAGACTGAAAATATGGCAACATAAAGTAAAAACCAGGAAATTGAATTAGTAACCTCAAATGAATATCTGAAATAGATTCAAAAAATGACTTTTCAAAAAAACCTATTTCTCTAGACTACTTTTAGTCTGTTTTACATTTAGAAATAGGTTTTTGTAGTGGCATTATATCATAGACCCAATTGTCTTTTTTTTTCTTGAGGTGAAGAGAACCAACACCTAAAAGAATGCCTGTCATCAAAGATTTTTCTTCACAAATGAAAAATAGTATACTTTTGACCTGTAATTAATACTCACTGGATTTTTTTTATTTTGAGGGGGAAGCTCAGGGACAGTGTCTAAGCCCAGAGCTCAAGCCCCAGAACTAACACAAAGCAAAACAAAAGACATAAACAATCAAGGTTCTAGTGGAAAAAATAGGAAAAAGTTAAAAAATAATTCCTCAATTCAAATAAAAAAAAAAAAAAAACCATAGCAAAACTCAAATCAAACCTGATGTTGTATCTCACACTTAGAGTGAAACAAGAAAAAGCCAGCACCACAGCTAGACTCAGACTTGACTCTACTGTCTATCAGCTACTTATCCTACTTCAAGACAATGCAACTATTTGCATTTTATTCCATCCTGCTGGGAATGTCTTTCCCAACAACAGAATGAAATACAAATAGGATAACAGAAGCCCAAGGATGCCCAGTCATAACGCATGACCCTATCTTGGAAATGACTAATAGGACTAATGGGCAGGAGGTATGGCTCAAGAGGTAGAGCATCTGCCAAGAAAGTGAGTATAAGACCTTGAGTTCAATACTTATTACAGAAGAAAAAAAAGAAAACATGAGAGAGATAATAGAGAAACCTGCCCTAGCAGCAACGCTGAGGAAAGGAGAGGAATGTCAGTAGTAACTGCAGAAATGGCCTCCCTGAATAGAGCAATGACCTTCGTTGAGGAAAGTCAGACCTCATGAACTCAGAAGAAACCCTATCAGGTGTCCTGATTACTTTCCTGCATTGACCATAGACAAAGGGCTCATTTGATGATGATATAACTTACAAATTATAAATCCTCAGGACTACCCCTAAGGATTACTATGGAATAAGCCTAAGCACATATGTGGAGGCAAATATGAAGAAACTCTTAAAAATTAAATGATGATTATATCATGGGAAATGCTTCATTTAAAAATCACAATAGAATTTCCTCTTAAAAAATCCCCAAACTATCCATTTTTCAGAAAGCAATTAAATGCCTATTATAAAACTAGGGAATATGTAGGTGCTAGTGGCTCAAGCCTGTAATCCTAGCTACTAAGGAGGCTGAAAGCTGGGAATTGAAGTTTGAAGCCAGCCAGGGCAGGAAAGTCCATGAGATTCTCATCACCAATTTACCACCATAAAAAGTTGGAAGGTCAATGTTAGAGCATTATCCTAGACTAAAAACAAAAATAAAAACCCAAACAAAGCACTAAAAAAAAACACTGTGTAAATGTTCAGAGGGCTGTTTAATCATGTCTAAGTATAGCTATTTGTCTTTTACTATGCATTGGTTTTATTTCTAGACTTATAGACACATTCTGTCTTTCCATTTCCTTACAAATGGGACAATGTCATTTTTTCTGATGGAAGATAGAATCCTATTGTGCATATACACCACCTTTTCTTGATCCATTTGTCCACTCCATTGAGGAGTATCTGGGTTGATTCCATATCTTAGCTATAGTAAATGATACTGTAATGAACATGATCACACTGGTGGCTTTAGTGTGGCCTGGTTGCCTGGTTTGTGATTATTTGGATAAACGTCCAGGAGTGGAATTGCTGAGTCATAGGGAACCTCCATATTAATCTTTTGAGGAACCTCCATACTGCTTTGAATAAGTTTATATTCCCACAATGTAGCAGCATTCCCTTTTGGCCATATTCCTGACAGCATTTGTTATTGTTAGTTTTGTTGACAATGGCCATTCTAACTGGGGTGAAGTGGAATCTCAATGTTGTTTTGATTTTCATTTCCCTTACGGCCAGAGATGTCAACATCATGTATCTATTGTCTAGTCTTATTTCTTCCTTGCAGAAGTCTCTCTTTAAGTCTTTAGTGCATTTATTAATTGGGTTGTTGTTTGAGGGTTTGTTTGGGAGAAGTTTAATTACACATGGACATGATTTATTAAACAGCACTCTAAGCTTTCATACAGTGATAGCAAAGGAGGATATTCTTAGGAAAGGATCACAAGGGCTTGATAGCTGGGTGCATATGATCATATAAGAAATGGAAACGAGGTCTTTATAATTATACTGTTTGTGGTTCTTTTTAGTTTCTTTAGCTTTATTCTCTTTTTTAAAACTGTGTTTTACTTTGTTGTAAAGGTGCTATAAAAAGGGGTTACAGTTCTATAAGTGAAGTAATGAGTACATTTCTTGTCAAACATTGTTACTGTCTCCTTCATTTTTCTCCCAGGAATGGCCAGGAATGGGGGAGAGGAATCCCTTATATGCTATCTGCTTTGCTGAGTTAAGAATGTTTGAATTCCTAATTCTAATTTTCTTCTTTACTCTGCCAGTTAGCTTTATTCTTTCCTATGGCCCCATGCTTGTGAATTTCTTTCTTTCTCCTCTATGTTATTATTATTCCTTTAGGTCTCTTCTTCCATGCTGTCTTAGGGTCACTGATGAGTTCAATTTATTTTTGTCATAAAGTCTTTAATTATTCTTCAATGTTAAAGAATAATTTTTGGACATAATAGTCTTAGTTAGCAGATACATTATTCCAGGACTCAACATATATTAATTCAAGCTCTGCAGCCTTTTGAGTTTCTACTGAGGTATCTGATAACATTCTGATAAATTAGTCATTGTATAGCAATTTGGTAACTTTCTCTTGTAGATTTTAATTTTCAATATTCTTGACATCATAACTCTATGGTAGTGTAAGGAATTTTCTGTTGAGATGAATCTCATGAAATTTTTTACCCAGTCTCTTTTGAAACATGATCCTGCAGACCACTGTCTCTGGAGCATATAGGACTACAGGCATGAACCACTGTGTCCAGCTTATGATGGTTATTTTAGTCAATATCTTTGTGTCTTCGTTTCTTCACATGCATTTCTATAATTAATTAAAATTTTCATGTCTAATTATATAAAAGTGATTTTTTTTGTTAGACTCTGTTCTTATCAAAGAAAATAATGTTTTTGGTGAGGCAATTTTATTTGAAATATTGCATAGTATTATGTGAAGAGGTACTTGCTTTTCAATATTTAAAACAAATCACACTTGTTTTAAGAATAAGGCAAGAGAGTCAAGTAATTGTCTGTTTTTGAGCCCTAAATATTTCCTTGTTAGAGAAGATAAAGAATCACAACACAAAAATATACGATGGAAAGATACTAGTTCTTTGTGCAAGGGAACTGGCAATAAGACTAGATCAGGACTTTATAATAAATATTTAGTTTTAATTTGTTTGACTATATTCATTACACAGGATTTTTCCATTGTACTATTCTGAGATTGTGTCATTTTTCTGCAGATTCAATTTAATGAATTCATCATATACTTTAAACTAAAATTAATTTAATTTAATGCGGCAAATACAGATTATTTTTCCCTGCTTGGAAATTTCTGTTAAGATCCAAAAATGAAATCAACATTCACCAAGTAACTGTGGAGTGTTTAAAAAACTGTCAGAATGTCTCCCTGAATTACTAAACTGTGTCCAGTCTACACTCTCAGGCATCATTCTATCCATTACCAACCTTCGGACTATGTAAAGAAGAGACTGAATAAGAAAGATTATAAATAAAAGCAGCAGGACTGTGGTGTTAAACATGTGTTTATATGCACTAGCAGCAACAAGGCTCTAAGGCCACACAGTTCACCTACTGCCAAGGGCTGATAGCAACACACTGTCAGAAATCCACAGGGACTTTGTTGTCAGTGTCAGAAAAAAAAGTAGACTGATAGACTGGTAACAGGCTGCAGTAGAACAAGGACAAGCATCAGGATAATTTTAGACAAAAGAGGAAAGGCTTTGCAATACTAGCTAGAGACAGGAACAGGCTCAGAATTAGGTGATAGCAAGGCTGCTTCCATCTGAGCTCCTTAAAGAGCAACTGTAGCAGGCAACATGGAAAGCTAGAATTCTTCCAATAAAGGAAGTGCTCAAGGGGTTCCCATATCTTCTTTCACTATTTTCACTTTTCTCTATTTCATTTTTGTTTTGAAAATTCATGCAAAATAGAAGAACGAAGTATTTTAAAAGCTAGATTTTTTAAGATAAGAAGGCTAGACTCCAGTTCTCATCACTGAGTATTATAAGATTTTTTTAAAATTCCCAGGCCTATAATCTAGTTATCTTAAATCAGAGATTATAATACAGTAAACTCATGGTATAAATGGGTTTATGGGTCTAAGGAAACTGCCACTGAGGAGAAATTACAAATTCTCAAGACACAGTGTTGAGCAGTCTGTTGAAGATCCTTGATTTATTTATCTCAGCCCACTGATATATAATTTTGCAATAATTCTACAATTTTCACTTTAGCATGTACATTAATGTTTTCCATCATAATGGGTTCCATTTGCTTTTTTTATTTTTTTAAATTCTTATTTACTTTTTATTATTAAAATACCATACATGAGTACATTTCTTATCAAGCATTGCTGCCTCCTCCTGTTTCCCCTTTTCATCCCTTCTCATCTCTACCCCCCCTCCCCACCCCCTGCCCTCCGGCCAAAGCTGTAAAGTTTGTTTTTCAACATAACGACTTGTACATCTGATTGCTACAATGGATCCACCTGTATCCCTATTTAAACGGTTTGTTTTTACCCTTCTCCTCCACAAATTATACCAACATCAAGTACAATGAAAGCAGGGGTTATACCGTGGGGGAAGAACATACAAAGCAACAAGGAAATCATCTTATAAATATGTTAGAAACAATTGCAAGAAAGAAAAAACATTTGAATCCTTATCTTGGGGTTTATTTCACCTAACATCAACTTGTCTGACCTTTTCTGCTTGTCTCAGACATATACTAGTTATTGCAAATAAGGGAAACCATGGGACCTATGTTTCTTTGGGCCTGGCTTACATCACTTAATAAAATTTTTTCCAAGTCTTTCCATTTTCTAACAAATGGGGCAATGTAATTCTTTCTGATGGAGGCATAGAGTCCATTGTGTATATATACCACATTTTGTTGATCCATTCATCTACTGAGGGACATCTAGGTTGGTTCCATATCTTAGCTATGGTAAATAATGCTGTGATAAACATAAAGCCATTGAGTTTTGAGGGTTAATTTTATACCCTGCTACTTTGCCAAAGTTTTTAATCAGCTTGAGTAATGTGGGAGTGGAGTCCATGGGATTTTTTAAATACAAAATCATGGCATCTGCAAAGAGGGAGAGTTTTACTTTATCTTTCCCTATTTGGATCCCTTTTATATTTGCATCTTGTCATTGCTGTAGCTAGGCATTCTAATATTAAATTGAAGAAAGTGGAGAGAGTGGACATCCTTGTCTCGTTCCTGAGTTAAGAGGTAATGGCTTTAGTTTTTCACCAGTAAGTATAATGCTGGCTGTAGGTTTGTCATATACAGTCATTATTGTATTGAGGAATGTTCCCTGGATTCCTAGTTTTTCCAGAACCTTCATCATAAAGAGGTGTTGGATCTTGTCAAATTCCTTTTCTGCATCTATTGAGATAACCATGTGGTTCTTATCCTTGCTCTTGTGATGAATTATATTAATTGATTTGTGTATATTGAACCAGCTTTGCATCCCTGAAATGAATCCTGTTTGATCGTGGTGTATGATTTTTTGGATGAATTGTTGAAGTCAATTGGCCAAAATTTTGTTAAGAAGTTTTGCATTAATGTTCATCAAAGAAATTGGTCTATAGTTCTCTTTCTTTGATGAGTCCCTGCCTGGTTTTGGGATGAAGGTTATGATAGCTTCATAGGAAGAGTTCAGTAGTGAACTTTCTCTTTCAATTTCATTGAAGAGTTGGAGGGGTATTGGTGTGAGCTCTGCTTTGAAAGCCTTGTAGAATTCTGCTGTAAAACCATCTGGTCCTGGGCTTTTCTTAGATGGGAGGTCTCTTATTGCTGTTTCTATTTCAGTGCTTGATATGGGCCTGTTAAAATGGTTTAACTCATCTTCGTTTAGTTTTGTCATGTCAATATTTGCTAGGAAAAGGTCCATTTCTGCCAAGTTCTCAAACTTATTAGTATAAAGGTTTGAGAAGTTTTCCCTTACAATGTTCTGAATCTTGGTTGTTTCTGTGGTGATGTTTCCATTCTCATCTGAGTTTATTTGGGTGTGTTCTCTTCTTTTTCTGGTAAGATTTGCTAAGGGTATGTCAATTTTGTTAATTTTTTTCAAAGAACCAACTGTTTGTTGATTCTTTCTATGGTTTTTTGGATTCTAATTCATTTAACTCAGATTTAATTTTAATTATTTCTTTCTCTGTCTACTGCATTGGGGTTCTACTGGGATTGCTGCTCTTTTTCAAGGAGGTTCAGATGTCTCATTAAATTGTTGGTTTCAGATCTCTCCAATTTGTTGATGTAGGAACTCAGAGCTATAAATTTGCCTCTGAGTACTGCCTTTCTGTGTCCCAGAGGAGCTGGTAATTTGTGTGTTAACTTTGTTGAATATAATGAACATTTGAATTTCGTTTCTAATCTCTTCCATGATCCACTCATGATACAACAGTGTGTTGTTCAGCCTCCATGTGTTACAGAGCTTTCTTTGGTAGCTTTTGGTGTTGAGTTCTAATTTTATTCCCTTGTGGTCTGAGAGGATGCAAGGCATAACTTCAATGTTTCTGAATTTGCACAAGTTTGCTTTGTGGCCTAAAACGCGGTCTATTTTAGAAAATATTCCATGTGCCTCTGAGAAAAAAATGTGTATTCTGATGCTGCTGGATGAAATATTTGGTAGGTGTCTGTTAAATCTAGTTGATCTATGCAGTTGTTTAGATCTGGGATCTCTCTGTTGAGTTTTTGCTGAGTTGATCTAGTGGGGATAATGGTGTGTTAAACTTCCCAACAATTAATGTCTTTGGATCTATGTGAGATTTGAGGGAAAGTAGTGTTTCTTGGATAAATTTGGGTGTTCCGTTGTTAGGTGAATAGAAATTTAGAATTGTAATATCCTCCTGAAGGACAAATCCCTTAATTAGGATGTAGCGGCCTTCTTTATCTCTTCTTACTAATTTTAATTTGAAGTCTATTTTATCTGATATTAGGATTGCAACTGCCACCTGTTTATGGGGGCCATTTGCTTGGTAGAGTTTGTTCCAACCGTTCACTTTCAAAATGTGTTTGTTTCTATGGACAAGGTGTGACTCCTGAAGGCAACAGATAGAAGGATCTTGCTTTTTAATCCAACTAGACAGTCTATGTCACTTAATTGGAGAGTTACGTCCATTAATGTTGAGAGATAGGACTGAGAGGTATTTGGGAGTTCCTGCCATGTTATCCACCTTCTTGGGAGCTGCGGCAAATGGGGTCCCTATGGTTCTTGGATTCTGTTTGGGGGCGGTTTCTTGGCCTTTATTGTAGTCTTGTTGGTTTTCTATGTGTAGAACATCTTTAGGTATCTTTTGTAGGGCTGGTTTGGTGGAGATTTATTGTTTCAGTTTTTCTTTGCTATGGAAAGTTTTTATTTGACCTTTGCTTATGAAGGAGAGTTTAGCTGGGTACAGTATTCTTGGTTGATAGTTGTTTGTCTTTAGAGCATGGCATAGATCATTCCAGGCTCTTCTTGCTTTAATTGTCTCTGCTGAAAAATGTGAAGTTATTCTGATTGGTTTGTTTATATAGGTGATTGATTTTTTCTCCTTGACAGCTTTAAGGATCTTTTCCTTGGTCTGAATTGATACTGTGTGGATTATGATGTGACGGTGGGATGTCCTGTTCTGGTCTGGTCTATTTGGGGTTCTAAAAACTTCTTGTATCTGAATAGGTCTATTTTTTTGCATGTTTGGGAAGTTCTTTGCTAGGATCCTGTTAAACAAATTTCCTAGACCATTAACTTCTGTCTCTAGGTGCTCCTCTACACCCACTATCCTCAGATTAGGCCTTCTGATGGTGCCTTCCAAATGTTGAATAGATCTATCATATTTCTTGAATTTGTCTTGGATAGTTGTATGTTCCTTCTTTATAATATCTAGGCTGCCTTCAATTCCCGAGATTTGATCCTTTCAAGACTTTCTACTTTGTTTTTTATTTCTTTTCCTTCTAATTGGTCGGCTTTTTTGGCTGCAAATTCTTTTCTGGAGCTTTGTTTTAGATCTTATATGAACTTCTTTACTTCCTTAATTTGGTGTTCAGTGTTTATTCTCAAATCACTTAGTTGATTGGCTAAGGTTTCCTTGGACTCCCATTCCTTCTGTCGGGTCCATTCAGCATTCCCTTTGTGGTCTCCCTGAATTCTTTCAGCTTCTGTTTATGGATTCCATGAATGCCTTTATTGATCTTTGTCTATTCTCATCCCTCTTTTGCAATTCCTGTATTACTCTTAGCTTCCTCACGTTCAAGCAATACCTGTAGTTCTCTTTGACTGTTCTCAAATTGCTTTTCATGTTAGTGTATTGTTCTTTGGGGACAATGCTCCTTCAAAACAATTTGTAATAAATTCATGAATAAAGAAGTTTACTGTCATTCCTATTACTCAGGAATCGTGTCATTATAACGAGGTTAAAGTAGGATTAAGAAGACAGAGACAGTATCTTACTTACTCTTTAAATATTAATTTTGCTTTCATATGTAAAGATATATGTGCATTTATTAATGTCTCTCTATATAGCATGAAATACAGTTTTATTTCAATTGAATCATATCCCAAAATTTTTAATCAGGAATCTCACATCCTACAGTAATATACTAGTTTTTCTGAAGCGTTCTACTTGGAAGTCGTAGAAAATTACCAACACAGTACATATATTGGATCAAGAAGACGAGATAAGTGAACTTAATTTATAGGCTGTGGCCACTCTTTTTCCTTACATTCTGATTCTAAGTGAACTGGATGCAGAAAAGGTAACCATATTTGAGGGGCAGAAAAATCAGAAATCTAGAGGAGGAAAGACTTCTGGCAAACCTACAGGCTTAGGCTTCTAGCAGAATCTCTAAGTGCCCCACAAATTAGAATGGAAATAAATGAGAAATAGAGTAGGAGTTTCAAGAATAAAACCAGCAACTCAATTGGACTCAATATAATTTCATTCTGGAAGAGGTTTAGGCCTTGAACAAAACTTAATGTTCCCAAAGAGAAAATTTTATCAATGGAGCACTCTTGCCAGAAACTTAAGTATTTTCTTAACCATCCTCTTTTGCCAGTGTGGTTCTGCTTTGTGTCTCCAGGTTTTGACATTCTTTCTCATTTGTTCAATTGTGGGGAGGGGCGGTTAACTTCTTGAAATACATGCTTGGATCATTTCTTTTTGCATTCATTTTTTCATGTATGCATAAAATCTACACATTTTTCTTGAAAGTAGTTAAACTTCAGCTCTCTGAAAAGTTGAGGTCACTCTGTATGTCCATTAAATTATTACTGTTTTGTGTATTAGGTTCTTATTTGGTAATGATTGCTATTATTTGGTCCTTAGTTATCTGGCCAAATATTTAAGGGAAAATATTAAAAATATTTACAAAATTCCTTTATATCTTAATTTTTTTTACATTTTGTATTTTTTTAAAAAATTCAAATGTTTATTATTTTTATATGAAAATTCTAAAAACAGAACAGTTACATAAGTCAGGGAAAGAGTACATTATGTAATTTTTATTTTATGTATTTCCCTGCAGATTTCCCTCTGCAAAGCTTTCTTGGCAATACTATCATTCGTTTTTTCTAGCTTACTCGATTGAATATTTTGTATCTTGTCAAATATTTTAATATGAGTGTCACAACTTTAGCTTTCTAATAGTAAAACATTTAGTTCATACATTGATTAACTACCTAATATAAGTTCTTAATACATGGCTTATAACTTTAAAATGAAGGAAATTATCTTAGCTAAGAGAAATTGTGTTACTCCTAAGATTTTGGAAGGGTCTACAAATTATGCCCCTCATGAGTATCAGTCCATTTAGGCAATACTTACTTATATTCAATCGCAATAACTCCTTAGTTGGGCATGGCTTTATCTTTCTATATTCAACAGCCTTCCTCATATGAACAATAAATTCAGCATAAGATATCCTTGAACAATGGACCCAAGAGACAATGCCTCAATATCTAGCCATATAATAAATTGGCAGAATACTTCTGATCTGATGTACATTGATCTCTCTAAACATGTCATGACATTTAGGATTGAGAATACAGGGAAGAAGATGAGAAAGGTTGTCCAACAGTTAAAGTCAATAGAAAACCTCCCTGATAACAGGATTTTTAATTACATTTCCCTTCAACTCTGAGTTTTAGGTATATCTCTTATGTATGGCATAGACTTGGTTCTGTTTCCATATCCCCGTTGAAAAAGTCCACTTAAAAGGTAACTTTATTTCACTCCACCTTTTACTTCAATAAGTCTTATTTTAATTTTGTCTGATAAAATATTTTGTCTGATTTAAGATTAAAGGGAATATTACTTTAGGGTTTTATTTCTTCTGTTTTTTCAGTATCTATTATTTTTCTTAAACCTCTTTATCTGTAGAAAAGTAACTGATATAAGCTTTGCCTTTTCAGTTTTTAGTATACAGATATTCTATTTCCAAATGATAAACTTGAATACATAGATTTCAATTTATGTAATAAGTACAAAATAAGAAATTTAAAACTCTTCTTGCTGGTTGGGAGAAATGTTTTAATAGCATAGCTAGAATATTAAATTATTCCCAACTTTCTCTTAAATCAGAACATACTAGAACAATACCCTAAATCCTTTAATTATAAGTGGGCTGAGAAATAAGAATAAAGTTTAAAATAGCAGATATTTTTCCAAAAAGCTATCTTCACAATATAAAACTGCAATATAACCAGAAACTAATGCTCATGGTTGCAATCTCATCTACTCTGGAGGCTGATATGTGAGAATTAAGGTTCAAAGCCAGCCTGGACAGGAAAGTCTATGAAACTTTTTTCTTCAATTAGCTACTAAAAAGGCAGAATATGGCTAGGGCTCAAGAGGTAAGGCACAAGACTTGAACACAAAATTTGAGGGACAGTGTTTAGGCCCTTAGTTCAGGCCCCAGGACAGGCACAAAATGAAATATAAAATGATGTATTATTTAAAAATATAATTGATGATACTGAACAAAAAATGTGTGTGTGTGTGTGTGTGTGTGTGTGTGTGTGTGTGTGTATGTGTTTTCTAGGGCTTGAAATCTGAGCCTGTGCACTGTCCCTGAGCATTTTTTTTCTCAAGGCTACAACTTTACCATTTGAGCTACTGCCTTACTTCTGGTATTTTTGTGGTTAATTGAAATTAAGAGTCTCACAAACGTTCCTCCCTAGGCTGACTTTGAAGCAAAATCTTCTGATTTAGCCTCCTGAGTAGCCAATATTAAAGTGCCTGGTACCAACAGATTTTTTTTGGAGGGGCAGCCGGTCATGGGGCTTGAACTCTAGGCCTGGGCGCTGTCCCTCAGCTCTTAAGCTCAAGGCAAGCACTCTACCACTTGTGCCACAGAACTACTTCCAGTTTTCTGAGTGGTTTATTGGAGATAAGAGTCTCAAGAACTTTCTTGATGGGCTGGCTTTTGAACAAAAATCCTCAGATCTCAGCCTCCTCAGTAGCTAGGATATCAGGAGTGAACCACCAGCCTCAAGCCAGTAATAGATTTTAAAAATATGTATTTATATTGCTTGGAGCATAAAGAATGACATTAGTTTCTTGCCTGCTAACATAGCGTCCATTCTTTAGTCCATTTATCCTGGAATAATTTCATTAAGCCTTAAAAATTAAGAAGTAAATTTTATAAGACAAGAGTTGTCATTGACAATTAGCCCTCTGTAGCATGACAGCTAAGTAAAACTTTCAGAAAGGATTTTCTAAGTTAAGTGACATAAACACTTGTGATTTAAGAGAAGAGGTCAAATGATCAAAGTAAGTTTAAAGGAAGTTAGCTACAACTTAACCTTAGGACATTAAAGGGCTCAAGACTTCAGTGAAGAAAGTGACTGCAAATGTGTTGGAAATAGCGAGACATGACTGAATTGTTACAATTTCACGATAAAGCTTTAACAGATAAGAAATTGCCTCTTAGGGAAGACCAAGGAAAGTGGTTTCTTGAGATGTAATCATCTCCTGGCAAAGATGCTATGAACATTGTTGAAATGACAGAGATTTAAGATATTACACAATTTACTGAATAAAACAATGACCTTGTTTGAGAGGATTTATTCCAATTTGAAAGAATTTCTTTAAGAAGATATCAAATATCATTGCCTGATTTAGAGACTACTCTCAGGAAAGGAAAAATCAATTCTTGGAGCAAACTTCATTGTTGCTCATTGTATGACACTGCTTCAGACACCCTAGCATTCAGCTACCAGCAACTGAATAGCCAGCATCCATCAATCATACATGGAGGAAAGTCATCTACTGGTAAAAAAAATAAAAAAAATAAAAACAAATCTCAGTGATGGTTCAGATATATGCTAGCATTTTTAAAATATCAAATATTTTAAGTTCTGTATATTCTTTTACAGACATAACGCTATTCCACCAAAGTATATAATATAATATAAACATAACTTTAACATAAAATGGGGAAGCAAAAATTCATGTGATTCATTTTATTTTGATATTTGTTTGACTATGGGAGCCTGTAACCATTCCTGTCTAGATATGTTCCTTCACTGATAAAGTAATGATTAGAGTCTTTAGCTCATCTTTGAAACAGGCTGTTTGCAGTTGAATTACTGAGGAATTGTAAAAGTCCCTAATATATTTTGAATATGTGTCTTTTGCAAGTATTTCATGATTGAAAACGTTAATTCTTTCATGTATTTTGTCTTTGGTGTTATTTTTAAAAATCAACATTTCCCCAAATTTTCTCCTGAGTTATTTCTGAAGTGTTTTATTGTTTTGTAATAACATTTAGGTCTATAATGCATTCTTAATTGGTTCTGTGAGAAGTCAAAGATTGGTGGCTCAATTTATATTTTTGATGTGAATGTTTGATTGTTTTAGCACTATTTGCTAAAAGGACTGTTTTGGTCCATATATTGCCATTTATTCTTCATTAGAAATTAGTTAAATAAAATTATGTGGATCTGTGTTCTATATTCTGTTTCATAGATCTCTTTGTTCTTTTGTTAACACAAGCTGTCTTTATTATTAAAGTAACTGTAGTAATTTTTTAAATTAGGTAATGTTAATTTATTGTCTGTTATCATTTTGTCCCTGTACTGTATATACACTTTTGGATAAATCTGGAATATTCACAAAAAAATTCTGCTGGTATTTTAATTAAGACTTCATCAAATCAAAATTTCAAGTTGAACAGATCTTTTATCTTGACAGTATTTTCTCTAACAAGAAATATGGATGCATCTCCATTTATTTCTATATTTTTTTCAGCTTTTGCTTGTAATTATCTTCATGTAAGTCTTATATATACACATATATCATTAAGTTCACATTTATCAGTAAGGGCAAATAAGAATGAGATAAAAATACTTATATTACTTTCACACATTCTTCCTCTCAAGATATTTTTTTCTGTACAAATTTTGGCACTCTGATCTATACTGTTTTCTTTCTCTGTAAAATTTCTTTGGTTGGTTGTGGGGCCTGAACTCTGGGCCTGAACACTCTCCCTCAGCTCTTCAGCTCTACCACTTGAACCACAGTGCCACTTCTGGCTTTTTCTGCTTATGTGGTGCTGAGGAATGGAACCCAGGGCCTCATGCATGCAAAGCAAACACTTTATTTTCTCTCTAACTTTTTTATTTTCTTGTACTGGTCCTGCGATTTGAACTCTGCCTTGGGCCTGGCCACTGTCCCTGAGCTTTGTTGTCAAGGCTCTACCACTTGAGCCACAGCAGCATTTCTGGCTTTTTTTGAAGGATAATTGGAGCTGAGAGTATCTGGAATGTTTCTTCCCAGGCTGGCTTCAATTTGTAATCTTCAGATTCCATTTTCCTAAATATCTAGGATCACAGGTGTTAAATACTCAAGAAATTCTTTAAACATTTCTTGCAAGAAGAATAAACTTGTAACAAATACTTTTTATGTGTACACGAAAATTTTTTTTTTCTCCAATTCTCAAAAGAATTATTTTTTACCTGATAAAACTAAGCTGGCAGAATTTTTTTAATATGGTATTTAAATCATTTTTCATCCAGGTTATTTTAATAAGATAGACTAGCAAACACATCTCCATAAAGCTGCTGGTCTAGGTTTTACTTTTTATGAAGTTAGAAAATGTTTTTTTTCTTTCTTTTTTATTAATAAGGTGTTTTATCTTTTAGGAATTTTGTTGATTTATTACCCTTTAGAAATAATGGTTATGCTTAGACTTTTTTGCTTGTTTTCTTTTGTTTCTTTTGTATTTACATTGTTGTTCTCTGATCTTCTTGATGTATAGTTTGTGGTTTTGCATTGACTTAGAAGAAATTCAAAGTCATTGTTTCAAACATTTTTTTCTCTTCCTTATTCTCCCTTGTGATAGTCTCACTAAATGTATGTTGAGTTCTTAGATACAATACTTTTCTAAACCAAAATACATTTTGTTTAGAATATCTCTGTGTTTTAAGTGTTTATGCACTTTCATACAACTTAGTATATCATTGGAGGCCTAATAAACAGAATAAGTAATACAAATAGCTGAGATTAAGTCAATTAGCACAGTTGACTTTCAGACAATTATGGACAGACAAATGACTGGAACACATTCAAATAAAGTAAATATAAAGCTAAAACCCAATGGACAGAGACTACCTATATTGCATTCATAAATGCTGCTTGCATGTGTTGTAAAGTGAAACTCTCTAACCCCCTTCTGATTCAGAAGGCTGCCAAGTTCACAAATCATTATCAAATTTTTCTTACTTTAATTTGTCCAAAGGATTTTTCTTTTTAATCTTTAACATTTCTTTTATGCACTTTCCTGGGATTTGCATCTTTACCATTTCCTACTATCTACCTTAGCAAATGTAGCTTTTAGCACAGTAATCATAGTTCTTTGAAATTCTTAGTCTGATAATTTTCACATTCTTTCCATATCTGTTTGAGATCCTTAGTCTGTGTTCCGAAATAGTGCCTTTTGATGTGCTTTGAATTTTTTTCCTGATAGTAAACATAATAGCAGGTTAATGGAATCCAATCTATGCCATTAACACAGAACAATACATTTCTCTCTTTCTCCAGTACCATAATTTACATACTTCTTCAAACAGTGGCACCTGGTTACAGGGGGTTGGAGAAGAGTAAAGAACCTGCAGGAATTAAAAGTAAGTGTAATGAGCCAGATCAGACAATACAGACAAAGGGTCAATAGAAATTCATTCCAAGTTGTCAGGAATTAGAGTACTGCACTCAAGTTTTAAAGCTGCCAAAAGACAAGCCTAGATAGCAGAACTGAAGTGAAAAGCATCAACAGCAGAGCCGTCATGCTTAGCTGAAGCTGAGGACCATCAGAAGTTTGTTGCTTAGTGATTTTTTAAACACATAGGTAGTTTGAACTGAAGTGATGAGTTTGTGTGCCACTGTACAGTCTTAGATATCCCCTGCTTATGTATTTTACTTACATATCTGATTTGCTTGATAGGTTCACATACCTTGGGTCTGTCTCTGATACAGCCTTGCCAAGCCCAATTGTCTCTATCCATAATTTAATGTGTCAAGTTCACAGGTAGTGATATTTTTTATGCTTTTTTAAATTGTAAAAATAGTGTACAGAGGGGTTACAGTAATATGAGTAAGATAATAGGTACATTTTCTATCAAGCATTGTTACCTTCTCCTTTGTTTATCCCCTACCATCCCTTCCCTCCTCACCTCCCCAACTCCTCCCTCTCCCCCTCCCAAGTTAAAAAGTTCATTTTCAACATAGTGTCTTGTACATCTCATTGTTACAACGGGTCAATCTGTATCCTTATTTCAGCATTTTGTTATTTCCCTTCCCCTCCCCAAATTAGAAAAATATGTATATACAAGGTGCAGGGCACCAGAATCAAATACAGTGTAAACAGGGATTATACCATGGGGGAAGAGCATACAAAAGAAACAAAACCACATAGTAAATTTTAAATACGTTAAAAACAATAGCAAGAATTAAAAAAAAAAACACTCGTGTCCCTATCTTGGGGTTCATTTCACTTAACATTTTATCTGGTCATATGTATATAGCGTTTGACCTTTTCTGCTTGTCTCAGACATATACTAGTTATTTCAAATAAGGGAAACCATGAGACCTATGTTTCTTTGGGCCTGGCTTACTTCTCTTAATATAAAATTTTCCAAGTCTTTCCATTTCCTAAATATGGCACTGTCATTCTTTCTGAAGGAGGCATAGAATTCATGTATGTGTGTGTGTGTGTGTGTGTGTGTGTGTGTGTGTGTGTGTGTCACATTTTCTTGATCTATTCATCTTATGAGGGGTATCTGAGTTGGTTCCATATCTTAGCTATGGTAAATAATACTGTGATAAACATAGTTGTGCTGGTAGCTTTAATATAGCTTTGTTTGTGATCGGTTGGGTAAATGTCCAAAAGTGGGATTGCTGGATCATAGGGGAGCTCTGTGCGGAGTTTTTTGAGGAACCTCCATACTGCTTTCCAAAGTGGCTGAACAAGTTTACCTCCCAGAAACAATGCAGTAGGGTTTCCTTTTGGCACATCCCTTCCAGCATCTGTTGTTATTAGATTTCTTGATTATAGCCATTCTAACTGGGGTGAGGAGGAATCTCAATGCTGCTTCAACAAGTGGGCTAAAGACTTAAAGAGAAACTTCTCTGAAGAGGAAATAAGAATGACCAATAGACACATGAAGAAATGCTCGACGTTTCTAGCCATAAAAGAAATGCAAATCAAAACAATAGGTAGATATTTTATAAGTACAAATAAAAAATCATTCTCTGCATCAGGGCTGGGCTGTGATATTGTGGTTATAATAATATATCATGTGTATTCAGTCTAGCAGTCATCTTGGAAGAACAAGGTGAGAAAGTACATGGGAAGGGGAAACAAAGGAGGAGGTTACAATGCTTGATAAGAAATGTACTCATTATCTTGCCCATGTAATTGTAACCCCTCTGTACAGTATTTTCACAATAAAAAAAGAAAGTACATCCACTCTAGAACAGGGACACAAAATAGAATAGCTCAAGACCTACTGCTGCTTCAAATAAAATACAGTAATTTAGGGCAGTGATAGGTGGTTCTCTATCCTCCCCTCAATTATCTGTTGGGAGCATGTCTTATTGAGAGGCATATGGAAATCTGTTCATCTTTGTTTGCTATAAGCAAGAGATTTCCCCTTGACTTTATTGTGAGAACCCAGTCAAACTTCTGGTGGTAAATTTTATTATACAGTGAGCTCTTTCTGATACGAGTGGGTGGCTGAGAAGGTGAAAGGTCCAGATTTTTGGTGTCCTGAACAAAGACCTACACACAAAATATAGGAGCAAAGCAAAGGAGCTTAGTAAAGAAAGCTAAAATGCCCTATTAATGGAATTGGCAGTCTGAATTTAGGCTCCTCAAGAACAAACACACATATCTAAGTGACTTCAATATTCCAAGGTTCAGAAAGTATATGAGGAGTTCATGGTAATGATAATGTGGGCTGATCTTAAATACAACTCATATGCATAAAAAGAGTTAAACACAAACTTTTCCACAGGACATGAGGTTCAGTTTGGTTAGAACGGGCATGATCTTTGTCTACCAGTAGGGAAAAATCCTAACTGTAAACTGGCCACTAATTATTCACAAAGAGTAGCTATGAGAGTTACTAAGGAGGAGATATAACTCATGAGTATTTCCAAGGTGTTACTAAGAGAGAGGTTGGATTTCATACTATCTTGCCTCCTTTTGATGAATGGGCATTCTGAATCTCAAACTTGTCTTCATAGAACTTCCAGCAATTCAAAATTATAGTTTAGATTTTTTAGTTATGGCATTTGTTCCTCGAAAAGTGTCAATAAGACTTGATTCCCTACATTGCCTCCCCTGTTTCTGCATTCTTGATGGAAGTTTTCCCCATCTCTTCTGTTTTATAGATCCAGTAAGAGGTGACTTTTCAGTCTGTTCATCTTTATACTTTCTAGGACAAAGTGGCGACTTTCCAATCTCATTACTTGTACATCAGGAAACCAAATCTTTCCCCCAATACTTTCACATTTGCAAGTGATCTGTTTTTATTTATTTTTCTGTGTCAATGTTTAGTATTTTGGCTTGTATTTTATTTAATGTTCATTTTTGTTACCAGGATCATTTTTGGTGTGTGTTGTTGACTAGTCATTGCTTCACTTTCTATTCTGTATGCTTATGCAATTACTTTCATCATTTCATCTCTCCTCAATCTCTCTCTTCCTCTCAATCTATCTCTTTCTCTCTCTTCTTCCCCACCTAAAGAAAAAATTTTCTTAAAACACTTTTATAGCAACTGTATGTGGTGTGTGTGTGTGTGTGTGTGTGTGTGTGTGTGTGTGTGTGTGTGTGTGTGTGTTTACGTGCTAGTCATGGGGTTTAAATGAAGAGCTTGTATGTTGTTCCTGAGCATTTTGCTCAAAGCTAGCCTTCTGCCACTTGAGCCACACATCCACTTCCTGCTTTTGAGTGATTAATTGGATATAAGACTGTCATGGACTTTGCTGCCTAGACTGGCTTCAAACCTCCATCATCAGATCTGAGTCTCCTGAGTAGCCAGGAATTGTGGGAATGAGCTAAAGGCACCAATTGTATATACTTTTGTCATTTTTGGATTTATCATTAATCATCCAAAATTTTTATTTAATTGCCTATTTTCTATGCACAATTTTAATACATTTGCTTACTGACTCTGACCTTTTTTTGTATTCTACCACTGATTTCTGACAATTTTTTAATCCTCTCAAGAAACAAATCTTCAACAACTTGGGTTTTAAAGATGTGATTGGTTTTGACTAGCAATTCATGAACTGGGGACCACCAAGTCCACAAAATAAAAAGATGCTTTATAAGAAAGTTTTATAAGCATGCTGGAGTTCTGGGAAGATGGCGGAGAAGCTGGAGTCTAAACAAGCTCTCGCATAGAAAGCAGTTTTAGAGTTCCAGTGAACAGTCCTAAGCCAGAGAATCACACCAAGTGTGCCATCAGAGGACAGAGAGTCAGGCCAGAGAGGGAAAATCCAGGCAAGGGGACAGATCTGAGATCTTGCCAGCAGCCGCCCCAGTGACAGCAGCAGTGGCGGCGGCGACTGCAGGCACCATACCTGAATCACAGAGAGTCCAGGACGAAGGAGCCAGACACAGGGGGCGAGGGGATTCTACTCAACACCAACAAGAACTGACAAGGAGCGGACATCTTCATCCTGCAGTTTGCAGACCGGAGACGACCCAGGAACCAAGACTTGGCATGAGTAGAAGCCCGACATCCTTACTCCTTCGCAGGGAGCAGAGGAGGGAAGGCCACCCCTTCCCCCCCCCTCCCCCCAGTACTGGAGATCTCCATCTTGGATACCGACAAAGCTGCTAGCTCCACCTTAAGCCTTGGAATAAAATGAGTCATTTAGCAGGTCACAAGAACTTAAAGGCGGAGTGACTTGCCAGACTCAGCTCCACCCAGGGAAAAGTCACCCAGCTCGGGCGCCAGCCCTAGAAGTGTCTTTCATCACTGGGTAATCAGAGCCAGAGGCTGCCCCTCCCTTTAGCATCCTCGACAACCAACTGAAATTCAGTAAACAGAAACCCTGAGAATGGCTCCAGGATGGGCTCTGTGAGTTTCTCACAAAATAGCCCCAGGGAAAAGCTACTGTTTGTTGAAAGGCCTCAACTCTACCCAGAACCTACTCATCACTGCATCTCCCTCTTTTGTGATACTCAAAGCAGATCTGCCTCCCATTGAACTAGCCAGGGAGGAGGATCTCAAAATCCTGCGTAAAGCAGAGCATTTTTCTGCCTGTTCGAACAAACTGACTTAAGAAACCAACCAAGCCACAGGACCACAAGCAGACCAGAGACTCCAACAAGAAGCTGGTTATAGACACAAGGGAGATACAGGATTTTTCCCACCCCTCCCAAAAAAATCAAAGAACTTTTTTTTTCTTCTTCTTTTTTTTTTTTTTTTTTGGTACCTTATATAAAAATTTTTTTTTCTTTTCTAAAACTTTTTTTAATCTTTAATTTTTTGCCTTTTTTGAAAAAAAATTGTTTTCCAGTAACTTTTTTTTCCTCTTATAGTTTTTATTTTAGGAATACATGAGTGTGGGTTTTTCTTTCTTTTTTTTTGTTTTGTTTCTCTTTTTTTCGTTTTTTAATTATCTTTTTGTTTTCTGTTCAGCTCTACTGAACTTCTGATCTTTTTTTTCTTCCTTTCTTATCCTTTTCACCTTTTCCTCTCTTTCGTTCTTCTTTATGTGACTTAATTGTTGTCCTGCACATCCTCAAATAAACCCATAGTTGATAATTAGACCCTATCCCCCATTGTGTACACACTTAATCTACAAATTTATTACTCAATTCAAAACCTTTGAGGCTTAAATTCCTTAATAGCAGTACTACCTCTTTATACCTATATAATATTTTAAGCATTTTTATTTTTAAATTTATCACATCTCCTTTATATTCCTCCCTTTCTCTAAATATATTCACATTCTTTTCTAAATAGATTGTTTTCGAATCTGCATAATATTATTAATTTTTACTTTTCTATTTTTTCTGGTCCCTTTTCTTTTCCCTTTCCCTTTCTTCTTTTTTTCTCTCTCTCTACTTTCATCCTACCCAATCTATTTCCTGCTTTGAGATTAGGACTTAGTTAACTCTCCCTGTGCCTTCCCACATCAATCTATTCCTATTTTTTACCCACATCTCTCCCTAACCCTAATAATTTCTGGTTTTCAAATTCTTCTTTGCGGTTCATAGCCCATTAACATATAGTTGTTTGATGTTGAATAGATGTATCTGTTGAACTAGATTGTATCTGTAGACTATTGACTGTGCAAATTCAGACTTTGGTTGATGCTTGCCTTAAGATAGTGTTCTAGCACAAAACTGATGCTATTTTCATCTCAAATGGGCAGAGTAAGCCGGAAAAACACAAGAAAAATGGCAAGTCCGGGTATCTCAATTCCCGCTCTTGATAATCAGGGGACAGAACAGATAATGAATAATCCAGAGGAGAGTTCCCAAATAGCTCTACAAACACTGCTGGCAAACATGATAAATGAAAAGATTGAAAACATACAAAGGATTCTGTATGAGCCTGATAGGGAAAGAGAGGAGGAAATCCAAAAGTTTGTACAGGAATATCATAAGCGTGAGGAAGCTACTCAAAAACTGATACAGGATTTGCGTGAGCAGCTTGAAAATACTCAAAGAGAAAGCCAGGAATGGCATGAGCAGGCTCAGAACACTCAAAGAGAACTACAGGAATCACAAGAACAGGAGGAAGCTAATCAAAGAGTAATACAGGAATTGAGAGAGCAGGATGAGAATACACAAAGATCACTAAAGGCATTCATGGAATCCATTAACAAAGAGCTGAAGGAAATCAGGGAGACCACAAAGGGAATGCTGAATGGAACCCAACAGAAGGAATGGGAGTCCAAGGAAACCATAACCAATCAACTAAGTGATTTGAGAATAAACACTGAACACCAAATTAAGGAAGTAAAGAAGTTCATACAAGATCTAAAGTAAAGCTTCAACAAAGAATTTGAAGCTGACCAATTAGAAGGAAAAGAGATAAAAAAAACAAAGTAGAAAGTCTTGACAGCAGGTTAGACCATGCAGAAGATTGAATCTCAGGGATTGAAGACAGCCTAGATATTATAGAGAAAGAACATACAACCATCCAAGACAAGTCCAAGAAATATGATAGATCTATCCAACACTTGGAAGACACAATCAGAAGGCCTAATCTAAGGATAATGGGTGTAGATGAGCACCTAGAAACGGAAGTTAATGGTCTAGGAAATTTGTTTAACAGGATCCTAGCAGAGAACTTCCCAAACATACAAAAAGATAGGCCTATTCAGATACAAGAAGCTTTTAGAACCCCAAATAGACCAGACCAGAATAGGACATCCCACTGTCACATTATAATCCACACAGGATCAACTCAGACCAAGGAAAAGATCCTTAAAGCTGACAAGGAGAAAAGATTAATCACCTATAAAGGGAAACCACTTAGAATCACCTCAGATTTCTCAGCAGAGACAATCAAAGCAAGAAGAGCCTAGAATGATGTATGCCATGCCCTAAAAACAAACAACTATCAACCAAGAATACTGTACCCAGCTAAACTCTCCTTCATAACTGAAGGCCAAATAAAAACCTTCCATAGCAAAGAAAAATTGAAACAATACATCTCCACCAAATCAGCCCTACAAAAGATTCTTAAAGATGTCCTACACATAGAAAACCAACAAGACCACAATAAAGGCCAAGAAACTGCAGCCAAACTGAGAATCCAAGAACCATAGGAAGATATCAGGTTTTGCAGCCCCCAAGAAGGTGGATAACATGGCAGGAACTCCCAAATACCTCTCAATCCTATCTCTTAACGTTAACGGACTTAACTCTCCAATTAAGCGACATAGACTGTCTAGTTGGATTGAAAAGCAAGATCCTTCTATCTGCTGCCTTCAGGAGTCACATCTTGCCCGTAAAAACAAACACATTTTCAATGTTAAAGGTTGGAACAAAATCTACCAGGCAAACGGCCCCCATAAACAGGCGGGAGTTGCAATCCTAATATCAGATAAAATAGACTTCAAATTAAAATTCGTGAGAAGAGATAAAGAAGGTCGCAACATACTAATTCAAGGATCTCTCCTTTAGGAGGATATTACAATTCTAAATATCTATTCGCCAAACAGTGGAGTACCCAAATTCATCCAAGAAACACTATTTTCCCTCAAATTCCACATAGATCCAAAGACATTAATTGTTGGGGATTTTAACACACCACTCTCCCCACTAGATAGATCAACTCGGCAAAACCTCAACAGAGAAACCATAGATCTAAACAGCTGCATAGATCAACTAGATTTAACAGACATCTACCGAACATTTCACCCAGCAGCATCAGATTACACATTTTTCTCAGCAGCACATGGAACATTTTCTAAAATAGACCACATTTTAGTCCACAAAGCAAGCTTGTCTAAATTCAAAAACATCGAAGTTATACCTTGCATTCTCTCTGACTACAAGGGAATAAAATTAGAACTCAACACCAAAAGCCACCAAAGAATGTCCAGTAACACATGGAGGCTGAACAACACACTGCTGAATCAAGAGTGGGTCATGGAAGAGATTAGAAAGGAAATTCAAATGTTCATGCTATTCAACAAAAATGAACACACAAATTACCAGCTCTTCTGGGACACAGCAAAGGCAGAACTCAGAGGCAAGTTTATGGCTCTGAGCTCCTACATCAACAAATTGGAGAGATCTGAAACCAACAATTTAATGACACATCTAAACCTCCTTGAAAAAGAGCAGCAAGATAAACCCCAATCCAGTAGACGGAAAAAAATAATTAAAATTAAATCAGAATTAAATGAATTAGAATCCAAAAAAACTATAGAAAGAATCAACAAAACAAAGAGTTGGTTCTTCGAAAAACTTAACAAAATTGACAGACCCTTAGCAAATCTTATCAGAAAAAGAAGAGAACACACCAAAATAAATAAACTCACAGATGAGAATGGAAACATCACCACGGAAACAACCAAGATTCAGAACATTATAAGGAAATACTTCTCAAAACTTTATGCTAATAAGTTTGAGAACTTGACAGAAATGGACCTTTTCCTAGCAAATATTGACATGCCCAAACTAAACCAAGATGAGTTAAACCATTTTAACAGGCCCATATCAAGCATTGAAATAGGAACAGCAATAAGAGACCTCCCAGCTAAGAAAAGTCCATGACCAGATCATTTTACAGCGGAATTTTACAAGGCTTTCAAAGCAGAGCTCACATCAATACTCCTCCAACTCTTCAATGAAGTTGAAAGAGAAAGCTCACTACCGAACACATTCTATGAAGCCATCATAACCCTCATCCCAAAACCAGGCAGGGACTCATCAAAGAAAGAGAACTATAGACCCATTTCTTTGATGAACATTGATGCAAAACTTCTCAACAAAATTTTGGCCAATCGACTCCAACAATTCATCCAAAAAATCATACACCACAATCAAACAGGATTCATTTCAGGGATGCAAAGCTGCTTCAATATACACAAATCAATTAATATTATTCATCACATCAACAGGAGCAAGGATAAGAACCACATGGTTATCTCAATAGATGCAGAAAAAGCATTCGACAAGATCCAACATCCCTTTATGATGAAGGTTTTGGAAAAATTAGGAATCCATGGAACATTCCTCAATACAATAAAGGCTGTATATGACAAACCTACAGCCAGCATTATACTCAATGGTGAAAAACTAAAGCCATTTCCTCTTAACTCAGGAACAAGACAAGGATGCCCACTCTCTCCACTTCTCTTCAATCTTGTATTAGAATGCCTAGCTACAGCAATAAGACAAGATGCAGACATAAAGGGGATCCAAATAGGGAAAGAAGAAATAAAACTCTCCCTCTTTGCAGATGACATGATCTTGTATTTAAAGAATCCCATAGACTCCACTCCCAAATTACTCAAGCTGATTCAAAACTTTGGCAAAGTAGCAGGGTATAAAATTAACCTCCCAAAATCAATGGCTTTTAGGTATGCCAACAATGAGAAAAGTGGCTGATATTAGGAAAGAAACTCCATTTGTAATAGCCCCACAAAAAATAAAATACCTAGGAATTAACTTAACCAAAAAAGTGAAGGACCTCTATGATGAAAACTTTAAAATCTTGAAAAAGGAAATCAAAACAGAAATTAGAAAATGGCAAAACCTCCCATGCTCCTGGATTGGAAAGATTAACATCGTGTAAATGGCAATACTTCCCAAGGCTATCTACAAATTCAACACGATACCTATCAAAATTCCAACCTAATTCTTCAAGGAAATAGAAGAGGCAATCCAAAAATTCATACGGAAAAATAAAAGACCCGAATAGCAAAAACGATCCTCAACGGAAAGAACACTGCTGGAGGAATATCAATACCAAATTTCAAACTCTACTATAAAGCCATAGTAATCAAAACAGCTTGGTATTGGCATAAGAACAGACCTCAGGACCAATGGAATAGAATTGAAAACCCAGAAATGAACCTATGGACCTATAGTCATCTAATCTTCGATAAGGTAGCTAAAACAATAGAATGGAAGAAAGACAGCCTCTTCAGTAAATGGTGCTGGCAAGATTGGTTAACTACTTGTAGAAAACTAAAGCTCGATCCTTATTTATCACCCTGCACCAGAATCAACTCCAAATGGATCAAAGACCTCGAAGTCAAAGCAGACACTCTGAAAACATTACAGGATGGAATAGGAGAAATCCTAGGTCTCCTTGGCTCAGGCCGAAATTTTCTGAATAGAGACCTGGAAACACAACAAATCAAAGAAAGGTTGGACAAATGGGATTGTATAAGGTTGCAGAGCTTCTGCATGGCAAAGGACATAGCTAGCAAGATCAATATAAAGTCCATGGATTGGGAGAAGATCTTCACTAGTCATACAACAGACAAGGGTCTCATATCTAAAATATACTTGGAACTCAAAAAATTAAATCCCCCAACAACAAATCTTCAAAGAAACAACTGCCCAATAAATAAGTGGGCGAAAGACCTAAAGAGAAACTTCTCTGAAGAAGAATGATGGCCAATAGACACATGAAGAAATGTTCAACATCCCTAGCCATAAAAGAAATGCAAATCAAAACAACATTGAGATACCACCTCACTCCAGTTAGAATGGCAAAAATCAAGAACTCTAACAACAACAGATGCTGGAGGGGATGTGGACAGAAGGGAACCTTACTTCATTATTGGTGGGAATATAAACTTGTTTAACCACTTTGGAAAGCAGTGTGGAGGTTCCTCAAAAGACTTCACATAGAGCTCCCCTATAACCCAGCAATCCCACTTTTGGGCATTTACCCAAATGTTTACAAACAAGACCACACTAAAGCTACCAGCACAACTATGTTTATTGCAGCATTATTTACTATAGCTAAGATATGGAACCAACCCAGATGCCCCTCAGTAGATGAATGGATCACGAAAATGTGGTATATATACACAATGGAATTCTATGCCTCCATCAGAAAGAATGATATTGCCCCATTTATTAGGAAATAGAAAGACTTGGAAAAAATTACATTAATTGAAGTAAGCCAGGCCCAAAGAAACATAGGTCCCATGGTTTCCCTTATTTGCAATATCTAGTATACGTACGAGTCAAGCGGAAAACGTGAGAAAATGTGATGTTAGGAAAATGAACCCTTAGATATGTATTCTAATGTTTTTTCTTTCATGCATTTGTTTCTAATGCATTTATAAGATTATTTCTTTGTTGCTTTATATGTCCCTCACCCACAGTATAACCCCTGCTTTCACTATATTTGATGTTGGTATAACTTGTGGAGAAGATGGGGAAAAACATGTCGTTTAAGGATACAGGTGGGCCTGTTGCAACAATGAGAAGTACAAGTTGTCATGTCGAAAACGAGCTTTACGTTTGTGTGTGGGGGTGGGGAGGACCAGGTGGGGGGGTTGGGGGAGAGGCTAGGAAGGGATGTGAAGGGTAAACAAAGGAGGAGACTGCAGTGTTTGATAAGAAATGTATGCATTATCCTGTCCATGTAATTGTAACCCCTCTGTACAGTATGTTCACAAAAATAAAATAAAATAAAATAAAATGAAAAAAAAAGAAAGTTTTATAAGCATATATCAATTTCAGGTTTCATTTTGACATTTTTCCAAATGTATATAATAAACTTTGATCATTTTCACCACCTTACTAACCTCTATATCCCTATCACTGGTACTTTCTACCACTGGTATCTTCCTCACTTTCATTACTTAAATATCTCATTTTTTAGTCTATGATGAAGAAAAAAACAGAAATTAAAAAATGATTGGTTTCAGCATTTTTTCCTTGTAGGAATCTATTGGCTTAATGGAATTTGCCTATCATCATCCTTGTTTGTGTAGTTTTGAGCCTTGTGAATTTAATTCTAGCATCCATAACTACATTTGGGGATGATATACCTGAGTGATAGGAATATAAGATATTTGTTAATCAGTGGGCCTCCCCAAAATTTCATTAACAATTTTTACCTATTTTCTGTTAACTTCAAGTTTATATTCATTGACATTTCATCTTTACATTATTAATCTACATTTGATTACCACTTTTATCTGCAATGATTGAAATGCTTTTAACATTGTTTAATTTGTGCTATTCATTTCATTTTATGTTATCTTTTATATTCTTTCATCATATTTAGCTTTGTATTGTTTTAGAAATTTTAACTTTAATTTCTATTATATAGTAAAAAAGAATCTTACTCCAAAATAATGTTGACCTTCTTAGACTAATGATTATTCAAATGTGTATATTTTACAATTCTCCAGTGTCTATCTTCCTCCTATTTGTTCTACGTGCCTATATGCCTGACAGCATATGTCCTTCTTATTTAAAATACTGTTTCTATAGAAATTCCATTTTAGACTTATTGCTAAACATCCTTTTATTTTGGAGGGATATGGTTTAATATATCTATGCTTTCTTCTTAGTAGGGTGGATGTGTTTACTATGTTTCGTAATGTGGATATGTAATAGGTTGGATGTTAAATCAAATATTTGTTCATTGAAAATACTCTTAATTTTATACTTAAATCTTAGACAGGAAGGTAAGAATAGACCTAATCAATTAGGTATTCCTTTGCCATTGAGGTGAAATTCATTAAATTTAAATTTTTTTATTAATAAGTTTTTTATTGTGAAAATACTGTGCAGAGGGGCTATAATTACATGAGCAAGGCAATGAGTACATTTCTTATCAAGTATTGTTGCTTCCTCCTTTGTTTCCCCTTACTGTCCCTGCCCTTCCACTTTTCCTCCTCCCCTCTCCAATCCTCCCTCCCCTGCCAAGTTGTAAAGTTCATTTTCGACATAATGACTTGTATATCTCATTGTTGCAGAGGGTCCTCCTGTATCCCCATTTAAACAATTTGTTTTTTCTCTTTCCCTCCACAAATTATACTAACGTCAAATACAGTGAAAACAGGGGTTATACCGTGGGGGAGGGACATACAAAGCAACAAAGAAATATCTTATAAATATGTTAGAAACAATAGCAAGAAAGAAAAAAAGAAAAACCATTTGAGTCCTTAATAAGATACATGTGTATAAAATTTTTCAAACATTTTCACCCTCCAAGAGCCCACTGCTTTACCCTCCATTCTTCTGCTACAACTCACCCCTATACACAACTTGTTTTATGTTCCTGTCATTATTTTTAAACAGTAATTCTGCATATGAGAAAGGACATTTGATAAATTGTCTTTCTTGGTCTTTGAGATTTTTATGGATTATATATTGCATGTAAACAAATTTATTGTCATTTTCACATAACATTTTTAGAAAGGTATTTGCATTCATTGGAAGGGTAAAAATATTCAATTTCTTAAAGACAAGTCTTTCTCATTCTTAAAATTTGTAATTTTCTAAATCTACAATTATGCTTTCTCACAATTTCCCATTCATTTTCCTTAAATGGAATAATTTATAAACAAAAACTACTTATTACACTAAAAATTGCCACCTTTACCACTCTTTAAAATAAGCTTTATGCTAATGTTTTCTTTCTATTTCTTCATGTAAAAGAATAAAAAGTTAAAAAAAATCTACATTTTGGTTTTTACTGTCAGTCATTTTGTCACATTATATATTCTATATTCTCATCTACTTATTGACTTAATATCATATGTACTCCTCTTCAGCTTGTTTTTCAAATCATTATCTTTTGGACAATGATGACTGTTTGAATTGATGTTCTACTATCTTTAGAATTTTCATAATATATCAAACTCTTTTCCTTAGAAAAGACTAGAGAATTGGACTATCACCACTTCTGGGAAATATTTTCATTTTTTTTTGCATTGACAAGGTAATTTTGCATTTATTACTCTCCTTTCAACCATTATGGTGCAGTTTTTTTGTTTTTTGTTTTTGTTTTTTTGCCTACATGTTCAAGCCCCAATGAAAACAATAGATATAAACAGGTTCTCTTTGGTCAGAAACCCTGTGAACCTAGGATTCTGTAGTCTTACAGTCTAGTGTAGGATGATATACTTCATGTTGTTTCTCAAGTATGACTTTAAAACGTATGCATGTGGACTTGAAGGTAGGCACTGGAGGATGGAAAAAGGAGGCGAACAAAGGAAGGGGAGACTTTGACCAAGAAGCATTGCTCTCATAACCTGACTTACTATGGTATTTTTACCCCTTCCTGGTTTGGCCATGTCATTTCCCTGAAATTAATTTTAGCCATCTAGAATTAACGTAGCCTGAACTATTAATCTTTCCTGAGAAAGTCTGGCCAAAAGATTTATGTTGTAATTTACAGCTTCTAACAATTCTGTTTATTTTTTTAATCTTGTTCTGTTTTCATCCTATCATCTCATATTATTTCAAAAGTAAGAAAGTGGTAACCAATAATATGTTTGGTCTTTTCTAAATGCTTTTTAGAGAATTCCTAAGTATTTGGAACTCCAGATATGGCTTCCCTCTTGCTAGTGTCATTTATTATGAATATAGGTTTGATATTTTTAAGGGACGTATTCTTATGCTACTGTTTGTTATCTTTTCATTTTAAGACACATTGGCTAATACAGAGCTTATGAGTTTACAGCCCTGCAAGATTAAAGTAGACACAGAGAAAATTAAAATACATGATTGCTGTGAAACAGTTTCCTGTTCTTTCTGGGGACTTTGTCTCTGCCACAAAAATAAAGCAAGACTCTCCTCTTAGAGAATGTGAGTCAATGAGAGACAGGCATTCTAACTTAGGCTCTCATAATCTAAAGAACTGTGAAAGAAGCTAAGCGAGACAGTACAGGTCAGCAGAACCACACCTCCAATATGAAGACGTAAAAGCAGTAAAAAACATGCTGGTTTGGTTTCTGTTTAGATTTCTTTCTCCATGTTGTTACAAATTCTTTCTTTTTAATAAGCTCTCATTTATTTTTATTGTAACTCATACAATATTTATAAAATAGCAAATATTTATCTGTGTATATATATGTATATGTGTGTGTGTGTGTGTGTGTGTGTGTGTGTGTGCTGGACATGGAGTTGAACTCAGGCCTGGATGCTATCCCTGAGCTTTTGTTTTTTCTTTTTGCTTCTTTTTTTTTTTTTTTTTTTTGGTCGGTAATGGGGCTTGAATTCTGGGCCTGGACACTGTCTCTCAGCTCTTCGCTCTACCTCTGAAGCCATATTCCACTTCTGGTTTTCTAGTAATTTATTGGAGATAAGAGTCTCACGGACTTTCCTGTCTGGGCTGGCTTTGAACTGTGATCCTCAGATCTCAGCCTCCTGAGTAGCTAGGATTACAGGTGTGAGCCACCGGCACCCAGCTATCTTGAGTTTTTGTTCTCATAGCTAGTGCTCTCCCAATTGAGTCAAGCACCACTTCTGGCTTTTCTGTGTTTTGGCGAATAATTGGAGATAAGACACCCATTGACTTTTCTCCCTGGGCTGGCTTTGAACCATGATCCTCAGATATCAGCCTCCTGAGTAGTTAGGATTACAGGCATGAGCTATCAGTACTTGGCTCAATTCTGTATAATTTATTATTATTTTAGGCCAACAAATTTTATGTAGTAGCTAACTGATACAACAAAGATGGGTTTCAAAGTACACAATTGAGTAACCTGTTTATAAAATACAAATCAAATAAATAGAGGACTATTTTACCTTTGGAGAATTTAGGAAAGAGTTGAATGTCAATTTTCTGTGAATTATTCCAGGAATAAATAGCCCAAAACTGAGCACAGTAAATTACCATACATACAACCACCCACTGCCTGCTGGTTAAAACAGAAATAGAGTAGGTCTACTAATTCAAACAATGAACCTTCTGTAGTATTAATCCAACAAATATACAGCTGACTAAGACAATATAGTCTACAGTTGACATTTTTTTAGGTGTACATTATAAATTGTGTGTCATGAGCAGATTAGTGCAGCTATGAATCCAAGACAAAAAGAAAAACTTCCCATCTGACAGACTAAAGATTTTCATGTTTCTTCACTTAAGAGCAACATTAGAATTCTGTTTATATTATCTTATTATGAACTTTGCTGAAAGGAACTTACTTAAAGGAAAGAATAATGTAGGTTATAATAGAAAGGAGGTTATCTGGAGATAATTTCTTTTTCTGCAGCAATCTACCTATCTGGAATTTAGCATGTCACATTGCCTAATCCTGGCATGTTTCCTCATCATATTAAAATGTTCAAACACTATCATTTAAAAATCTAACATGTCTTCATATGCAATTAATATAAAAATTAACTTACACTGGCTTTAAATGGGAGATTTTATTCTCTCATATACTGTGTAGTCCAAGGGAGTTGAGTATCTAAACTCAACCTGTGATTCTATGAAGTATGCTTTTCTTTATATATTGGCTTCATTCTCATATGGATGATAAAATAGTTCCAATTATTTTGAACCTCCTTGTAGAAGAAGGTAAAAGACAGACGTGTGTAATTCCTGACAGTGCAAGTGGGCATCTTATCTGATCATATTCCATCCTAGAACCAGGGATGTTTGCCAACATAATGCATCCATTAAATGGTTCAAACTCTCCAAGACCCTTCTCTGGAGATCATTTTCTTGAGTAAATGTATTCTTTTCTATTGTAATACAAATCTGATAAAATAGTGTTCTGCTAGGATGGAAGTAAAGTCCAGGAGAGGTTGGTTAGTGACCCAGAATGCTCACAATGTATCTATGATCTATGTCTATATTTCTCTCTCTCTCTCTCTCTCTCTCTCTCTCTCTCTCTCTCTCTATATATATATATATATATATATATATATATGTACATATATGGTTCATTCAATTAATACCTTATTTTTGTTTTGAATATCTATGATCAACTTCACTTTCTAGAACATAAACTTCTTATTTTGAAAGAAAGCTCCAATTTTAAAATAACTTTTTAAAATATGAAACTATTGATTTTTGTTGTTGATTGGTTTATATTAGTGAGTTAGTAATTTCTCTCTTACCATAAAATGCTTCTGAAGAATAGGGAGAAAATTCCCCCTAATAGACAGCACATGGTTAAACCAGGAGCCAATTATTGAGTTAATAGAATAATGGGATGAGTTCTCCTATTTATCTGTCTTTGTCATGCTGTATAAAGTAATGTAATATATAAAGTAGCCATGGTTTTATCCATTATACTGATGATGAGTCTGAGTCACAGGGAGATTTTAAAGTTTCCCATTAATCCAAAATTCTGGTAAACATTAGAGGTATATGATGTACCAACCTTTCTTTTTGTTCTTTCCACAACACGTTTAAAATTAAATATAACAGTAAAATACTATATATCTCAAACAGCTACAAAGGATTTTAAATATTTTTATCTTGATTAAAGCATACATATTTGAAGAAATGGGTATGTTTAAGCTGATTTGAACACTGACTAATACAGCATTGGATCAAAATTCTTGCCCAGACTAAAATGTATAATTTTCATGTTTAATGTATCAGTTAAATTAATTAGAAAAAACAACTTTATATATACACACATGTATGTATATATATATATATATATATGTAAATCATCTATCTACTTATCTATCTATCTATATCTAGATATAGTTATATGCTGACTCAGGGCCTCTTGCTTACTAGGCTGGTATACAATCACTAAGCTTTGTCTCCTGCCCTCTTTATTATTGGTTAGTTTTCGAATTGTGTCTTGGTTCTTATCTGAGTTTGTGACTGAGATGATCTGTATACTTTAGGTTCCCTGTCATCACTGGAGTTCCGGGCACATGCCACTGTATCTGGCTTTTCTTTCATGGAGACAGAATCTCATAGACTTTTCTGCCTGGTCTGGCCTAGCAGTTAGAGATGAAATATTCATGTCCCTGCAGCCAGCTGTGTATCCCCTGCATATCACCACCCAGAATAACCTGCAACTGTAATCATCCAACTCTCAGCCCCAGTAATAGTTAAGATTCATGTGTAAGCCACTAGCTCCCAGCTCCATTGTATATTTTACCTAAGCATGCCAGCTATGCAGGAAATGAGGATAATTGGACCACAAGTTCAAAGCCAGCATGGTAAAATGACAGTAAGATTCTTTTTCAAAACCAAAATAAAAACAAAATCAGTAGGGGTATAGGTCAAGGGCCAAGTGCTTGTCTAGCATGCCAAAAACTCTGCTTTCTAAGTTCCAGAATATATATAACCCAAATTAATAGGTACTCTTCTTTCTGACAGATTTGAGTTTTCTGTAGTAAACAGAATTCTGTAGAGTTTTCAAAAATATATTGCTAAAGATAAAAATTATGTAAAACACACAGAGAAATATTTTGTAAATAAAAATAATTGCTTGAAGCAAGTCAATAACACAATGGTGTGTTCATGATATCATTTCAGCTGATAGTTTCAAAAGCATTTCTTTTCATAAAACTTTCATTATAAAGGTGATGTAGAGAGATTACAGTTACATGATTCAGGTAATGAGTACAGTTCTTTTTGAACAGTGTCATCCCCATCTGCATTCTCTCCCAGTTTTTCCCCTGCTGACTCCCCCCCCCCCCAAACATTGTATAGTTCATTTCTTATCTTCAGAAATATATGCTTAAGAACTGAAACATTTGGTGGGAGAGAATGGAATGTCAATATTATTTTCAGGTAAAAATTTATTCCACTGGGTATTCCAGAGCTTGTGTGTTGACAGCCTTTTCATGTCCGTATTTTAGAATTGCAATTGAGCCTTTCTCTTTTGAGGAAGACCATATACTTTTAATAGCTCCGACTGTGTATTTTTGTGCCTCTACTCTTCTCAATAGTCTACGCCATTCGCATACTATGAATTCCACTTAGTCAATGGTTTAATTGTTCAACAAATATGGTTGGAAAGACTTTGTATAAAAAGTAATATTAGACTTGAAATTTGAAGAATGAATAAAAAAGTAGTACAGAAATATTAACATTAGCAAAGAGGTAGGCTTAAAATGTACTTAGAAATTGAGTTAACTAAAAGATTGGTTTAGCTGTGGCACAGACAGCAAAAGGGAGAATCATATGCCAGTAGGCTGCAGTGGTAGAAAGGAAATTATGCTGGAGGTTTGCTCAGAGCCTTCCTGACAAACATTAATATCTTAAACTAGCATGAAAAAAAATTCTGTATTTCCTTTCTGGGTAGCAAGGCAAAGTGAAACAAATGAGGGGGAATCTAGCAGTGATGAACTTGAATTGTAGTTTCCATATTTGCTGTATAATTTAGGACAAGTTGCTTTTTATATCAAGTTTCAACATATGAAATATAATTTATAACACCTTGTGAGTGTGATGCATTTATCCAATAATTTAACATAGGTAAGGTCCTTCCTACATTAGTAAATAAAATACTACATAAAAATAATTTAAAAAGTGCACTATAAAGTCCAACAGAAGTAATGCTATGACATTTCTCTATTCACATTCAACAACAGAGGTAAAAAAATATTGTCAAAGGACTTCATGTTGTTATAGTTGAATAAAAAATGTAGGTACTAACATTAGATTTCCTGATATTGGCTATTTAATTTAAAAGATTATAATCATCATTAAAAGGCTGCTAATCCATAATATACTAGCCTCTAAAGAGGAATTAGTTACATTCTCAGTGAATTGTTTTGCTTACAGTACTTAAATATTTGCAAAAAAGAGGAGATTCTACCATTACTACCATCAATATTCAGATATAAAACAGGCATGAAAGGTGAGCTCATTAAGATGTTCTTACTATAGTGTTTCACAAAAATGTAAGTGTACCATCATGTTTTTTCTGAATACCCAGGATAATTAGGAATATAGAATTCAGAAAGCTGATTTAAGTCATTTAAAGAATTTTAGTCCAGTAAAAAGTTACTAACACTTGGTGTTAGCAGACATTCATTATAATTGCAGATATAACTCTCTTGATGTTAAGTTTTCGATACTGGAACTACTTAGTAAACTACTTAAAATATTATTCAATAGAATACGGTCAAAGGTTGTGCCATACAATTAATTTTGCAGTGTGAAGGCAGAGATAAAGAAAGTAGGGTATTGCAGAAAGGCTGGCCATCTGGCTAGGCTGTGATTCTAAGAATGGCATTAACTCATACAAAAGCAGAAAGAAATCTAGCTCTCAGTGTTAAGTCTCTGGAAACCTGGAGTAATGCAAATAAAACTACACATTACCAACACAAATCCAAACAAAGCAAATGATGGAGCAAACAAACATAAAGCAAAATTCAAACTAGGCATACCTTTCCAGTGATCAAGTTAATTACAACTGTTTTTCTAAGCATACATTGTGTGAATAGAGAATGTGTCAAAAGTATAATGGAACTGTAACATTTATTTAAGATGTAAGAAAATAGTTACAATGTTCGAATTAATGGCAAGTGTAATTTTACTTCTGTCTTAGCAACTGTACCAGAGTTCTTCTATATAATATAAAAAAGAGATCTGGGACCTATGTTTCTTTGGGCCTGGCTTACTTCACTTAATATAATTTTTTCCAAATCTTTCCACTTTCTAACAAATGGGGTGATGTCATTCTTTCTGATGGAGGCATAGAATTCCTATACACACACACACACACACACACACACACACACACACACACACACACACATATCACATTTTCTTGATCCATTCATCTACTGAGGGGCATCTAGATTGGTTCTATACATTAGCTATAGTAAATAATGCTGTGATAAACATAGTTGTGCTGGTAGCTTTAGTATATCCTTGTTTGTGATAGTTTGGGTAAATGCTTAAAAGTGGGATTGCTTATTTACAATAACTAGTATAAGTCTAGGACAAGCAGAAAAGCTCAAAAACTATGTACATAAGACCATATAAGATGATGTTAAGTGAAATGAACCCCAAGATAGGGACACAACTTGTTTTGTCTTTCTTGCTATTTTTTTTAACGTATTTATAATGTACTATGTGATTTTTTTGTTTCTTTGTTATGTTCTTCCCCCATGGTGTAACCCTTGTTTTCACTGTATTTAATTCCACTGCCCTGCATCTTGTATATACATTTTTCTAATTTGGGGAGGGGAAGGGAAATAACAAAATGCTGAAATAAGGATACAGGTTTACTACCCATTGTAACAATGCGATGTTCAAGACATTATGTTGAAAACTAACTTTACAACTTTGGGTGGGGGTAAGGGAGGAGGTGGGGAGGTGGAGAAAGAAGGGATGGTAGGGGAATAACAAAGGAGGAGGTAACAATGTTTGATAGGAAATGTACTCATTACTTTACTCATGTAACTGTAACCCCTCTGTACAGTATCTTTACAATAAATCATATAAAAAATTAAAAACATAGGAGAAAAAAGAGATCTGTAAATGCTTTTTTTCATGTTTTGTGTTAATTTATCTGTAATCTATGAACTCAACAAGAATATTTTAGTGGACATCTTTCTACTAGTACTTAACTTATTATCAACAACAAAAAAACTATATAACTTCTAAATTCATTTGCTTTTCCTTTGTTTCCACAATGAAAACTTATTGTGTGGGACTTTATCAATGCTAACACAATTTGATTAATAATAAAATAACATGATTTCATAGAACATAACTCAAAATGTTAGCAGCATAACAAAATGGCATTTGTTAGAAGTAGTACTTGAAGACCACTTGTACTCACAGACAAGTGGTTTTCCAAGTGGTAATTTAAAAATCCCAGCTTTTCTACTCTCAGAAGAGTCTGCTATCTTTGACATGTAACTCCTGGTTTTTCCTAAGAGTCCTTACTTCCCAAAGAAAATTTCACTGCTGTTGTTTCATGGTTTACGCTGAGGCTGAGAAACAAACTGACACTACAGATTGCAGAAAAATACCCAAGTTTAAGTGCACATGGGAGCCCTCAGAAGGAAATACATACCCAAATCAATGGCACCTGGCATTCATGATTTATGCCAGCAGGAACAAAATAGGCTTAGTTGGGATAGTTACTAAATTATGTGAGAAGCCAAAGGAAGATAAGTATTATGTTAACAAGGTATATACGGAATATTGCCAACTGTGACAGGAATAAAATATAGGTGAAGATAATATCTCTTCTGGTAGGGGAAATATATCTTTCACACAAGAGTGTTTATCTCATCTTGAAGAAGAAAAGGAAAATTGGAAGCCCTATTTTATGATTTGTAACTGCTCTTGGTTCAAATACCTAACTAACTTTACATTCAAGTCACAATAACTTTATGCCCAAGTGACCTTTTCTTTTTTCTTTATAATTTTCTTTAACTAAGGGCTTTAACTAAGGGCCTGGGTGCTGTCCCTGAGTTCTTTTGTTCAAAGCTAGCACTGTATCACTTTGAACCACAGCTCCACTTCCCGTTTTTGACTGGTTAATTGGAGATAAGTGTCTCATGGGCACTTTCATGCCCTGGGTGGCTTCAAACCACAATTCTCGGATCTTAGCCTCCTGAGTGCTAAGGTTTTAGGCATGAGCCACCAGTGCCAGACCCAAAGTGACATATTTTAAGGTGGACAAAAACCATCATTTAAACAAACTTTACAACTTTGGTGTGCGGAAGGGGTGAGGGGTGAGGGGAAAGGAAGGAGGGCACAAGGGGAGGGGGGGAGATGGGAAGGGATGATAAGGGGAAACAAAGGAGGAGGCAACAATGCTTGATAAGAAATATAATGCTTGATCCATTCATCTACTGAGGGGATCTGGGTTGGTTCCATATCTTAGCTATAGTAAATAATGCTGCAATAAACATAGTTGTGCTGGTAGCTTTAGTGTGGTCTTGTTTGTAAACATTTGGGTAAATGCCCAAAAGTGGGATTGCTGGGTCATAGGGGAGCTCTATGTGAAGTCTTTTGAGGAACCTCCATACTGCTTTCCAAAGTGGTTAAACAAGTTTACATTCCCACCAACAATGAAGTAAGATTCCCGTCTGTCCATCCCCTCCAGTATCTGTTGTTGTTAGAGTTCTTGATTTTTGCCATTCTAACTGGAGTGAGGTGGTATCTCAATGTTGTTTTGATTTGCATTTCTTTTATGGCTAGGGAGGTTGAGCATTTCTTCATGTGTCTATTGGCCATCCTTTCTTCTTCAGAGAAGTTTCTCTTTAGGTCTTTAGCCCACTTATTTATTGGGCAGTTGTTTCTTTGAAGATTTGTTGTTGGGGGATTTAATTTTTTGAGTTCCAAGTATATTTTAGATATGAGACCCTTGTCTGTTGTATGGCTAGTGAAGATCTTCTCCCAATCCGTGGACTTTCTATTGATCTTGCTAGCTATGGTATATATACACAATGGAATTCTATGCCTCCATCAGAAAGAATGACATTGCCCCATTTGTTAGGAAATGGAAAAACTTGGAAAAAATTATATTAAGTGAAGTAAGCCAGGCCCAAAGAAACATAGGTCCCATGGTTTCCCTTATTTGCAATATCTAGTATATGTATGAGTCAAGCGGAAAAGGTCAGATAATGTGATGTTAGGAAAATGAACTCTTAGATATGTATTCTAATGTTTTTTTCTTCCATGCATTTGTTTCTAACGCATTTATAAGATTATCTCTTTGTTGCTTTGTATGTCCCTCCCCCACAGTATAATCCCTCCTTTCACTATATTTGATGTCAGTATAACTTGTGGAGGAGATGGGGAAAAACAAGTCGCTTAAGGATACAGGTGGACCCATTGCAACAATGAGAAGTACAAGATGTCATGTAGAAAACGAGCTTTACAACGTTGGTGGGGGGGGGGGGGGGAGTGGGTGGGGGGGTGGAGGGGGAGGCTGGGAAGGGATGTGAAGGGTAAACAAAGGAGGAGGCTGCAATGCTTGAAAAGAAATGTACGCATTAACCTGCCCATGTAATTGTAACCCCTCTGTACAGTATGTTCACAAAAAAATAAATAAAATTAAAAAAAAAAAGAAATACAATGCTTGATAAGAAATGTACTCATTATCTTGCCCATGTAATTGTAACCCCTCTGTACAGTATTTTCACAATAAAAAAAGCACTAATTTTTAGGGCCTAAAATTGAATGTAAAGATTTAAACACTCAAAAATAAGTCACATAATGGCCTCTGTTCAATTGTCTAAAAATGTGGGCTAATTAGAAAGTTTTACTCTACAGACAGACAGACAGACCTCCAGCCAGTTTCCTCAACATGCGCAGTTAACTTTTGTTGCTTTCATTTCTATCTACTTTGTGTTATTTTTCTTATGAAGATTTCAGTGATTTACATATCCTCATCCCTATATTTTGAATGTCTAGGAAGGCTTTACTGTAATCTCCTTTTTGTGTATCTTGTATTTCTTTGGCTCTTGTTTCTCTAAATTCTTGGTTTGCGCATACCACTCTGGACTCCCAAAATAATTATCATTACCTATCCTCATCTCTCTCTACACCTACTCACATTTTAGGTTTGTATCACTACATTCTATCGTTTATCTGTGTTAGGAGTTCACTTCCTTTTTTACCTGTCTTGATTGCTATATGCAGATATCCTCACACATGTTCGATGGATTTTTGAGTTCTAAACAGTAATCTCAAAACAATTCATTCTTCAGGTTCTCATTAAATATTTATTTAATTCAATATTCTTGCTATTGCCAATTCATGTGGAATAACTGAGAGATTAAGTATTATAATAAAAAGTTGAAAATACATAGTTAAATTTATAGTTTACTTAAATTTTGTCTATGAATATGATTAAGACAGTAACTTAAGGGAAAAGATGATGACAATTTATTAAACTACATAAAAATCTGTTTATTAAAAATTACTGTTTTGTCCTATGTGGTAGTATGCTATATATTCTAAGAGTTAAAAGTGTCAATTCTCTTCTCCATTGATATTCAGCCACACTTTCGATACTATTGGTAATTAAATAGAAGTAATAATTCTAGGAACACCCATTAAGAAAATTCTATAATGTGTTGATTATAGTGATTTTCACTAACAAAACATATCTTGAAACTCTGTCCTATTTACTTTCATATCTTTAAGTCACAGAAGTAGAAAAAGAGTACTACTCTCATGACCCTCTTTGCCTCTAGGTAGTACATATCCGAACCTCTTCAAAAATTATTCTGATATCACATTTTTGAGCTGTACATTTTATCTGACATTCACTGTTCCTTACAATACTGGAAAAAATCTTTATATGCTCTGGTATTTAAAAAATACAAATTGAAAACTAATGAAAAAATTGCATAGCACACAAATGATCAACCTAATATATCCAGGCCACCATTTTTATTCTTCCATATAAAATTGAACAACTCCCAATTTAGCAATTTATTATGAGGATTAAATTCACTAATGTGTGAGAATGTGAGGTTCCATATTATTAACTGAAGCAACCTTCCTTTTTATATTTATATGAATAACATGAGTCAGATTAGGCATCACAAGCTCTTTCGCATTTCCCCTAACTTGTTTCCAATCTTCTTAATATCACTCTGCTTAATGTTTATTTTAAATTATCTATGGCATTTTGTAAAAAGCAATTAAAAGATACAAAAAAATCATAGCCATCAAAAGAGAAGCCATCAGAAGCTATGTGTTCCAAATTACAAATTATTTGGACTTAATTTTTTTTTTTTTTTTTTTTTTTGGGTCCGGTGTTGGCGCCTGAACTCTGGGCCTGGGCCCTGTCCCTCAGCTCTTCAGCTCAAGGCTAGCGCTCTACCACTTGAGCCACAGTGCCACTTCCGGCTTTTTTCTTTTTGCTTATGTGGTGCTGGGGAATCAAACCCAGGGCCTCATGCATGCAAGGCAAGCACTCTACCACTGAGCCACCTTCCCAGCCCTTGGACTTAATTATTTTTAAGAAAATTATTTTATTTTCAAATTTAAGTGCTCATTTTAATAAATTGAAAGCTTTTCACTAAGCCTGCTTTTCAAGTCTATAAATCTTCATAGAAAGAAATAAGTCTTTAATTTTCTTCTTCTGGGGCAGATTAAATAGGTTCATTTGATGTTTTGCTTTGTTTTGTAGTTGACACTTTTTGTTAAGTAGAAGCATTATTTTAGTGCAAATCTGAAGATGTAAATAAATACTTCATTTGATTTACACTGAACTCTTTCTGAAGAAAATATTATTAATGCCCTTTCCTTAAGATTTTAATTATTTTTCTGGAACTAATACAACATAACCCAGTACCAAGATTTTGAATTAAAAAAAAAAAAAAAAAGAAAGAAGCTGAAAAAAAATCTCTCCTAAGATTAACAACCACATTTTCCCCTCAAATACAAGTGCACCTTAGTTAACAGTTTCAGCAGTCAGGTCAAAGTACAGCACTCAGCAAGATGGTGAAAATGGTGTGAAATCTCAAATGTGCTCACTTGTACATACACAAAAGGAAGCAGAGATGGGAATGGGGGATGTTGATTATCTTCTCAATTCAGATTTTTAAAAAATACAGGAAATATCCTCCTAGGATACTTCTATGTCAAAATGTGGTAAGAGGCAAAAATGCTTGAAAAATTTGGATGAAATATTAAGAACATAAGAAAACAGCTATGACAGATGGAGAAAAAATTATATGCTCTATATTTATTTAGGAAATTGTTTTTAGTGTTATAGCATGATAGTCTCCAAACTCAAGGGACTTACAAAAGCATTAGTTAGATTATCTTTGTTTATTTTTGTTAATTTCTTGATTGACTAACATGTATTAATTGACCTTTTTTGATGAGACAGATAATCAAGTTTCTTGTCATTGTGAAACGAATACTACAGACAATTTAGTTTTCCCATACTTATTTTTAAAAAGCTATTTCTTAAAAGTTTGTAAGACCCAATTGCCCTTTATCTCAATACATGAGCACAATATACAAGTGTCTGAGGCAAGAGTTTGGAAGGTGGCTCAGTTGTAGAGCACTTGCCTTGCATGCATGAGGCCCTGGGTTCGATTCCTCAGCACCACATAAGCAAACATGAAAAAAGCCAGAAGTGGTGCTGTGGCTCAAGTGGTAGAGCACTAACCTTGGGCTGAAGAGTTGAGGGACAGCACCCAGGCCCAGAGTTCAGGCCCCATGACTGGACCCCCCCCCCCCCGCCCAAAAAAGATCATAAGGCAAGTGAAAAAGTCATATTAGTGTAGCAGAAAATGCAATACTATCAAATAATATATACATACATATATACAAATATCCATATATACACATATATACAAAGAAATGTTTTTACTTTATAAAGATCTAAAGACATTTTTAGTTTCTATATGAGTACTTAGTGATTATTTAAAAGAAAATATATGAAAGCTGAGGACCAGTGTTAACAACAGAGACACATTCTGAGAATAGTGTTCTTGGATAAGTTTGTATGGATATCATAAATTGTCCTTCCACAGACTTAGACTGACAGCCTAGAACATGAATAGCTTTTGTGGCATAGCCTGTTGTTCCTAGGCCACTGATATATTCAAGCATTCCTATAATGAATAGGCAGGTGTAATATTGCAATTAATTGTATATCTAAATATAGGGACTGTACAGGAAAATTACAGGATAGCAATGAGAAAGTTCACGTTTATTGAAATGTGCTCTAGGTGAGTCAGGGCATGATGAAATGTGGAGGACTATGAAGGTCTACAATGTCACCACTTTCTACTGGAAATCTTCATTCATTACACTAGATTCATGAAAGATATTTTATTCAATAATAGACATTTGCAAAATATGAAGACTAACTCCTAAGAGTGGCTTCAGTCTCTCAAAATGAAATTCATTCATTTTCTCTGAGAGGAGAGTTGAATGAGAAATTGTGAAGATCTCAGGGTTATAAAGTACTACTTTATAGAATTTACACGAGGACAGAGCTTAAATACTTGACTTTTCTCTTCCTTTTTCTTTGATGGCCCTCCCCACCTTGTTCTTACCCCAACTCACCTGTAGTCCTGCGGCCTAAAGCCAGCACATTTTTGTTCAGAAAAGGTAAGATGATTCTGAAGTGACTGGACAAGAGACCCCTGTACAGAACCCTGAATCTTATTTCTTTCTATGCCTAGCCATACTTCTTGACATTTGATGTCTGTACACATATAATTGTGTTCCTTCCTGATGTCACAAAAGGCAGGACTGTAAAGAGCCTTTTAGATAATTTATACCTAGAATTATACTCAAGTAGAATGTAAACATGCAAATCTCATCAATTTTGTGATAATAAATATATAATAAATATTCTTATTTTGTACAGTTGTTGTTAAACTTTTCAAGTTTTGTTTGTAATAATGACTCAAGCATACATGGTAGATATGAACAGGGAAATAATCACCAATATTATCTTCCACTAAGTTTCCTATACTTTTCATGGTGAAAAATACACCATGGACCTTGCATCTCTTATGACAATCCTGTGACAAAAATGCCTTCTGAATCCCATTAAAGGACTCCACTAACGTTGCTGTATCACTACTCTTTGACAACTAGAAAAGAATGTACTTTAAAATAACAATGAATATATCGTATACTAAATTCATAAACCAGTAGTTTCCATCATCAAATAGTACATACAACACAAAGTATATAAACTCTACTGTTTACACAACTACCAGTGCAGTACGGTGTTTACATAAACATCACACCAAGTATATGAGTAATGTATTGTGCTACAATGTTATCGTGGATAGCTCTGGTGTCAGTAGACAAGATAAATTTTGCATCTCCATTATAATCCTATGGGACCACCATCATATATGTATGTGGTCCATTGTTCACTAAAAGCATGTAGCTGTTCTTACCAATGAATTTAGCTAACACATGACTTTTGAATGAGGCATTTCAGAATATCAAGCTGGAAGAAGTCAGTGGGAACAAGGTAGGAGAGGAATTGAAAACCAAGATGAGATATTTTCAGTTGGCAATTACATATAAAGCAAATTCAGATACTGGCATGGATTTAATATTTTCAGTGTAGCATACACTTTTACTGAACGTATATAACATCACATGACACTGATCTTATCCTACTTTTTTTTTACTAAGAAGTCAGGAGCAAAGCAAAGCAAAACAACTGATCTAAAGAGATGCAAATAGAAAATGGCAAAATAAGGACTCATCCTCAAGAGCGTTTTCAATCTCAGAATTCTTGCAGCAATAAAATTTACAACTCATCTAGACCAGTTTTGTCACTGTATCATAATATATAGACCACGTTTGCTTGTTTGTATTCCTAACACCTAATTGTTGTACATTTTTTCTTCTCCTTTAACTCTGGTTTGACACATTGCACCTTTTCTGTCTACCTAATAAACCAGTGTGTTTCTGTGCCTGATACCAGTAAGATATGCAGATTTTTTAAATATGAACTGGGGAGTATATTTCATTCATACCAAGTAATCTTAAATCATGAATGTCAGATTCTTGAGAGCCATCATTTTATGTTACAATTCTTCCACACTTAATTTATTTGGCTTCTATATTTATTTTATTGTTTTCATTTTTCTACTATGCTTAGTTTACTGAATATTTTGAATAATAGACTCAATATTCGTAATATTGATTGTGCCTGTGGGTTGGGGGGATAGTCTTGAAGTAAACAGGAATCAATACCTTCTCCTCCATTTTCCCCTCCAGTGCAATTTGGATATATGCACACTAGTAAAAACAACTGCAGGCTGGTTATAAATCATTCTCCCTATCTTCCTACTGACAGTCTGAACCAGGTTGGTAGATTTCCCCAAGGGAAAGGAAAGCAGGGCAACTATCGGTCACGATGTACATTCCAAGTGCAAATGCTTACAGCTGGAATGTGCCTGCCTTTGAGTGAACAGAAGGAAAGGCCCACAGAGGGCTATTTTAAATGATGCAATTCAATGTTAAATGTATCCATGCATTTCTGTTTGGAGACTTTAAATTACCACTCCAAGTGAGCATAGATATCTTATTAATGTCACTGATCGCATCAGCACTTGACTGTTTAAAGATAAGATTTTAAGCAAAATGACACTCTATTAGTTATAATTTGTCTTTCACATCTCACTTACTTTGTCAGTTTCCTATGAAAGCAAGACATGATGATGAAAAAACATATTCTATAAAATTCAAGTGTTAATAAACATTATGATAGCCAAATGTGCTGTCCTTCAGATATGATTGGTCCTAAAATCCCATACAGCTTTAAACTTTCTAAGTATTTTCAACTCAATCTAACAAGTACTCTGGTTCTTATAGGTGAAATATACTTTTATCATGTATAATCTGTTCCTGATCCTACCTATGTTGTTCAATTTGGATTAGTAGTATATTTTTTTAAATCTTTTTTTTTCCTGCAGAATCTAATAAGAAAAGAAAGATATTTGCAGCCTTGATCTCAATATAACTATGATCTGAATGATCTCTCCTGACCTTATAATCTTTGGTGGCAGAAATAAAATGAGTAGTTCTATTATGAACTTTACAACTTTGGCCAGGGTGGGGTGGGGAAGGGGGAGTGGGGAGGTGGGGATGGGGTGGGGGAGATGGGATGGGAAAGGGAAACAAAGGAGGAGGCAACAATGCTTGATAAAAAAATGTACTCATTATCTTGCCCATGTGATTGTAACCCCTCTGTACAGTATTTTCACAATAAAAAAGTGCTGATTTTTTAAAAAAGTAAGCTAGCTTGAGTATTACTTTTATTTTCAAAGTATACATATTTTGTATTTTTAAAATCAAAATAAAAAGTCATGCTTCCATATATGTGTGGCTATCTAGAAGAAACATGTAAATGTGAAGCACTTGGCACAAGCACATAACTAGTGCTCGGCAAATGCTCTATCATCAGGGATATGTTCATGTTATATTTATAAAGAGTTAAAAATAAAAAATGAAACTGGTCTTTCTGTTTGGTTTATACATTATACAGCATTTTTTTATGTAATGAAGGTTTTGATTGTCAAAGGCTATCGTATTTGTGCTTAGTATCAAAGTTCCCCAGACGGTTGTCTTTCTCAAAGGCAGATGGTAAATCTGTCAGCAGTAGCATTCAGAACAGCAACCCAGATGCTTTTAAGCTCTGTGTGCAAAGCTGCTCCTCCCACAAAGAGTACCATTGGGCCAGAAGCCAAATAAAGGTCCCTGAGGCAATTAACTGCTTCTGAAATCAACTCTGGCTGTCTGGGAAGTCAAATGAATGCAGCTTGCTTGGCCATATACCAATTTAATGCAAAGAGCATGCTCCTTATGTACAATCAAGCCAGGCTTCCATATTTCAGCCTAGCTCATTCTAACGAGGAATCTGTATGATCTTTATGGTTCCTAGAAGAACATTTTTACATTACTTCATAGCTATTGCTGTCCCTTGTCAATAAAGCAAACCTTTTAGACTTAATGATCATTTATCTCTAATTATTTTAACATGCACAATTACTTTTTGGTGATATTTAATAAACGCGTTATTTATGGATCCCTAGATGTAATTTGGGCTAGGTAACTACAGTAAGTCCAGAAGCTCTGCTTATCAATGCTGGGTAGATATCAAGCTCTTTTACAATCTCTAAAAGTGATAAAGGGAGTGGAAAGGTCATCTTATAAAAGGATAATATTCATATTTATAAACACATCTCCTATCCTTAAAGCAATATTTTTAAAAAGAAAGATTAGGCAAGTGTTTCTCCAGTCTGTGGTAAAGGTCAATAGAGTTGGAATATGCATTGCATGTATACTGTCTATCAGGCACTGTTATAGGCATTTTGGATTCGTTTTCCATAAACCTCAAGATTGAAACACTAACAGGCTTATTGTCTTCATACAGCAGGGATCTGACTGTGGGCGCAAAAATTAATAGGTGCTAGAGAGGATATTTAAATCCTGGAAGTATTGATTTCAAAGCCAGAGGGACATAATATACTTCAATTTTTGCAATAACACGTTTCACATAGATGAGAGAAAAGCCTATTTTCTTTTTTCTCATCTTGAACTATCAAGAAAAGTAATGTTCTGCTAAAAAATGTGGGGAAAGTTTGAAGACTTCAGGACTAGACAGCTCTGGTTTTAATTATTGGCTGCATGACATCTCCAGACTGCTGATTCCTCATCTGTGAAAAGCTGATGATATTTATCTCAGAGGGTACAGCAAGGATTTTAAAGGATAATTAAGGGTTTCATGGTATCAGGAACACACAGATTGAAAGCAAAGTTCAGAAAATTTATGTAATTCAATTGAGGTCACATAAGTAGAAAGCAGAACTGCCTTCAAACCCATAACTTCCCAGATGCCTTCAACTGAGAAACTGAAGAAGGCAGTCAAAGACTTTAAAATTTGAATATATTATAAACATCACATGTTATTCTCTATTGTATCAGAACAATAGTCAAAAAGGTCACCAATGGAAATCATATCTGTCAGAATACTTAATAGTTGGTTTAGTTTTTGTTTAGTCAGTTTGAATGCTCTACCACTTGAGTCATAGCCCCAGCTTTTTTGGCCTGAGATTTTGCTTTTTAAATTTTTTTTCCACATAAGGTCTTACAATTTTCTCTGAGCTTACTTCAAACCAAAATTCTCCTATCTGCACCTCTCTAAGAGTTTGGACCAAGGTCTGTGCCTGTTTTATGAGATGGAGTCTCACTAACATTTTGCCCAGACTGGCTTTGAATTATGATTCTCCTATCTCCATTCTCCAAGTAATTGAGATTCTAGGTGTAAACCATTACATTTGGCCTAGAATACTTAATGATTTTTAATGTATGATATCATTTATACTATGCATGTACTGTTGTTGCAATACAAATTTAGAAAAACATGCTGAATTATAGTTTTTAATTTATATTTTTTCACGTATTAATTTTACATAACAAAGACAAAGTACTTGAATTTTCTGCCAAGGAATGTGAACATCAGTAACTATATTGTGAGTCTCAATTTCATTTTTCTTTTTTTTTTTTTTTTTTTTTAATTTAATTTTATTTTATTTGAGAACATACTGTACAGAGGGGTTACAATTACATGGGCAGGATAATGCATACATTTCTTACCAAGCATTGCAGCCTCCTCCTTTGTTTACCCTTCACCTCCCTTCCCAGCCTCCCCCCTCCCTCCCACCCAATCATACCCCCCCCCCCCCGACATTGTAAAGCTGGTTTTGACATGACATTTTGTACTTCTCATTGTTGCAACAGGTCCACCTGAATCCTTAAACGACTTGTTTGTCCCCATCTCCTCCACATGTTATACTGACATCAAATATAGTGAAAGCGGGGGTTACACTGTGGGGGAGGGACATACAAAGCAACAAAGAGATAATCTTATAAATGCGTTAGAAACACATGCATGAAAGAAACAAAAACATTAAAATACATATTTGAGGTTTCGTTTTCCTAACATCACATTATTTGACTTTTTCCGCTTGACTCATACCTATACTAGATATTGCAAATAAGGGAAACCATGGGACCTATGTTTCTTTGGGCCTGGCTTACTTCACTTAATATAATTTTTTCCAAGCCTTTCCATTTCCTAACAAATGGGGAAATGTCATTCTTTCTGATGGAGGCATAGAATTCCATTGTGTATATATACCACATCTTCTTGATCCATTCATCTACTGAGGGGCATCTGGGTTGGTTCCATGTCTTAGCTATGGTAAATAATGCTGCAATAAACATAGTTGTGCTGGTAGCTTTAGTGTGGCCTTGTTTGTGATCATTTGGGTAAATGCCCAAAAGTGGGATTGCTGGGTCATTGGGGAGCTCTATGTGGAGTCTTTTGAGGAACCTCCATACTGCTTTCCAAAGTGGTTGAACAAGTTTACATTCCCACCAACAATGAAGTAAGGTTCCTTTCTGTCCACATCCCCTCCAGCATCTGTTGTTGTTAGAGTTCTTGATTTTTGCTGTTCTAACTGGAGTGAGGTGATATCTCAATGTTGTTTTGATTTGCATTTCTTTTATGGCTAGGGATGTTGAACATTTCTTCATGTGTCTATTGGCCATCCTTCTTTCTTCTTCAGAGAAGCTTCTCTTTAAGTCTTTCGCCCACTTACTTATTGGGCAGTTGTTTCTTTGAGGATTTGTTGTTGGGTGGTTTAATTTTTTGAGTTCCAAGTATATTTTAGATATGAGACCCTTGTCCGTTGTATGGCTAGTAAAGATCTTCTCCCAGTCCGTGGGCTTTCTATTGATCTTGCTAGCTATGTCATTTGCCCTGCAGAAGCTCTGCAACCTTATACAATCCCATTTGTCCAGCCTTTCTTTGATTTGTTGTGTTTCCGGGTCTTTATTCAGAAAATTTCGGCCTGTGCCAAGGAGACCCAGGGTTTCTCCTATTCCATCCTGTAATGTTTTCAGAGTGTCTGCTTTGAGTTCAAGGTCTTTGATCCATTTGGAGTTGATTCTGGTGCAGGGTGATATATAAGGATCTAGCTTTAGTTTTCTACATGTAGTTAACCAGTTTTGCCAGCACCATTTACTGAAGAGGCTGTCTGTCTTCCATTCTATTGTTTTAGCTCCCTTATCGAAGATTAGATGGCTATAGGTCTGTAGGTTCATTTCTGGGTTTTCAATTCTATTCCATTGGTCCTGAGGTCTGTTCTTATGCCAATACCAAGCTGTTTTGATTACTATGGCTTTATAGTAGAGTTTGAAATTTGGTGTTGATATTCCTCCAGCAGTGTTCTTTCCGTTGAGGAGCGTTTTTGCTATTCGGGGTCTTTTATTGTTCCATATGAATTTTTGGATTGCCTCTTCTATTTCCTTGAAGAATGAGGGTGGAATTTTGATAGGTATTGCGTTGAATTTGTAGATAGCCTTGGGAAGTATTGCCATTTTCACGATGTTAATCTTTCCAATCCAGGAGCATGGGAGGTTTTGCCATTTTTTAAGTTCTGTGTTGATTTCCTTTTTCAAGATTTTAAAGTTTTCATCATATAGGTCCTTCACTTCTTTAGTTAAGTTAATTCCTAGGTATTTTATTTTTTGTGGGGCTATTACAAATGGAGTTGCTTTCCTAATTTCAGCCACACTTTTCTCATTGTTGGCATACAGAAAAGCCATTGATTTTTGTGGGTTAATTTTATAACCTGCTACTTTGCCAAAGTTTTGAATCAGCTTGAGTAATTTGGGAGTGGAGTCTATGGGATTCTTTAAATACAAGATCATGTCATCTGCAAAGAGGGAGAGTTTTATTTCTTCTTTCCCTATTTGGATCCCCTTTATGTCTGCATCTTGTCTTATTGCTGTAGCTAGGCATTCTAATACTAGATTGAAGAGAAGTGGAGAGAGTGGGCATCCTTGTCTTGTTCCTGAGTTAAGAGGAAATGGCTTTAGTTTTTCACCATTGAGTATAATGCTGGCTGTAGGTTTGTCATATACAGCCTTTATTGTATTGAGGAATGTTCCATGGATTCCTAATTTTTTCAAAACCTTCATCATAAAGGGGTGTTGGATCTTGTCGAATGCTTTTTCTGCGTCTATTGAGATAACCATGTGGTTCTTATTCTTGCTCCTGTTGATGTGATGAATAATATTAATTGATTTGCGTATATTGAACCAGCTTTGCATCCCTGAAATGAATCCTGTTTGATCGTGGTGTATGATTTTTTGGATGAATTGTTGAAGTCGGTTGGCCAAAATTTTGTTGAGAAGTTTTGCATCAATGTTCATCAAAGAAATGGGTCTATAGTTCTCTTTCTTTGATGAGTCCCTGCCTGGTTTTGGGATGAGGGTTATGATGGCTTCATAGAATGTGTTCGGTAGTGAGCTTTCTCTTCCAATTTCATTGAAGAGTTGGAGGAGAATTGGTGTGAGGTCTGCTTTGAAGGCCTTGTAAAATTCCGCTGTAAAACCATCTGGTCCTGGACTTTTCTTAGCTGGGAGGTCTCTTATTGCTGTTTCTATTTCAATGCTTGATATGGGCCTGTTAAGATAGTTTACCTCATCTTGGTTTAGTTTTGGCATGTCAATATTTGCTAGGAAGAGGTCCATTTCTGTCAAGTTCTCAAACTTATTAGCATAAAGTTTTGAGAAGTATTCCCTTATAATGTTCTGAATCTTGCTTGTTTCCGTGGTGATGTTTCCATTCTCATCTCTGAGTTTATTAATTTGGGTGTGTTCTCTTCTTTTTCTGATAAGATTTGCTAAGGGTCTGTCAATTTTGTTGAGTTTTTCGAAGAACCAACTCTTTGTTTTGTTGATTCTTTCTATAGTTTTTTTGGATTCTAATTCATTTAATTCTGATTTAATTTTGATTATTTCTTTCCATCTACTGGATTGGGGTTTATCTTGCTGCTCTTTTTCAAGGAGGTTTAGATGTGTCATTAAATTGTTAGTTTCAGATCTTTCCAATTTGTTGATGTAGGAGCTCAGAGCTATAAACTTGCCTCTGAGTACTGCCTTTGCTGTGTCCCAGAGGAGCTGGTATTTTGTGTGTTCATTTTTGTTGAATAGCATGAACATTTGAATTTCCTTTCTAATCTCTTCCATGACCCACTCATGATTCAGCAGTGTGTTGTTCAGCCTCCATGTGATACCGGACTTTCTTTGGTGGCTTTTGGTGTTGAGTTCTAACTTTATTCCCTTGTGGTCAGAGAGAATGCAAGGTATAACTTCAATGTTTCTGAATTTAGAGAAGTTTGCTTTGTGGCCTAAAATGTGGTCTATTTTAGAAAACGTTCCATGTGCTGCTGAGAAAAACGTGTATTCTGATGCTGCTGGGTGAAATGTTCGGTAAATGTCTGTTAAGTCTAGTTGATCTATGCAGCTGTTTAGATCTGCGGTTTCTCTGTTGAGTTTTTGCCGAGTTGATCTATCTAGTGGGGAGAGTGGTGTGTTAAAATCCCCAACGATTAATGTCTTTGGATCTATATGGGATTTGAGGGAAAGTAGTGTTTCTTTGATAAATTTGGGTGCTCCATTGTTTGGCGAATAGATATTTAGAATTGTAATATCCTCCTGAAGGAGAGATCCTTTAATTAGTATGTAGCGACCTTCTTTATCTCTTTTCACGAATTTTAATTTGAAGTCTATTTTATCTGATATTAGGATTGCAACTCCCGCCTGTTTATGCGGTCCGTTTGCTTGGTAGATTTTGTTCCAGCCTTTAACATTGAAAATATGTTTGTTTTTACGGGCAAGATGTGACTCCTGCAGGCAGCAGATAGAAGGGTCTTGTTTTTTAATCCAACTAGACAGTCTATGTCGCTTAATTGGAGAGTTCAGTCCGTTAACATTAAGAGATAGGACTGAGAGGTATTTGGGAGTTCCTGCCATGTTATCTACCTTCTTGGGGGCTCCGAAAACTGGGTTCTTCCTATGGTTCTTGGATTCTCAGTTTGGGTGCAGTTTCTTGGCCTTTATTGCGGTCTTGTTGGTTTTCTATGTGTAGGACATCTTTAAGAATCTTTTGTAGGGCTGGTTTGGTGGAGATGTATTGTTTCAATTTTTCTTTGCTATGGAAGGTTTTTATTTGGCCTTCAGTTATGAAGGAGAGTTTAGCTGGGTACAGTATTCTTGGTTGATAGTTGTTTGTTTTTAGGGCATGGCATACATCATTCCAGGCTCTTCTTGCTTTGATTGTCTCTGCTGAGAAATCTGAGGTGATTCTAATTGGTTTCCCTTTATAAGTGATTACCCTTTTCTCTCTGACAGCTTTAAGGATCTTTTCCTTGTTCTGAGTTGATCCTGTGTGGATTATTATGTGACGGTGGGATGTCCTATTCTGGTCTGGTCTATTTGGGGTTCTAAAGGCTTCTTGTATCTGGACAGGCCTATCTTTTTGCATGTTTGGGAAGTTCTCTGCTAGGATCCTGTTAAACAGATTTCCTAGACCCTTAACTTCTGTTTCTAGGTGCTCCTCTACACCCATTATCCTTAGATTTGGCCTTCTGATGGTGTCTTCCAGGTGTTGGATAGATCTATCATATTTCTTGGACTTGTCTTGGATGGTTGTATGTTCTTTCTCTATAATATCTAGGCTGTCTTCAATCCCTGAGATTCGATCTTCTGCATGGTCTAACCTGCTGTCAAGACTCTCTACTTTGTTTTTTATCTCTTTTCCTTCTACTTGGTCAGCTTTGATGGCTTCAAGTTCTTTGTTGAAGCTCTGTTTTAGGTCTTGTATGAATTTCTTTACTTCCTTAATTTGGTGTTCAGTGTTTGTCCTCAAATCGCTTAGTTGATTGGTTATGGTTTCTTTGGGCTCCCATTCCTTCTGTTGGGTTCCCTTCAGCATTCCCTTTGTGGTCTCCCTGACTTCCTTCATCTCTTTGTTAATGGATTCCATGAATGCCTTTAGTGATCTTTGTGTGTTCTCTACCTGGTCTCTCAATTCCTGTATTACTCTTTGATTAGCTTCCTCCCGTTCGCGGGATTCCTGCAGATCTCTTTGAGTGTTCTCAGCCTGCTCACGCCATTCCTCCCTTTCTCTTTGAGTATTCTCAAGTTGTTCACGCAAATCCTGTATCAGTTTTTGAGTAGCTTCCTCACGCTTATGATATTCCTGTATAAACTTCTGGGATGCCTCCTCTCTCTCCCTATCACGCTCATACAGAGTCCTTTGTACGTTGTCAAACTTTTCATTTATCATGTTTGCCAGCAGTGTTTGTAGAGCTGTTTGGGAACTCTCCTCTGGATTATTCATTATCTGTTCTAACCCCTGATTATCAGGATTGGGAATTGAGATACCCGAATTTGCCATTTTTCTTGTGTTTTTCCGGCTTACTCTGCCCATTTGAGATGAAGATAGCACCAGTTTTGTGCTAGAACACTATCTTAAGGCAACCATCAACCAAAGTTTGCATTTGTACAGTCAATAGTCTACAGATACAATCTAGTTCAACAGATACATCTATTCGACATCAAACAACTATATGTTAAAGGACTTTGAACCGCAGAGAAGAATTTGGAAAACCAGAAATTATTAGGGTTAGGGAGAGATGTGGGTAAAAATAGGAATAGATTGGTGTGGGAAGGCACAGGGAGAGTTAACTATGTCCTAACCACAATGCAGGAAATAGGTTGGGTAGGATGTAAGTAGAGAGAGAGAGAAAAGGGAAGAAAGGGAAAGGGGAATGAAAAGAGACCAGAAAAAAAATAGAGACGTAAAAATTAATGTTATTTTAGAGATTAAAAGACCATCTATTTATAGAGGGATATGAATATGTTGAGAGAAAGGGAGGGACATAGAGGAGATGAGAAAAACTTTTAAAAAATGCTTAAAATATTATATAGGTATAAAGAGGTAGTACTGTTATTAATGAATTTAAGTCTCAGAGGTTTTGAATTGAGTAATAAGTTTGTGGATTAAGTGTGTACACAATGGGGGATAGGGTCTACTGGTTAACTACGGGTTTATCTGAGGATGTGCAGGACAAGAGTTAAGTCACATAAAGGTGAACAAAGAGGAAAAGTTGGAAAGGATAGGAAAGTGAGAAGAAAAGATCAGAAGTTCAGTAGAGCTAGAAAAAAAACAAAAACAAAAAGGTAATTAAGAATGAATGAAAAAGAGAAAGAAGACAAGAAAAGAAAAGAAAACACACATTCACGTATTCCTAAAATAAAAATTATAAGAGGAGAAAAAAAAATTAATGGAAAACAATTATTTTTTCAGAAGAGGCAAAAATTAAAGATTAATAAAAGTTTTAGAAAAGCAAAAAAAAATGTTTTTATATATATATAAGGTAACAAAAAACGAAAAAAAAACAAAACAAGAAAAAGAAAAAAAGAAAAGAAGAAGAAGAAAAAAAAAAAAAAAAGTTCTTTGATTTTTTTTTTTTTTTTTTTGGGAGGGGTGGGAAGAGTCCTGTATCTCCCTTTTGTCTGTAACCAGAGTCTGGTTGGAGTCTCTGGTCAGCTTGAGGTCCTGTGGCTTGATTGGTTTCTTAAGTCAGTTTGTTGGAACAGGCAGAAAAATGCTCTGCTTTACCCAAGATTTTGAGATCCCCCTCCCAGGTTAGTTTACTGGGAGGGTGATCTGCTTTGAGAATCACAAAAGAGGGGGATGCAGTGATGAGGCTAGGTTCTGGGTAGAGTTGAGGTCTTTCAAGGAACAGTAGCTTTTCCCTGGGGCTATTTTGTGAAAAAAAAAACTCACAGCACCCAGCCTGGAGCCATTCTCAGGGTTTCTGTTTTTCAATTGATTGTGGTGGCTGCTAGAGGGAGGGGCAGCCTCTGGCTCTGGCCACCCAGCGAGGAGAGCCACTCCAATGGCTGGTGCCTGAGCTGGGCGACCCCTCCCTGGATGGAACTGAGTCTGTGAGGTCACCTCGCCGCCAAGTTCCCGTGAACTGCCAAATGACTAGCTCTATTCCAAGGCCTGAGCTGGAGCTAGCCGCTCCTCCGAGCTTTGTCGGTATCCAAGATGGAGATCACCGGTGCTGGGGGGGGGAGGGGTGGCCTTCCCTCCTCTGCTCCCAGAGAAGGAGTGAGGAAGCGGGGCTTCTACTCACGGGGAGTCTTGGATCCCGGGTCGTCTCTGGTCTGCAAAGTGCAGGATGAAGTTGTCCGTTCCTTGTCGGTTCTTGCTGGTGTTGAGTAGAATCCGCTCGTCCGCTGCGTCTGGCTCCTTTGTCCCGGACTGCGTCTCAGGTATGCCTCCGCGGCGGTGGTCGCCGCTGCGACCCTGCCGCCGCAGCGGCAGCTGCTCAGATGTGTCTGCTTGGCTTCCCCTCTCTTGACTAACTCTCTGTTCTGTGATGGCACACTTGGTGTGATTCTCTGGCTTGGGACTGTTCACTGGAACTCTGAAACTGTTTTCTATGCAAGAGCTTGTTCAGATTCCAGCTTCTCCTCCGCCATCTTCCCGGAACTCTCCCAATTTCATTTTTCTATATATGCTTTTTTAAGTTTCTAAATAAACTTTCTGTTTTTCACTTGAAAATTAAAATGTTCCTAAACTTCTAATTTGAATTTCAAGTTATTGTTTCTCCATTTATGGTCATCATTTACAAAAAGGATATTGAAATAATACCTAAGATTAGGACCTCCTATGTTACATAGGAAACTGAGCCCAACATTTGGTTTCAAGATATATGCTGTTTTGTTTTGCTTTTTGTCAGCTGTGGAGCTTGAACTCAGGGCCTGGGTGCTGTTCCTGAGCCTGTCTGTGCACAAGGCTACCACTCTAGCACTTGAGCCACAGTACCACTTATGGTTTTTGAGTGGTTAATTGGGAATAAGAGTCTCACCGGGACTTTTTCACCTGGGCTGGCTTTAAACTGTGATCCTCAGATCTCAGCCTCCTGAGTAGCTGGAATTACAGTCATGAGCCATCAACGCCTGACTTAAAGGCTGTCTTCTGATATACATGGCACAAGTTTGCAAACTTATTGATAATTAGACTCCAGTAGGAAATACTTAAAATTCAGATTCCTGGAACTACTTGCAGAGTTTTTCATGTGACAAATTTAGAATATATTTTAGAAATTTTCAGAAGTGCTCCAGGTAGTTTAGTAAAGGCTCCTCAGATCACTCACAGAAGCCTTGTCCCATATTACCAAAAGCCCAACGATGGTTACAAGAGTGTTACAACTATGACTTAGGGTACCTATTGCTATTACCTTGAAAACATAAGTCAAAAAGAATAAATTCTCCTAAAAGCACAGAATGAACAAATATATAGAAATAAACTCTAACATATCACAAGCTCCACTCAAGTTCTTCCTATTGATTATGTAAACACAATGCAGAACAAACTTAGCACACACAGAAATATTTAGGGTGATGAAAGTTTCAGCAGTGATATAGAACATGGGAAAACACATGTTTTATGTTAGCAGAAATCACATGACTATGCTAAAATCAATTGCAGTGGGAAATTCAATTGCATCATGTATCCCTAATGACAATGGCCTACAAGTAATCATTCTAACAACTATCTCACATCCCAAACTCAATACAGCATGCATAAGGAGCCTGGGATAATAGGAATTAAATCCTAGTGATACCATTTCCTACCTGAATCTGGATACACTGTATCTCTCCTCAATTTCATTGAATTTCCTAGATTTATTTCAAAACTTAATGGAAGAGGACACATAAAGCTTGATGTGAGTGACTAAATTGTATCATAAACTCATTATTCATATCACACCTAGAAGTTATAATGACCTACCCAAATTAGTTACATTCTAACATAAGTTGGATAGTTTATAAAAGGGATATTTTTATCACTAATTCAACACAGGTTTTAGTTCTATTGATATGACAGTAGGTTACAAGGAATGAAGGATGCTCAAATAATTAAATAAGTCAATGATATCAAGAATTCTACAGATTATTTTGATATCAAGAATTCTATAATAATTAGGAAATTAATACCACAAAGACAGGCCTTTATAAGATGTAATAGATGCCATCGAGAACTATAGAAGTTAGCAATTGATCAAGGTAATGGTAATTTTTTCTGATAAATTAATCAGATATTACTCTGCACCAGGAAATTCAAAAAGTACTTCTAGCATAAATATATAGCTGCTAGAGACCAGTGTAAAAACAGTATACAATAAAAAGATTCTAAGGAATTGCTTCTAAGGGAGATAAGTAAATAAAAGAGAGAGGGAGAGAGATTGAGAGAGAAAAAAAAACTACCTTTAGGTTCTCTTTAGCGAAAGAAAAAGTGCCTAATTTCTAACATGTCAAGGAAAGTATTATAATCACATATGTGGCTAGAATATGTTCAAGCATTTACTCACAGAAGCAGTAAAAAATACATTTCTGTTGGAATAGAAGGGGAACTGTAATGAAAGGGGTGACCTGGATCCAGATAAATCAAGATGAAGTGTACTCTTAAATGGACATGTTGAATTGCCATTCCTTCATACAATGACTTAAATATAATGAACATTAAGAGAAAGAATAATATTCTTTACGCATCTTTCTTTAAATATAAATAGATAGCTATCAAGGACACAATCCTCACACTGAAAATAGCCTAACGCTGTTATCCAAATTCACTTACTTGTGCTTTCTACAGTCACAGTCTTCATTCCCAAAGCTGCAATTCCTGTCTGGTATAAACACACCACCTGGTTGTAAGGAAAGAGGTCCTGTGGAGAAAGAAAAGTTTCAAATTAGTGTCACAGGAACTGAAAAATACATTTCCACAGGTGTCAGGCACAGCATTTTGCCACAGGGAGAACAAGGTCATCCCATGCACCTTTATCAGCACTGTGGTACACAGATTGTGGGCAGACGATTTCATATTTCTCTGATTCAACTGGTCCTTTTTCTGTCTTCCAAGTCTTTCATATTACAATATGAACTCTGAGCTCTATGATCTCCAGAATACCTGGAAACTGGTCAACTGTCTTATCTCTTTTATTAAATTGAAAGATTGAAATCATTCAAAACTCTATTCACAAATGTCTGCCAGATAGGAAGCTATTTAACTTGATATGTAACTTAAGTGGCCCAAATTCTGTGAGACTGAGGCCTCAAGCTATCTACTGAAAAAAAAACTCTCTTCAATAGGTAAGATATTAAATATAAAAACCTTTATTTTAAATTGTGGCACTTAAACTCCTGACTGAAAACTCTTATTGCTGCCTAGAAGGCATACCAACCTTGACTGTGATAGACATCAAATAATTATGCCTCATTTTAATGAATCCTTTTATTTCACTATTCTCAGAACTCCTTAATATGACACTAACTCCAGAAGATCAGATATTTGAACAGAGAACATTACAAACCATTAAGACCAGTGAAAACTTGGATTAAAAATATGATATAAAAGGAGATAGCAAGATACATTCTGTACTTTCAACCAGACTTTCCTTAAACCTAAAATTTCTCTTTAAAAAATAAAGCATATTAAACTGCTACAATCATTCATTTCTTGTCCAGGATGGTTAGATCTAGAAAATTAACTCAAATTAAATCAGTGTCTTTTCTTAAGACTTTGTTTTAAAAGATTACTCAGGCATAAAGATTTGTAAATTCTAAATATATTCATGGCATCACAAACATTGAAACATATGGTGAGATGGATTTTAAATTATTAAAATGATCCCTAATTCTTTATATATTTTGAATGACTTGAGAGTCATTAGAAATGCATTACTTGTGCTTTGTACAGTCATAGTCTTCATTCCCAAAGTTGCAATTCTAGAGAAATTCTAGATCCAAAATGTTGGACCTAGATCCAACATTTTGGATCTAGAATTTTGAAGCATCTTCCTGATAAAATAAGGTGGTTTGCTTTGGAAAGCAGTATGGAGGTTCCTCAAAAGACTTCACATAGAACTCCCCTATGGCCCAGCAATCCCACTTTTGGGCATTTACCCAAATGTTTACAAACAAGACCACACTAAAGCTACCAGCACAACTATGTTTATTGCAGCATTATTTACCATAGCTAAGATATGGAACCAACCCAGATGCCCCTCAGTAGATGAATGGATCAAGAAAATGTGGTATATATACACAATGGAATTCTATGCCTCCATCAGAAAGAATGACATTGCTCCATTTGTTAGGAAATGGAAAGGCTTGGAAAAAATTATATTAAGTGAAGTAAGCCAGGCCCAAAGAAACATAGGTCCCATGGTTTCCCTTATTTGCAATATCTAGTATATGTATGAGTCAAGCAGAAAAGGTCAGATAATGTTATGTTAGGAAAACGAACCCTTAAATATGTATTTTAAGGTTTTTTTTTCTTTCATGCATGTGTTTCTAACGCATTTATAAGATTATTTCTTTGTTGCTTTGTATATCCCTCCCCCACAGTGTAACCCCCGCTTTCACTATATTTGATGTCAGTATAACTTGTGGAGGAGATGGGGACAAACAAGTCGTTTAAGGATTCAGGTGGACTTGTTGCAACAATGAGAAGTACAAAATGTCATGTCAAAAACGAGCTTTACAATGTCTGTGTGGGGGGGGGAGGGGGAGAAGGATTGGGTGGGGTGGAGGGGGGAGGCTGGGAAGGGAGGTGAAGGGTAAACAAAGGAGGAGGCTGCAATGCTTGGTAAGAAATGTATGCATTATCCTGCCCATGTAATTGTAACCCCTCTGTACAGTATGTTCTCAAAATAAAATAAAATTTAAAAAAAAAAAAACGATTGGCTAATAGAGTTACTTTGAAATTAAATAGTTCCATTAACCAGAAAGTAACATTTAGAGAAAGAAAAAATCAAACACAAAGCATAAGGAAATATTTATGACACACGTGGTCAAGAATAACTCTGAAATATCTAAAGAACTTCTATAAAAAGCTGGAGATAGCATGCAGAAAATACAGTTTAAAAATATGTTAAAAATATGAGCAAGTAATTCACACAAAAAATAAAAATTCTCAATAAATACTTGAAAAAAATAAGGTGGTTTGATTCAGATAAATGGCATGTCTTATCACACTACTCAGTAATATATACCAAAATGCTAGATAATACTAGATACCTTGAATTTAAAAGGTAATTGGCTGATACCGTATCTTGGCTATGGTGACTAGTGCTTCAATAAACATGGTTGTGCTCATTGGTTTATTGTAACTTCGTTTGTGTTCTATCAGATCAATTCCCAAGAGTGGGACAACTGGGTCATAGGAATGAAATTTTTGGATCGTAGCCAAGGTATGCAACCAGCCCAGTTGCCCCTCAATGGACAAATGCATCAAGACAATGTGCTATATATACACAGTGGAATTTTACCCATCTATTAAAGCAATGATACTGTACCATTGTAAGGAAATGAAAAGGCTTGGGAAAATTATATAAAGTGATATATGCCAAACCCAGAAAAAGAAAGGTTGTATGGCTTTCCCCATTTGTAGGAAATATAATAATGTCCCTATAAATCTATAAGAAAACATTCTGGGTGGTTTACAAGTGGATACAAATGAACTAACTGAAGTACAATTTACTCTATGGAGAGTTCAAACAGTATCTTTTGGAAAGACTAGGTTCAAGCCCAACAAAATCAACACCAGGAAATGGGTACATGCAAGAAGGGGGTGGGGCCAAGGGGAGAAACGTAGACAAATAAGTGGGAAGAATGCAGTCAAGAATTCATTGTATATACCACAAAATTAAGAAAAGGAAAGGAAGGAGCAGAGGGGTGAGAATGTTGAAGAGGGTGACATTGATCAACATTCACTGTATTCATAAACTGTTTTGTTAAATGTCACTTCTTTTGGACAATTAAACATAATAACCAGAAAAAAATAAAAATAAAGGTAATAGAAATAAATAAACCTTAGAAATTTATGGTTAGGGAATTAGATGAAAAGTGAGCATTCATGACGAACAAAGAATCTTTATCAGGAAAATTTAGTTGTAAATAATTATGAAGGTTATATTTAGAAGCACTGTACATGGCTGCTTCTGCTAGCAGAGAGCTCTACTAAAGCTTTGTCTTGGCCAACTCCAGACGGTTTATAATTTAATAATCAATATATAATAAAAGGAAGGGAAAACAACTTGTTTTGTAAGCAACCATTCTTAATTATAAGAGTCAGTGCTGCCAAAAGGAAGAAATCCCAGGAAAACTGAAGTGTGTTCACCCTTTAAGTTGGAGGACATGGACATATGGCAATCAAATTCCTGATCAAAATGTTTGGAGTTATTTTAATGCCAAAAAAACTCTTTTGAGCATCATCTATTTAGACATTCATATGCCTCCAGAACATATTGGCCAGTGAAACATATTTCCATTTATGTCCTGCCAAGTCTAACTCATTAGCTTAGAATTCTCATTTTGCAGCTTTTTATAAAAAGGACTTTGGCTTACTACACCACATTTCAAAGTTAAGGTTTTTCTAATTTGTTTTGACTTGCAATGTTACCAAAAGTATTAAAACTAACTTTTTAAGCATTTAGCATCATCTTAGTTCTCCACTAAATCCTTGATCACTTTTGCTGATACATTTTTAAAAGCTACCCATTAGGAATGTCCTCTAACTTTGCTCTAGCTATAAAATGATGAAAATTCAGGAGTAAAGGAGAACCAAGTAGCACAAGGATATCAAATTGATCTTCATAACCTACTCATAGCTAACCTATTGCAGAAGTGAAATGTATTTGAAAAAAGTAAATTATTTGCTGGGTTATTCACATGATTATTTTCTATCTTATTTTGCATTTGTGTCTCACATTTTGAAGTGCTCATAGAAAAAGTAAATGCATGTCCTTTACTTTTTCCTTTGCAAAATGTTTGTCCCTCTTAATGCTCATCTTAATGCCTCAAGTGGTTTATACTCTTCTAGCCAAGACAGATTCAGAACATACCTATTTCCTTTGCTATAGATATATACATATATAAAGATATGCTTAGGAGAATGTGACCAAGACTTCATCATATATACTACAAAATTAAGAAAGTAAGGGAAGGGTTGAGTTAAAGAAGGGTGAGAATGTGGAAGGAGTAACACTGAATTCATTGTATTCATAAACTGCTTTGTTAAGTGACACCTCCTTTGTACAACTATTTAAAGAAAATGAAAAGATCTTAAAGATAGGAAGCATAAAAAATACATAAATATAAAATTCGAATTTTGTCAGAAATAACAAATGAAATGCAAAGTGGCTTCAAGTTTCTGTTACTCTAGGAAAAGATGTTAATGGAGCAAAGACACCATGTTGCATTCCTCTTGTCATACAACAAATCATCACGAACATACTGACTTCAAGCTATACTTACTCATTATCTCATGTCCTCTGTAGGTAATAGGTAAAGGCATATTGTTATTGGGTTCCCCCTTCAAGGACACATAAATCCGATATCAAAGTGCCAAGTGTGAGTTATATGTTAGAACCAGGAGTGCAGTGTTCATTTGTGAAGCTGCTCCCTCCTTGAAGAGAGGTTCAGATTATGACCTGCTGACAGATAAGACTGCTTCATGCCTCCCTGAACCAGAAGTAAAATCATCTGCACATAGCTATGACAAGAGGTGTATAAAAGTTACCCAAAGACATCAGTAAAGGGACAAAGAGTGGCTCGAAATATTTAATAGATCTCTAAGAGAAAAAATATGAGGGGAGAGAGCTGCCATGTGGATCTGTTCCATTTTTACTTGGAGCAAGAGCCATCCACACACCCACATGAGTTACCTTACAAAGTAAATATTCTCTCCAAGAGCTAAGTGCAGATCATCAAGCTTTGCCTTGGCGACTGTGCAGTTTCTGACGAGCACCTGTGCCCAACTGAGAAGCCGACTGAAGCTTGCAGTAAACCAGTATTGAGACCTGAGAGCTCTCACACAGATCTACTCCCTGTACAGGGAGGCAAATACTTGTCCATCGTTAAATCTTTTACCTAAACAAGTGGACTGTAGACCCACATATGTGGTACTACAAAACCGACGACTGTGTGCGACCTTGTGAGCTCATTTGTTGCCATTGCTATCTTAAGAACTGATGTCCTGCAAAACCCAACACAGGATACAAATAGAGTGTGTGTATGTGTGTGTGTGTGTGTGTGTGTGTGTGTGCGTGCGTGACTGCTGGTCCTGGGGCTTGACCTCAAGGCCTGGGCAATGTCCTCAAGCTTTTATACTCAAAGCTGCTTTACTGCTTGAGATACAGCTCTGCTTTCAACTTTTTTAGTGGTTAATTGGAGAGTCCCATGGACTTCTCTGCTCAGGCTGGCTTTGAAGCATGACCCTCAGTTTTCAGCCTCCTAAATAGCTAGGATTACAGGCATGAGCCACCAGCAACCAACTCAAATACATTTTTTGATCTACAAGTCTTGAGCATTTGCCCAAAGGAAAGTAAAGATAAAGGGACTCATACTCACTGTAATTATTAGGAACCATTTTCAAGACCCTGTCTGTAAGTACAGTCATGTTCTGAGTTACTAGAAGTTAGTACATCAGTCTATAAACAATTTTGTGGGAGGAGAACAGAGCCACTAGGACTCATTTTTTAAATATATACGATGAGCATTTCTAAAACATTTCTTCTTAGGGATATCAATATTTTCTTCATTTGTAAAACAGACTTCAGGCTTCCTAAATTCTCAATTCACTTTTTTGTTTTTACTACATGAACAAATAAATCTAGAAAATTTACCTTCTAGGTAGAGGCTTTACTTCATTTATAGTTTAGAATTGCACTTCTTCTCATATTGATTCATACTTCATTATGTACTTCCAAGAACCAAGTGGTCCAGAAAACAAGTCAAGGAAAAAATAGGCTTAATTGTCTGTTAGACCTCCTAGATAGCTTATTGCCTAACATTTAAACTTTTCATTTGAATTTTTTTCTGAGAACATTACATTGCAACTGTAATTCTAAAACCTTTGTTTTAAAGCATAATCTCCATCTTGAGTTACACTATTTTGAACATAACATGATGTTTGTATCAAAACCCAAAGAAAAAATGTGATTTCTGTTTGAAAATATCTCCTAACTTCTCTCATTGATACTGACTCCTTTGCACTGGATTTTAGATAAAATTGATTCCCTGTTGATTTTTTATAAGCTATGTGATAGTATTTTAACAATGAATTTAACACGTGTCTACCAAGAGTAGAATGATGGTCTTGTACATTCATAAGTAGCAAAGATGAGATTAAAAGGTGGGTGAGTAAAACTGAAAGCCACAGAAGTCATGGCTGTGGGTCCCTGACTTTGTGACTTCACACAATGACGGCCAGTATCTCCATCTTGAAATTAAGAGTGACATAATGACCACCCAGGCTGATGTGATAAAGCAAGAGGAGGAGAGGAAAGTCAACAGTTTCCTTGAGCATTATTTAGAATTAGTGTAGCAACAATGAAGCATGTGGGGAGAGGAGAGGAATGTAAACTAAATTAATGTTACTAATGCCAACTCTTGATACTGCAGGAAAAATATTGCATTTCAAGCATGACAGGATGCCATATGAGCATTGATAACAATGTTAAGAGGGCATAGGCAAGGGGAAGTTATGCAAAAGAGATATTTCAAATGAATGCAGGATTTTCTAAGCTTAAAACAAAATTTATTCAAGGTATCTGTTTTCAAGGGTTTCTTGATTATCTGAAATATTTCATATTAAAAGCACTTAATTTTTATATTACTAATGGTCCACGGAAGCACAGGAGAGAGCTAAGGTTTTCAGATGGAATAGGGGCAAGAACTGGATGTACACATGTACATATATATTTATATATATAGTAATCATACATTAACCAAGTGATTGATCCATAGTGTTGGAATGGATAAGTGGAGAATACAAAAAGTATGTCTTCAACATACATACTTTTTTGTCAGTCGTGGGGGCTGAACTCTGGGCTCTTCAGCTCAAGGCTAGCACTCTACCACTTGAGCCACAGTGCCACTTTCGGCTTTTTTCTGCTTATGTGGTGCTGAGGAATCAAACCCAAGGACTCATGAATGCAAGACAAGCACTCTACCACTGAGCCACCTTCCCAGCCCTTCAACATACAAATTCTTAACAAGAATAACTTACCATGTAATTTGCATTTTATACAACAAGAACAAGCTCTACATCAGTAAGTGTGTTTGGTTTCAAGGATCAGTGTAATTATTTTTACTCTCTGATGATAGGTGTGTTCTAAGGCAGGCACAGCACCACGTGTGAAGTGTAGAAGTTCGACATAACTGAACAATGTGACTGAAGGTTTCTTGTGGATTTTTTCCCATGTTTTATACTATCGTCTATCATCTTGGAAACACTATTTTGTACTTCTATTTTTATTGTAGTATTTTATCAATTTTCTTTAAATAGTTGTACAAAGGAGTTGCTATTTAACAAAGCAATTTATGAATGCAATGCATCTTTGTCCAGATTTTAGCCTTTGGGGAATTTTGCTTTATAGGGATTTTGATCTTTTATATTTAAACATTTAGAATTATGACATTTGAGGATCTGTCCTTCAGGATTATAATCAGCATTAGATTTTACATCATCGTCCTAATGTTAACTATCAAGATTTGGTATTCAGCTTCAATGTGTATTAGCTTGACATTCATCGTTTGCAGATTGGTGCCTGTATGGCTGAGGCAATTCAGTATAGAAAATAGAGAGTAGATAGTGAATAGAGAATATAAGCTACAATTGAAACTGCAGCTGTAAGGGCAAAGAGGATCCAGTGTTGTCAGGAAAGCACGTTTTCATTAAATCACTCTTTTCAACAGAATATAATCAACTAATTATGTTATTGTCAACATAGCAATCCCATTGTATGTATTTCTAATAACTTTAACAATGCTAGTCCACAGTGTAAATGTACACAATGCCTCATAGCTACTAAATGAGTTTCAAATGCCAAGAAGAATCAATTTTTTGATGATAGGGTATCAATAGCTTACTGAAACATTGTTCCACAATGCACATAGGTTAGGAAAATAGAAGAATGTAGCTCGGCATCAGTGGTTTACTCCTGTAAACCTGGCAACCCACCAATCTGAGATCTGGAAGAAAACAGTTCAAAGTCAGTCCAAGCAGAAAAGTCCACAAAAATTCACCTAAATTAACCAGCACGATGCCCGGATGGAGTTGTGCCCCAATTAGAAGAGTGCCAACAATGAGCCATAATCCAAGTAAATATGCCAAGCTGAGTACAGCTGGTACAAGTGAAAAAAATGAAAAAGAAGAAGCAGAAGCAGCATCAGAAGGGCAGTGAAAGAGTACGAGCAGAAAGAGAAGGAGCAAGATGAAGAGGAGGAAGGATGAAGGAAGACAAAAAGGGAGAAATATCATGGTAGAGGAAGGAGAAACTGGGGAGAAAAGAATGATGAAGGGAGGAGAAAGAATATTAAGCATATAAGGGGATGTTAGTAAGGTTATGCAATCACCATTTTTCGAAGGAAGCAGAGAAGGAGGGAGGGAAAGGAGGAGGAGGAGAAAAGAAGGTCTGTTACACTTGTCCCGGTAGGAAAGTCTAGATTTCTGAAAATTTGAACTTTATGTGCTTCAGTAAGTGAAGGCCTGCTTAACAAGTTTTCTGTGCCAATTATTTGTTTGAAACATAAAAAATATAAATGCCATTCTTATTTTCTTCTTTTTAGGATTGTTGTCCATTATAAAATACTGTTTTATCCCTGTTATTGTTCTTTCTAATATCATAATGTCTCAGACTCCAAAACTACCCTGTATGCCTCCAAGTTGTATTTGAGAATTTCCGGAGATATTTTTGATTGTCACAACAGTGGGCAATTGATACGTTTGAGGGATGCAGTGGAACATCCTCATCCTACGATTTCCATGATTTTCTCTCAAAATGAAAGAGTATTTGGCTCCAGATATCAATGGTGTGAAGCCTGAGAAAGTAAAAAGGGAGATAAAACATCAACCTCAACAAAAGTCCCATACCCTCTTATGGAGAATAGAATGAATACTGTGAAGCTAAGTGATCATTACATTGCCCCAATCCTATGGATAGCCATCATTTTTATGGTGATTGTAAAGGCCATACACAGAGGGGTTATAGTTACATAAACCAGGTAATGAGTATATTTCTTTTTGAACAGTTTCACTTCTTCCCTCATTTTCTCCCAGTTTTCCCTTAGGACTGCCCTAACCCACAAGTTGTATAGTTCATTTTCAACACAATATCTCATGAGTATCACTGTTGGATTTGTTCTCTCTTTGTCCCATTATTTCTGTGGTCCTTCCTCAACATCCCTAAGACAAATACACTTACAAATAAGACAGTACAGAAATCAAAAACATCAATAAAGGAGTTTTTAAAAAAACTCTCTTCCCTCCATTTCCTGAGTTCATTTCAACAGATAAGAGTCTTACATCTTCCTTTAGGTCATATCTAGTGAAGAGGGAAACCTTTACCATCAAAGGAAATGAATACAAGTGAGCAAAATGAGAAATGGCTTGAATAGAGCTAAACATGTAAATTAATCACAGAAAAGAACCCATTATGATGTTTTTGCTTTGACTTTTAAGGGTTAGTGTAGTTGAATCTTTCCCTACAATTTGGAATCTGGAAAATCACAATTCAAGGGAAATAGGTTCAATTCTCTCCTTCTTTTTCTTCTTCTTGTAACTTTCTGCAAAGCCTACTGCAAAATCTAGTCTTCTTTATCAGGATCAGTGCTTAAACATTTTTACCATATTTATACAATGTTTAAACTTAGTAGCCCACATAAATTATTACATTTATCTTCAGAACCACATGGACATTTATTTAGCACTGGCATCAGCTTCTAAAATTTATATAATCATATATGCTAACAACTCACAGAGTTATAAAACCTCTTGTACAAATCTCAAAGCAGAATACATTAAACATAAATATTATTTTTAGAATCATAACACCATTGCAAATACACTGAAGTGAAAAACTGGCTGGGAATGTGCTTTCATGTACTTTGAGGATTTCAAGATATATTTTTAGAAACCATAAAAAGCTAGGGAGAAATTGTTGCCAGACACATAAATAGAATAAATGGACAAAATTACTACTTTGAAAAGATGCCATTGATCGTCACATATAAACAAGCTCAACATTGAGACCAACCTTTGAAAATATCCTAAATTCAAACACATGCCAAGTTAGTTCTTCCAGACCTCTGACATATCGTGAGCAGTTTGCAGTATTTGTGCATGTAACAACTGGAGTGGTTACATTTACCTTTACATATGTTCTTCCCATCTAAACTTCAATATACCAGGATGATACAACTGCTTTTAGCTTTTTATTTACCTGTTGCGGTGTACATTGTCTCCAAAGCATGATGTTACCCAATCTAAAAATTATATGAACCTTATTTAAATATACATGTAGAGATCATCCAACATTCTAATGCAGGAACCACTAACTACATAGGACATTTAAGTAAAATTATCATAAGTGAGAAAAATATTACCAGCTTTGTCCATAGTTATTCCAAATGATCCCACTCCAGACTAGACCATGAACTTTATTCTACAGAAATTTTAAAATATTCACTGAAAGAAAAAAGAACAACCATGCATCCTTTAAGATGGTATTGATATCTTCCTTAAAATCAGTTATAAAAATAACTTGGAGCTTAAGCAACTCAAGAGTAAAATGGTCAGTAAAATGACCATTTGTGCTGGCATACATGTGCTTTCCATGGCTTTCCACTTGCTCTGATTATCATCTTTCTCTACTGATTATGTGAATTAGAGGCAATTTTACAACATAGAGCAACAAGACAAGGAATAAGTAATTATTAATAGGAGGAAAATATTATTGTTCTCTTAATCTTATTTCCATACCCTAATATCACTCTCAAAATAAGACTCTCAAAATCACGTTGTTAACATACATGATTGTGAACGTGCAAGAATCTAAGCCTAGGCATGTCAGTGTCAAACATGCTATTACAATGCCTGAGCATGCTATGGTTGTAATAGCTTTAGCTGAACTCTAGACTCTCTGCAATCATTTGACACTTTTATTGCTTGGTATAGCTTGCAGAATATTAGTGTTGCAGAACCAGAGAGGTTTTGCTGATCTTTCATTTCTTCAGCTCAAAATAAAATTGTTCACTGAAGGAACTGTCGATGAAATGTGTAGGAAAGCAGTATTTCCAACTTTATCTTTCTTTCAAAGTACTCAATGATCTGTTTCCCTTTTAAGTCCCATAAGAACTGCTGTTAACCTACTTCAAATTTCACATCTTTTATCTCACACTTAAGGATCTGAAAAAGTTATTCTGAGTAAAAAATGGAGCTGTGAATGATATGCCTGTGCATTTTCTGAAAACAAAATCTTCACTGCCAGAACTTTTATATATGTCAGAAAAGACTGAACAACATTTCCCATATTTTCTAGAGAAAAAGGGTAAGGTTTTTATGGTGAGTTTGGAACAGAACACGTGCAGTAGTTGTCAATGTGACGAGGTGAGTTCAGGGAAGGTTCTCAACGACACAGAAATTAGCAAAGATCCTGCTGTGCCAAAAGTCAGGAGAAGTCCAAACATTCCCATCTTGCCATTGCAGTTGTCGAAAGAAACACAATGCAATGAAAGGGTGGATAAAACACTTGACTCAAACAGAGGAGACAACAGGATCAACTCCAACAGGTGTGAGGTTCAAATCTAGCAAGACTGACATCCCAGGAAATTCTGATATCCAAGAAGCTAAGCCATTCCAACTACCTTACATACAACCTTTTCCAATTAAATAGTTGGCTGAAATAAAGATCAGACTCTTCTTCACAGAGTTTGTAATATGCAAAACTGGGTGCATGTGAAGTATTAAAAGCCATTTACATAAACATTCAATAGAGCAACAACAAATAAGACTCACTCAAGTGTGAAGCACAAAAATATCTCCACCCAACACAGGTTGTATGAGTTTTCCATCTCTTGGCAAGGGATATCCTAAGTCCAGGGTTCATTCTTTTATGGACACTGCACCAGGGAAGCTTTCTCACCAACAGTGAGACACCATCATCTTGGGAAAAAATGTTTATTAAGTATTACTTGACTGCTTGTTGGATGTATTCAAAGTCTAATTAGTCTCCAACCCTGAACTTTTGAACTCAAATTAATTGGCATAGTTGCTTTGTTGAGATGTTTGATTTTGTTGGCAATGTGCATCACTTGGAATGTTTCCTCAACTTAAAGAGTGATACACTGCACTCTCAGTGCTACTACCAACAAACTGAACAGAATCAAATGTGGAAGGAGTGACATCCTCACCCCATTTTGTTTGTATCTGCAACATGCTTATATGTTATTTACTTCCAATTAGCTCTTTTCACTCCTCCATTAGTTCTGCTACAGCAGATGGTATCCTGCAAGTGTGACTATTTGCTATTGGCACATCCTACATTCCCTTCTGATGACCAGATGTGTCTTTTGAGCTTGAGTTTGCATAGGTCTGGGTGTTAATGTTTTCTTCCTGTGTATGCACTAAGTAAAGAGGTCAGAACCACAAAAGTAACAAGACAATTTCCCCTATTATTTTAGGATGGAGGACAGAAGAACTTCATTGAAAAAAAATACACTTGGATAGCCTAGATTTTTCTTGAACTCTTAAGTATACTTATAAAAGTTAATAGATTATTTCAGTTAGAGTTCCTCAAATTGTATAGTATTGCCTCAGGAAACAAATGAAGAGAAAGTATGAGTAAATGGTTGTATATAGTAGTAATAGATAAGAGAAAGTGAATGAAAGACAGAAACACTTTCTATAATATTTTTAAGTTTATCCCATTTCCTAAAAGCTATGTAAAATATTTGGCCTATGGTATGAAGGAACATGATGCATGCATTTAGAGCATAATGTTAGACAGAATGATGAGAACTCAAGGTTAATAACCTTCAATTTGGGATGATACTAGTTCTCATCATTTGATAGTTTCTAATAGCTGTACTCAAAATATGATGGGTTCCAATTTAGGTTACAGTCTGTTAGGAACTCAAATAAGTAGATTTCCACTCAAAAATCCATGCTCAAAATATGTATGTTCAAAATGCCTTACACTGGCATTGAGTATTTGTTTATGGAAATGTTTTAATTATGACATCTATGTAGCTACATTTTTTTCAGTATTTCTTGTTTTAACTAAAATTTTCAATTAGTGATTATACGTCATTAAGATAAGAAATGTATTCATTATCTCGCTCATGCAACTGTAACCCCTCTGTGCAGTATTTATTTTTAAAAAATCGCTTTGTTGGGCCGGGCACCCAACTAGCTAATCAGGAGGCTGAGATCTGAGGCTCACAGTTCAAAGCCAGCTCGAGCAGGAAAAGCCGTGAGACTCTTATCTCCAATAAACCACTCAGAAAACTGGAAATGGTGCTGGGCTCAAGTGGTAGAGCTCTAGCCTTCAGCTGAAGAGCTGAGGGACAGTGCCCAGGCCCAGAGTTCAAGTCCCATGACCGACAAAAAAGAACTTGCTTTGTTGGAACTGAAGGCTTGACTCAAATGACAGAATGACAGTAATGAGACAAAAGCCATGTGAGAGCTTGAATCCATGAGTTGTAGCCCCATTACCGGAAAAAAAATTTAAAAAAAAATTAACTTGAAGGAAACTTCAGGAAAGGCATGTTATGAGTTTAAAAATATAAGTCAAAAGGATCTTGAAACCAAGAAAAAAGAAGATACATATTTAAATTTTGTAGATGAACATAAATTTCAAGTGTTAGGGCTAAATCTAATGAGATATATTGGGCATAATGCTATAAATTTCTGCAATAAATTTAATGATTTAAATAAGCCAACTGAAAAATCAATCTTCAATATGAAAACTATCAACTATATATTTATCAGATTAGTTGTTTTTCACATACATCTGTAGTCATTTCCAATCTTGTTTCTCCTGAGGTGTTTTAGAGAGTAGTAAAATACGTACTGAGAAAATTTACCATTTTAACCATTATGCCCAGCCATATTGTTTTAGACACATCACCAGCACAAACATCAGGATTTTTTTATCTGTTCTTATATGAAATAGTGTGTCCATTAGACAGTTGCATTTTCCCTGCCCCAGCCACTTTATGAGATACCTCATAATTATCCTTGAAGTGTCCTTTTGTGACTAGATTATTTCAGTTAGAATTCCTTAAATTGTATAGTATTGCCTCAGGAAACAAATGAAGAGAAAGTATGAGTAAATGGGTGTATATAGTAGTAATAGATAAGAGAAAGTGAATGAAAGACAGAGGTTAATGGTCTCAACAGGTTCAAAACACTTTCTATAATATTTTTAAGTTTATCCCATTTCCTAAAAGCTATGTAAAATATTTGGCCTATGGTATGAAGTAAACAAAGATAAGATGGATGAGTGATTTCATTTTCCCTTCTTTCTTTACTTATAAAGAAAGTGCCTAAGTGCCTAAGATGAAAACAACTGTATCTACTCTTCAGAGAATGAGTTCTATCCTCAATGAGAAGGAAAGCCACAGAGGAAAGGGTTGGCAGTAGGGTGGGTGGGGGAGAGGCTGATGATGAGAAATGGCAGAGGTTGCCAGTGTATTATGCTAGAGTATCTGAGCCAGAAAATGTCAAATGGTTCAGTCATGGGTAGCTGTGAATGCCCAAGAGAGTTTTCAATTGTTCTATAATTTTTCCTTGACATAATCCAAATTGTACAGACTTGATACCTCCAAATTATTATCACAGAATCCACGAAGTTACTACAGTGAGTGATAACTTTAAGGTATTTAGAATATTTCTTAGTGAGAAATATAAAACCTAGTCTCAATACAGACATGGCACAGATAAGACCTATCATTATATTAATTATGCAGGTATAACATGGCTTCTAGTTTACATTTCCTTAAAGGATTTTCTCAGTGCTCCTTAGGACATTCGAATAGAAGAGAACAGATGTCTCATGATATTTTTTTGTTTTAGGAACATTATGTTTAAGCTATCCTCTAAATTAAGTGGGTATCCATAGGGCAGAGTAGACAAATGGATTAAAAACCATAATTTTAACCTTTCCTCTAAATTAGGTAGATATCCATTAGGGCAAAGAATGGACAAATGGAAAAAGGTGCTGGATGAATCTGAAGGCATTTTTATGTGTAGGAAGGCTTACTGTCATGGTCTATGTAGTTATGATTTGGCAGGTAGACACAGACAATAATTATGTTTTCTTTTATATACTTTAAATTATGAATATCAACATGAGATGACAGTTTAACAACCTCTTGGTCTACATCAACATTGCTATAAAACTGTGATATTTTGAAAGATGTAATATCTCAGAAAGAAAGCAGAGTGAGGGGACATGTATTCCCATATCCTCAGAGACCCTCACACATTCAGTTATCCTAGCTCATAGTAGGACGATAGAGTTCTAAAGAAAGAAGCACTATCTGGTCTACATGATATAAATCAAATGTTAACAAATGCTCAATAGCCGAGAAACTTTTCCAGATAAAATATGAGCACAATATAATGCCATATGGCAAATGCACTTACTACACAGATGGCTTCTGGAAACTTAATGAAGATGGTTACAAGATTTACTGTACACACGTAAGTTAGGATCTTTATAAAGAGACAATACAGGAAGTGAAGCCAAACAATCAAATGAATAAAATAGGTGTAGAAAAATGTGCTAGCACAAAGGAGACTAGATGTGAGCAGAGAGAAAAACAATATACTAACCTAAAGTCATTTTATTTTAAAATAATGGTAAGCATATTACTATATATTGAGGTTGAAAGTATTGGAGATAGTGCTATGAATACAAGCAAATGAATATTAATGGCAGAGGAATAAATTTTGATTATTAAATTAATGAGTTGCTACCACTTAACATGATTACAAGATGGGTTTAGAGGTGGTGCAATTTTTTTAAAAAAAATCATTGGTTGTATCTTTCAAATCTGTGATAGAAGTTTTATTGTTTTAAGGAAAAGTAGTTTCCTTTAATTAATTGATTGCCTTACAAAATATATTCACGTGTTCTAGCTAATAAAGTAGTACAAAAAGTGATTAAGGAAGAATACAGGTCATGATGTTGTGATCAAGGCAATTGGACACAGTAATCCTAGTTCTTGCTTCCCATTTTAAAAAATACCCTTGCAAAGTACTTTTAGATTCATTTAATATAATGTGGTACTTTTCGTCCATCTATTTTACAGTTGATGTCATCACTTAAAATCATGTTCCCAGCTACTAATGAAGTATAGATCAGAAAGATCACAGAGCAAGGCCAGACTAGGCAAATGTTAGTGAGACTATAATCTCAACAAGCAGATTGGGCATGGTGGAGCACACCTGTCACCTCTGCTATTGGAGAAGAATGTGTAGGATAACGTTCCTATTATCTTTAAGTATTATTCCTCATCCATGTGTACTCTTTCTTTTACAATTATATAAATATTGCACTTTTGTCTTTTGTAATGGCTCATAGTAGACCATATAGCCATGAATATCTTAAATTTTTGTGATGGTTATTCTTTCAAGAGTCCCCATAACTGACTTGACTGCATCACTATTTATAATCTAGGATTTTGTTAGTGAGCCCTGTTCTCTTTTCCCACCTTTTATGTCATTCTGTCCAGATCTTCTTAACTTTTCTCCATTATCTTTTTGAATCAAGAAGTATCTTCCATTCAATATTTTAAAAACATAGATACTTTTTCCAAAATTTTATTTGCATAGTGAAAATTTCATTTTCATAGCGAAAATTTCTTGTATGTTCTTGCTGTAGTGACCTTTCCCTCATTCATTTCCCTTTTTGTTGTTAATATAGAGTATAAATACTATGTTGAATTCCTTATGCTCATAATAATGGGAGCACTTATATGTGGTCTGATATAAAATATGAAAGCTAATCAACTTCAAGTGTGGCATTTCATAACATTTTAGTTTTTTGTTCCTTTTATTAATCCCACTAGAGAGTTAATGACTCAAATTCTAATACTCACACTTACTAAGGACTCAATTACCAAGCCCATGGTAGGGATAGATACATTCTAGTTCCATTAAATAATCTAGTCTCATTAATGTAATTAAGAACCTTCAAAGTAATCAAGGAAGCTCTGAATATATGAGTCGGGGACCAAGTACCTTCATGTTCTTATAAGTGGCCCAAGAAATATTTTTAAGCACACACACACACACACACACACACACACACACACACACACACATACACACACAAAGATGATGCAAAAATAAAAGCAAAGGCAGAAACTGAAATTGTGAAGCTTAGGTGGATGAAAGCTGACAACTATTAGAAGATGCACGAGGCAATGAATTCTCTGCTGCATCCTCTCTTCGGAGTATGATCTGTCATTGTCTTGATTTAAGATATCTAACATCCTGAACTGTGAGAGTAAAACTCATTTGTCATAATCCACACTTTGGTGATAATTTGTTACAGCAGCAGCACCAACTAATACCATACCCTACTGCAACATGACATTCAGTGATTTAACATTCATATTTCTCTGATCAGTTACTTGCAAGAATGATTGTAGCATTCTTCTGCTCCTGCATGCTTCTTGTGGAGAACAGTCTGAAGAGTGTGTGTGTGTGTGTGTGTGTGTGTGTGTGTGTGTGTGTGTGTGTGTCTGTGTTTGTTCCACTTGTCAAGTCTGGCTGCATGGATATTAACTACTTAAAATTATTACTTCCTGTTTCCTTTTCTTAAATTCCAAACCAAAAAGAAAAAAACTAGTTTTTTTAAACTTTCAGACGTCTATTGATTTCATAAAAATGCCTAGTGTAGTTACCTAGAAATCATAGTAAAACAAATTTTAATAATTTCAGTGATTTTTAACAGTTGCATGAGCTATTCAGGTATATTTGGTTTTGTGAAAAAAGATTCACCATGCTGCTTATCTTGAAGGCATGAATTTTGAGAGCAGACATTGAAGCCCCATCAGAAGGATAATTAAAGTACAAAAATCTTGGCAGTGCATCCTCTAAGTATATTGACAATGAAAAACTTCCCTATGAAAGGAGTTGGAAGCTTATAGATAGATAGTGGTACAAACAGACAGCTGCTTGCTTTTAAACATAAAGTTTTATTTGTATACAGTCACACATATTTCTTTACATATTGTCTGTAGCTACTTTTACTGTACAAGAACAGTAAGTAATTAGGACAGGGCTCAAAGCCCACTAAGCCTAGGATATTTGTTTCTAGTCCTTCACAAAAAAAATATTAACTGGCTTATGATCTAGAAGAAGGTGTACGTAAACATGTGATTGATGTTGCACATATGCTTCTGTTGCTGTTTTTCCATTGAGTAAAAATAAAAATCTGAGATAGAGAAGGAAAGTTTGTGAATGGATTACAATGACCACATTTGTACATATCTTGTTTGGAGACACTTTTATGCTGGCATTCTACTTGAAAGAATTTTGTGCAAAATAATGAGTTGTAACTGAAATGTGCAAGTATTTCCAGATTCTAAGTGAACTGATGGTTCTGAAATGCCAATTACAAACATTTTTGTATAATAAATAGAAATATCTGAAAAGAATGACAGACAACACAAAGCAAACCATATACCCAAGAGGTTCCTTTACCTGACCATATATCCTTGACAACAAATATGTCAACCCTATTTCAAATGGAGCACATTATTTTAATAAAATAAATGCTAGAGTATGATTCTTTGCAAAAAAGGAATGAAAAGAACAAACAAAATAAAATTGTTATTAAAATAAGCAGAATATTTATTTCTGTTCTCTTCAGATTGAGTTTAAAAACTAATTCTTCTGAATATAAAATGTGTAAGATTAAAAACTGCATGTATTTTATTATTAGCTACACACTGGATGACCAGCCTATAAAAAAATATGAAGAATTGAAAAACATAGATATCAGATTTGTTTCACATGCTGAAAATGGAAATCAAATTCTTTGCTGAGTTTTTATGTGGTCTGAAATTAAATTATATGTATATATGAAAATAGAATCGAAATGCCTACTGAAATGGGTATTAAAAAAGGAGATAAGAAGAAAATGATGTGTAGGTTGAGTTTCACCAGAATGCATTGTATGCATTAACAGAATGACCTTACCTGGTACAGGTGATAATGCTAATTTAAAAAATGTTGTTTTTTAAAATAAATCTCTAAAATGGCAGTGTCACATACAAACACACATACACACAAGCATTAACATGCACAAACACATACATACACAACCATTAACATCACAGTTCTAGTATTACTATAAATCACTTTGTCAAAGTAGCAGGATACAACAAAATCAACCCACAAAAATCAGTCACCTTCCTGTACACTGACAATGTACAAGCAGAGAGGGAAATAAAGGAAGCAACCCCATTCACAATAACCCCCCCCCCCAAAATAAAATATTCAGGAATTAACCTAACCAAAGATATAAAAAGAACTATTTAATGAAAACTATAAAAACTTAAAGAAAGAAATTACAAAACACACCAGGAAATGGAAAGACCTTCCGTGCTCTTGTATAGGCAGACTTAATATAGTGAAAATGGCAATAGAGCCAAAATTAATATACAAATTCAATGCAATTCCTATTAAAATCCCAATAACATACATTTCTGAAATACAGAAAATAGTCCAAATATTCATATGGAACAACAGAAGACCTAGAATAGCCAAAACAATTCTAGGCAAAAAAGACAACATGGAGGGATCTCGATGCCGGACTTCAAACTCTACTATAGAGCCCTAATAACAAAGACAGCATGGTACTAGCACAAAAACAGACCCGAAAACCAATGGAATAGAACATCCAGAAATAAAACCACATGCCTACAGTCAGCTGATATTTGGCAAAGGAGTCAAAGACATACAGTGGAAGAAACATGGCCTCTTCAACTCCTGGTGCTGGGAAAACTGGGTGGCCACGTGCAGAAAACTAAAAGTGGACTCTAGCTTATCACCATGCACCAACATCAACTAAAATGGACCTTGACATCAAACCTGAATCTCTGAAACTACTGCAGGACAGAGTAGGAGAGACACTTGAACTTATAGGCATAGGCAGGAACTTCCTGAACAGAGTCCCAGGGTCACAACAAATTGGAGAGAGACTCAACAAATGGGACTACCTTAAAATAAAAAGTTTCTGCACAGCTAAAGCTAGAGCAACCAAGCTATAAAGACAACCAACTAACTGGAAAAAATATTTACCAGAAATATATCAGACAATGGGTTAATATCCAGTATATACGAGGAACTCAAGAAACTAATCCCTCCCAAACCTAACAAACCAATTACTAAATGGGCAAGGAAACTAAAGAGAGACTTCTCAGAAGAAGAGATAAAAATGGCAAAGAAACACTTGAGGAAATGTTCACCATCCCTGGTTGTGAAGGAAATGCAAATAAAGACTACCCTGAGATACCACCTTACCCCAGTCAGAATGTCCCACATCCACAAGTCAGCCAACGGCAAATGCTGGAGGGGATGCGGAGAAAGAGGAACCCTATTACATTGCTGGTGGGAATTTACACTTATAAAACCACTTTGGAAAGCAGTCTGGAGGGTCCTCAGAAAGCTAAATATTGACCTCCCTTATGACCCAGTCATACCACTTCTAGACATTTATCCTGAACAACAGGAACCAGTATACAAGGACTCATGCACCTCCATGTTTATTGCTGCACTGTTCACAATAGCCAGGATATGGAAACAACCCAGATGCCCCACCACAGATGAATGGATCCAAAAATTGTGATATCTATACACAATGGAATATTATGCAGCCATTAGAAATGACAAAATAATGGCATTTGCAGAGAAATGGATGGAGCTAGAAGAAATCATGTTGAGCGAGGTAAGCCGAGAGTAAAGAGACAAACGGCACATGGTCTCCCTGATAAGTGGATGTTAAATCCAAAATATAAGGTGATATGACAAAATTAATGAGACTTAAGAAACAAAGGACTTCCACTCATCTGGTCAAATCACTACTAAACAACCCCATGCTGCTGATCACATATATGGTGTGTGTATATATATATATATATATATGCACACTGGAGGGAAACCAGGAGGATAACACAGAACTAGACAGAATCAGGGAAAAACATACAACAGCGGGACCCATCAGCTGCACTGGACATTGATCAAAATGAACTAAGCAACTCAATGGCAGCAATGGGAGGGAGAGAACAAGTGGGAAAGACGGAACATCTGATGCTATGCAAAACAAAAGAAATGTACATGTCACTCAATATTGAAGAAATAACCACATGCAAATCTCATAGAACTCGTAAACGTTATAGACCCCAATAGACAATTTGCCCCATGAAAGTTAAAATGTGTTTGTGACTTCAAATAAGTATCACTATCCCACAATACTGTGAAATTTGGGAAATTATGTAATCATTTAATCACAATAAAGAATTTGAAAAAATCTCTAAAACAGCAGTGTCACATACAAACACACATACACAAGCATTAACATGCACTAACACACACATACATACACAACCATTAACATCACAATTCTATTATTACTAGCTGCAATTAGAAAAATATGAAAATTAATTGTTTGGAAGCATATTTATTTGATAAAAAATGAAAAATATTTGCCTATTCACTAACAGGTGTGGATATATTATTGTTTGTAAGGTACAAAACTGCAACTGACACAGATAAAATGGCCTAGGTTATTACTTTATGGAATATGAAATACTAGAATCCAAATGATTTAATCAGGTTTTTTTTCCTACTTTGTCTATTTTTTTTTTCTATTCTGCTTGAAAAAGAAGGGCTTGGTCATTGATTGTTATAATCCTAATACCATCCTATAAGAAAGTTTTCTTACTTAGAAGTTCTAGAAAAGAATGTCAAAATAATACAATTCTATTAAGTTCCTACACCCAGTTCTGGCTAAAACATAATAAATTTTATTGTTAGTGGGAACTTGAACCAATAAAATCATTTCAGATAAGTTTTTAGAACCTGAGAGAACTATGTACAAAATCTTTTGAAGTCACATAGCATACATCTCTAAACAAGAATTTTGGTACCAAATATCTAATTCGTGGATCATGATGTAAGAAAATAATCTGAATAGGAAAGTCTTATTCATTCAAAATTAGTCACAACTATATATATATATATATATATATATATATATATATATATATATATATTTCAAAATTCTGAAATCACATTGCAATATAAATATTAATTTATGAATGTGCCTCAAAAATATTATCAGAGTAGTAAATATTATTTTCAAGGTTTACTATCTATATACCATTTGGTAACTTTTATCCAATTCTGTGGTGTCATATTCTTCATTGTTTCCCTCCTTGTTTATGAATTCTTTTTCTATAAAACACCTCAAATGTTATTTTTATATCATATGTAATGGTACATAATTACTCTAAGAATTTTATCACATTGTCCTACACATGATTCCCACGTGTTCTGGTTATTTTAAGCTTATTTATCATCACTCAAATAATCATCTACTTAGAAATAGTGTTCGCCAGCAGAGCTTTACCTTGGTCTCATTCACTGGTCATTTGCTTTGGTGGCCTTCATGCATGTTGGCTAGAGCAGTATGTGCATATTCTATCACCTTTATTATACCCCTTTAACTAAATTTCATTAGCTTTATCTCTACTAAGTTGGCATTTTACTCTTGTCATATTACTTTCCACCATGATCCCACAGATATAGTATATGCCAAAAACCACTTTTAACACATTATGTTAGTAATTCATCTAAAATAAAAATCTTCCTGGTATGTTTATAGTTCTTAGCATATCCAGAAATAACCAATGCTCTTTTACAACAGGTCAAGAGGCATTCCATTATGTTGTACCTCATTTTTATTTGAAGTCTCCTTTTGGATACAACAATTAGGACTAAATACATCAGTGAAAAGCTTTATGTATATATATACATATATACACACACCATATATGTGATCAGCAGCATGGGGTTGTTTAGTAGTGATTTGACCAGATGAGTGGACGTCCTTTGTTTCTTAAGTCTCATTAATTTTGTCATATCACCTTATATTTTGGATTTAACATCCACTTATCAGGGAGACCATGTGCCGTTTGTCTCTTTACTCTCGGCTTACCTCGCTCAACATGAGTTCTTCTAGCTCCATCCATTTCTCTGCAAATGCCATACTGTTATAAAGTAATCCCTAAGTTTCCATTGTGTTAAAATACACTAGATTTTATTGTTGAAAAGTTTAGTCTTTCTATAATTCTGCCATAATATTAGGTTCTCTCATTAAATTATGTATCATTCTGGGTCTAATTTGTAGATATAATTTTTATCTTTTCCTGTATCTTGAAAAACATGTAAGTAAAAAATTGAATTAGACTTTGTTACTGTATGTTAGACAGTTATCAGTTTGAACCAACAACCTACAGACTGGTTTGTTTTGTTTTGTTAAAAAATGGGACTAATATAGATCTCTTTAAGAAGGCTATGTAGACAATTTTCACATTGCTATGCTTGAAAATCCCTAAGTGCTAACCATATTGACAACACAAAGTAACTTATAAACAGAGATAACCATTAATTCTCAGTTACAGCCTATTTATTTGTAAAGAAAGAAATTTAATAATTGAAGTCAATCCTTCAATAATTAATCAAGCAGAACATGGAATTATCATATATTTTTCTTATCACTTACTTAAATTAGTTTCCTTTTTAATTGTGAAAATACCATACAGAGGGGTTACAATTACATGGGCCAGGTAATGAGTACATTTCTTATCAAGCATTGTTGCCTCCTCCTTTGTCTTTTATAAATATGGATTTACAGTGACTTTACTTTTTAAAATTCAGTTTAGTATACTTGAAATTCTTATCTTATATCTGACTTAAAGTCCTCCTTGCTGAGATGATGAATTGAAATATTCTGAGATGGTAAATTGAAATATTCTGTTTGCTAAATGATGGCCCATGTTTTGCATTTATAGAAAGGCAGCAAGGGTACATTTAAGATTTGAGCATTTCTTAAGAGATACATTTTGGCTTTAAGAACACAATGTTTAATTGAAAAGCAGCAGGTGCAAGGAAAGCATTCATATTTCTATTTTTTTCTTCCAGAAAATAAGATGAGAGATACCCTCCTTGTTCCAGACAAAATGAAAACATTTAATGGAGAATCATAGTTGAGACAATTCTCCATAAACAGATCTCATTAAAATAAAATTTTTCCTTCTTCTTTGGCCTCTATGTATAATTTAGCTACTTTTCCATAATTGCTTCTCCTGGTTAAACCTAAATAAAAGTACGTTGAATTCATTTCATTCTTTTGTTCTTTTTTAAAATATTTCCTCTATGTGTGTGTGTATGTGCTTGTGTGTGTGTGTGTGTGCTTGTGTGTGTGTGTGTGTGTGTGTGTGTCTGTGTCTGTGTCTGTGTCTGTGTCTGTGTCTGTGTATTAGAACTGGTGATTGGTAGATTGAATGTATGGCCTCAAGCCTTGTGTTTTCACTGGACTTGTTTATTCATGTTTCGCACTCTAACATTTGAGACAGGCCTTCAATTCAGCAACACGCCAACTGATTGGAAATGGAATCTCATGAACTTTTCTGCCCTGGTTGACTTCTAACCTCTACTTGTCAGCCTGAATAGTGATTCTGCATTTCTTTTGAGTACTCTCACATCACCTAAAATTTATATTGAATCTGAAAGTTTAATCTTTCCTATCAAACTTAATCCTCAAACCCAACTAGAACCCTAAACATTTGAGGTAGAATTTTAAGCCTCCTCCATGGGTTAACAATTCTCAAACTAGTTTTTCTATATATGTTTTTAAAATAAACATTAGAATAGAGACTCTGCTAAAATCTTTGGGGTGAAATGTGCTCAAAGAATAATGAAAACACATTAAAAAGTACTTAGATGTCAGTTAGAAGGTAATAAAACTGGGTAATCTGAGATATTTTGAGCATCAGTGAAGAATTAAAAACCATAGAATGAAGCTATACAGAAGTAGAACTGTTTCTTGCACTAGAAATCCAGTACTTCAGGGAATGGTGGAATTATGCCTGTAATCTTAGATATCCAGAATGTGGAGAGAGTATAAGAATATCCTGGTTCTAGAGCAGCCTTGGCAAAATAAAAAGTAAGACTAATAAAAATGAAGCTGTATATAGTGGTACATGACTACAGTCCCACCTACTTGGGAGGCAATTAGAAACAGGCTTTGCCAGGTAAAATTGTTAAATACTATCTAAAATAAATCAAAACTAAAGGGTATGGAGGTGTGGCTTAAGTGATAGAATACTTATCAGCAAATGTGAGGTCCCAAACTCAAACCCATTAATGATTCTTTTTTTTTCCTGTACTTACAGTCAATTCCTTTTCTTAAGTGCTCCTACTCCAATTTAGTGAAGAAAAGCTTTCAGATCTTGGTTCTCCAAGTGTTCAAGTGTTACTTGTCTTCTTACCCTCCCCCCACCTCCCCGTGAGGAATGATCTACAACAGGATGTCTTTTCAGGGATTCATAACTGAAGGACCTGAAGTATGAAGAGAAACATTACATTTGGTTCAGTTGTGAGTGAGGCAATCCTTTTTTATTCAACCTTGTAACAAATCCTGAAAAAATATTTGTATCTCAAATTGTTTGTTGCTCGCTTCAGAACCCCTTTGCTTTCAGCTGGAGTCTTGTTGGCATATGAAGAAACTAGTGTTTCTTAACCCTAAGTATTGAAATGATTTCTATCATAAGATGTTTTGAGATGAACTCAGCATCATTACAAATGAACACTTTATGTATACTGGCTGTAAACCAATCATCATCCCACATTCTTACATGTAGATGATCAAACTGTTTTGCTTGGAACTAGAAATTTCTTATGACTTCTATGTTAAATAATCATAGAAAAAGAAAAAAATCACATCAAAATTATTTCAACCTGATCAATATATCTAGACTTTATTTACATAGTCTATTTTAAAAACATATGACTTTAAATAAAAAAAATACAGCCCTGATATCTCTACGCCAATAACTACATTGGTATAAAATTCAAAGAATATAGAACCAAATTTGTGCTGTTCCACAAGCCAGTTAAACTTCCCAGATACTCTTATGATCCTTAGAGAGTCACTAGCAAAAAGTATTGCCAAGTAGAAAGGAAACTTAAGGGGTCACTGAAGTAAACTGTCAGAGAACACTAGATAAACAAGGAAAACAAAGATTTATAAAGTAACTGTAGAAGGAGAATACGTGGGTGTGAAATATAAAATTGGCTCCTGAGGTTTCCCTGCAGATATAGTACCATCAGTTTTATTCAGAAAGGAGGCAGAATGCTACCTGATGACATTAAAACAAGTGCAGATTGAAAGTAGAGAGCATATAGGAGACCAAAATGATGCAACACAGAACACCATCTCATTCATAACATTGATATCTATATAACTGTAGACCAGCAATCCACTTTCTGACTGCATTCTCCTTTTGTCACTGGCTGATGTGCATTGTGTTGATATCAAATTCCATCCTCAAATAGGATATATGGCTTTGCAATCAGATTCTTCCATGGGAAAGCAAAGGCTGTGTGTGTCCTGATGTATCAAGGGTATAAAGTAATGTTTCTCTGAAAGCCAGAGCATTTATGTGTAAGTACAATGTGCATAGTACATCTGCACCATGGCTGCTGTGAGCAGAATATATACTAGAGTGAAATGTTAAGCAATTCTCAAAGCAAGAAAACTATTCTACTTTGGATTTCTAACGTTCATAATTCCAAGTTCATGGACAAATAACTTTTTTACGTCTTATACACTTTTGTTTAAAATTAAGACAGTTTACAAAGTCATTTATGCAATTTCTGAGTTCTGATTCAAAATACACATAGAAAAATATCTTTGAGAGCTCAGTCCATACAGAAAAAAAATAAGCAAATATTTAACTCTTTAAATCATAATGGATCAACTACAGCTTATTTTCTTGGCACACAACAAAGAAACTCTTATGTATAAAACTCAAATGATATGCAAAGCCCCCAAAGAACATATAAATCTGAAACATGATGCGTACCCTGCCCTCAAAGCCACCTTCTTTTTCTCTTCTTCGACCAATACCTGGGGATGTCTCAGCATGAGCTGACAATGGAGGTCACACTTCCCTGTTTGATTTCTTCCTTCTTTTTCTGCTAGGTTCTATAAGCAATTAGAAGCATTGAGAACATTTTGAGGCCAATTATTTTTTTCTAGTATGCCTCCACTCAAGTCAAAAAAGCCTCCACACCTCAGTTAAAAGTCTGACTTTAGTGTAGTGGAAAAAATGTTAGGTGAGAAAGGAATATCTTATTATTACAGAAAATAACAATATAATGAAAGAGAGTCTTCAAAGGAATAAGGAAATCAACTAGGGGGATTCCTACAGGCCAAACCAAGATATTTGAGCATCAAAATTAATAAAGATAACTATGGATTTTAATTCACTAGACATATATATATAATGTATAAACCTTTTGAGACTTTATGTGCAGGTATTGATATATTCTTTTCATTGCAGTTGAATGACCAAAAGTACAGAAAAATTATGATTATGTTAGCAAATCATCTGTAGCTATTAACATGAAGATTAATTCTTTCTTTTTAAGTGAAGTCCCTCACTTTAAAAGCTAGGTGAGGAACAGAGGAATAGGATGATCCCATTATATGTCTCCTACAGATTACTGAGAACAAAAGATAATAATAGAATTTCATAGTAGAGAGACATCCACAGGTAGGCACCTCTGACAGACATCATCTATATTCTAATACAAGGCCAGCTCTCTTCTGAGGACTGCTTGACAAACATGCACAATCTGCATCTTATTATAAAGAAATACAGAAACATCCAGCTTAAGGACGTTTTACAAATCAAGTTCCTTTTCTTCTTCATGAAAGACAGGTTCAACTAGAAAATATAACAGCCATAAAGTCTACCAATGAGATCACTCATGAGACATGTATACAATCTCTGGATCAAATCAAGGTTGTGATTTTTATTTTGAAATATATATAATGATAACTATTAAGACAAAGTTGAGGTTCATAAAAATTCATAATAATATATTCACGTGGAAGGGGTATTTTACCTCTAATAATATATTTATGTGGAAGGGGTATTTTACCTCTAAATTACTTGGAAATGATTTAGAAAAGGTGTAGCAATCATACACACACACACATATACATACAAAAAGGAATACAAAGAAATATATGGGAAGACAAAATACAATCACCTGCTAAATCTAAGTAACACTATACTAGAGTGACCTGTGTTATCCTTGCAGTTTTTTCCTGAATTTAATTGTTTAAAAAAAGAGTTGGGCCGGGCGCTGGTAGCTCACACCTGCAATCCTAGCTACTCAGGAGGCTGAGATCTGAGGATCGCGGTTCAAAGCCAGCCCGGGCAGGAGAGACCGTGAGACTCCTATCTCCAATAAACCACCAGAAAACCGGAAGTGGCGCTGTAGCTCAAGTGGTAGAGTGCTCGCCTTGAGCTGAAGAGCTGAGGGACAGTGCCCAGGCCCAGAGTTCAAGCCCCACGACCAACAAAAATAAAAGAGTTGGGCTGGTAATGTGGCTTTGTGGTAGAGTGCTTGCCTAGCATGCATGAAGCCCTGGGTTCAATTCCTCAATACCACGTAAACAAAAAAGGCCAGAAGTGGTGCTGTGTCTCAAGTGGTAGAGCACTAGCCTTGAGCAAAAACGAGGCTCAGGGACAGTACCAATGGCTGAGTTCAAGCCCCAGAACTGGCAAAAAAAAAGAGTCATTTCTTAAGAGTGCATTTCAATAAGCACTATTTTATATAGCCATGTGCACATAGCTTTTGAGCTATTGTGATCCCCTACTAAGAAGTTCATAGACATATTCTAGTTATTACAAATGAAGGATACCATGTTTTTTGGGGTCTGGCTTGCTTCACATAATACATATTTTTCCAAGTCTTTCCATTTCCTAACAAATGGGGCAATGCCATTCTTTCTGATGGAAGCATAGTATTCCATTATGCATATATACCACATTTTCTTGACCCATTCATCTACTGAAGGGCATCTTGGTTGGTTCCATATCTTAGCTATGGTAAATAATGCTGTATTCCCTGTTGACACTGTTTTTTTTTTAATTTCTGTACCCTTTATCATGTGTATAAGTTTATTTGATTTGGAGAAGGGAAGGGGAATCACAGAAAGGATGGGGCAAAGGGTAAACCAATGCAACAGCGATAATTACTAGATACTATGTTGGAAATGAACTTTACAACCTGAGCGAGAGGAGAATAGGAGGGGAAATGGGAGAAAATGGTAACACTGTTGAAAAAGAAATGTACTCATTATCTGAGTTACATAACTATAACCCCTCTGTACATCAACTTTACAATATTTTTTAAAAGTTCACTTTCCATCAGTCTCTTCCCTCTCATATTTCCAATCAGTTCCATGTTATATATAACATCATATATTAAAAATATATTGTATATATTTATGATGATCATATCTAGTTTCTACAAATGAAAGAAAAAATTAAGTTATATCCTTCTTAACCTAGATTACTTTTCTTTAACTCCTGATAAGCAAATATAAGACTTAATTAATTAAATGACACATTCATTCTTTAAAAAAAAAAAAGAATGTTAACCCCAAGACAGGGACACAGTGGTTTTTTCTTTCTTGTTATTTTTCCTAACATATTTATAATGTAATATGTGATTTTTTTGTTTCTTTATATGTTCCTCCCCCATGGTTTTCACTGTATTTGATGTCCGTGCCCTGTACCTTGTGTATACATTTCTCCAGCTTGGGGAGGGGAAGGGAAAAAACAAAATGCTTAAATAGGGATACAGGTTGACCCATTGTAACAATGAGATGTACAAGACATTATGTTGAAAACTGAACTTTACAATTTAGGTAGGGAGGGGGGAGGAGGGAGGAGTGTAGTTGTGGAGGTGGGAGGGAAGAGATGGTAGGGGAAAAACAAAGGAGGAGGTAACAATGCTTGATAGGAAATGTACTCTTTACCTTGCTCATGTAACTGTAACCCCTCTGTACAGTATTTTTACAATAAAAAAGTATTTAAAGAAAAAGAATGTTTCTTCTAATACACCAAATGAAATATGCATCATTCTTGATGATACCTCAAAAGATGCTCACATGTTTTTTTCTCTCAACTTAGTCTGATCATAAATATTCATCCCTATTAAGGAAAATATAATTTACTGACTCAAGTACTAGTCTATTATGAAGTACTGCACAATACTTTTTAATTACAGTTATGTCTGCAGCACAAAATCAATAGCAAACATATCTAAATTACGTTATTAATGCTGTAAAAGGCATTAAGTTTGATATTGTATTATACAAATATAAACATTTTTCAGCCAATATCATGAGATCACATGCCTCATTTGTCTTGAAATAAGAAAGTCAGACGGTATCGGGTAATTTCTAAAAGACTTTATTTGTTCATTCTTCATATCTCCTGCTTAGAATACATTATTAGATTCGATAGATTGTGTTTAGGTTGTTTAATGATTAAAAGATACCTCATCTATTTTTATAGTTATCTAAAGGGATGTTCATGGGATAAATTTAGATTATTTAGCTGCTCCTCTGAAAGATAAGGTGTACTGCTACATTTTATATATGCTGTAAAATTGTCAAGTCAGCAGGATAACATTTCTATTAGTGAGGGTGTGCCTTTATCATCCTCAGGGAAGAGGAAAAACAACATCAAGAGCTAGTATTCTCTTCCCCATACCATAGCTTATAAAGCTCTTTCAACAGGGTCCTTCAGACCTACCATGTGGCCCTTGAGAAAAAAAAATATTTTTAGCTATTCAAAGACTAAAAGAACTACAGTCATGCTAATGTCTTACACCAACATATCTTACTCAGAGATAAAGACACACACTCTTATCCGTGTGCCAGTGGCTCACACCTGTAATTCTAGCTATTCAAGAGGCTGAGATTGGAGGGTCATGGTTCAAAGTCATCCCAGGCAGGAAAGTCCCTGTGAAATTCTTATCTCCAATTAACTATGAGAAAACCAGAAATGGAGCTGTGGCTCAAGTAGTATAGCACACGCCTTGAGATGATCAACAAAAGAAAGAAAGAAAGAAAGAAAGAAAGAAAGAAAGAAAGAAAGAAAGGAAGGAAGGAAGGAAGGAAGGAAGGAAGGAAGGAAGGAAGGAAGGAAGGAAGGAAGGAAGGAAAGAACATAAAGACACCAATATTTCAATTAAAAGAAATTTCAAAAACCTCAAAGATAAAATATAAAGTAACTTCTGAACTTTATCACTCAAGAGCAACTCAGATTTGCTACCAAACTAATAGTATGGATAATATTTAACATATGAGTGCCTAATATTTCTGACTGTGAATTTGGTAGTTAAGATCTATTTAGTACTCATAAAGCCAAGTAAGATATTAAGGCACAAACAAATTATAAAATTTGCATGAAATTACATACACTCAAGCCTTAAAAAGCAGAGTATTTTAAAGTTAAGACAAAAACAATAACAAAAACAACAACAAAAATGGAAATCCTATAAGAAGATAGAATGGTCAAAGTTGGATAGAGACTGACATACAGTGATGTATGCTTTATTTCTTAATTATAGGGATTTGGGGGAAGGAAAGCGAAAAGATAGGGATAATATGGTTGATTGAATCCAAATTACAGTGAACTAATTGTGGATTCTTGAAGACAAGAGGGACTAAGCAAACCTTTCAGCAAAGGAATAGCAAAATCAAAGCAGTGCCTGGAGGAATAAGAAGATTAATGGCCAATGTTAATTTAATTTCTAAACTGCTGTTAAACTCTAACCTTGGCACCACTTTAGAAGTGGGAGTATGGAGTTTGCTTTTGAGAAATAACATTGCTTTATAGTTCTGTTCACAGATTTACAGTGAGTAAAGGTTCACTTTTTGGCCTCGGTTAGATTTCTCATGAGTGATATGGGACTGTAAAAACTTAAATGAACTTGTTTGGAAACAAAGAGATATATGAATGAAAACTAATATTAATAATATTTTGATAGTATTTTTAATATTTCTATTTTTAATGTGGTAAATCATTTATCCAGCCTGTAAAAGGCCCTGGCTTCATTCTCAAACATAGTCTCCCCAATATTAAAATATATTCACTCCTACTCATACACACACACACACACACACACACACACACACACACACACACACACACACACACACACTCTAAATCTCCCATCATATCCCATTCCTATTATCAACAACCTAATTTAAGCTACCATCATTTCATGTCCAGAACAGTGCCACAACTTTAGATCTTAATTTAACCACAACTTTTGGGCTTTCCTTTCAAATCTACTGTGTCTCTATGATGATAGTCACATCATCCTCAACATTTGTTCAGTAGTTCTCAATAATTCATCAAACAATTGCAGATTTCTTTATCTGGAATGTATGGATTTCCAAAATTCTTATCCCTGAGGAGAAAAATCCTGAAACATGCTAAATCCACAAACAAGCATACATTTCTCTCAACTGTTTGAAACATAGTTTGCTATTGTGTTGAAGCAAATTGTTGATACCTCAACTAAAATATGAGCTAATGTCATACACTTTAAGAGGGCTTGCTCAAATTATGGTCTCCTATTTTTCTTTATTAAGTGTTCTGTCCCCTCTTAGTGGTTATCATTCACAACTGATCTTAGGCAAGGCCATCTGATCACATTATGCCATTCGTGGTAGAATCTAGTAAAAAAAAGAAAAGAAAGAAAGAAAGAAAAGAAAGAAAGAAAGAAAGAAAGAAAGAAAGAAAGAAAGAAAGAAAGAAAGAAAGAAAGAAAGAAAGAAAGAAGAAAGAAAGAAAGAAAGAAAGGGAGGAAGGGAGGAAGGGAGGAAGGGAGGAAGGGAGGAAGGAAGGAAGGAAGGAAGGAAGGAAGGAAGGAAGGAAGGAAGGAAGGAGGGAAGGAAAGAAACAAAGAAAGAAACAGAGGTAGACATAACATTCTTGACCTAAGAAATCATGTAGGTGATTTAGCCTTGTAATGATTCACTTTATTTATTTATTTATTTTTGCTCTTCTTTCCCTCTCACTAGGTTGATCTGTTACCCTAATTGGACAATAACCAGTCCTAAAGCTCTGATTTCTCCTGATAGTACAGTGATGTGCATTCGTAGCAGATATTTCTGCTAGCAACACTCAGAGCTTTATAATGTAGCTATTCCCAGTCATTTATTCTTCAAGTCATATTCCAACTTTGCCTAGTCATTCAACTGTATTATGCCTAAGGCCACTAAATGTAATCAACTTTCTTTTTTTTTTTTTACTCTCTGTTTAGAAACTTTGACTACTATTCCTGATTTTTCTATTATCTTGTGTTATCAGACAAATATCTCCAAATTTAGCCAAAAGAAACAACTAAAAAAGTGATCTAAATTTTGAATTCTGTGTTCTTAGCATTATTCATTTTAAGCAAAATTAGATTGAAAACTCAAATAGTAGTGTACAGAATATAAAAAATATTAACACAATTTTCTAGTGTTTTCATAGTTCTTTAGAGAAATATGCTCAGATTTGCTCTGGGTAAACAGCCAGAGCAGGGATACAAAGAAAAATACAGGTCATTATTTTTTATACCATTAGCTTAGCTATAAGCTTCGGCCATTTTTTTGAGTGGATCCTTTCTTTTTTTTTCTTCTTTTTGTACCTGAGTTATAGTTGCTATGCTATAGTTGTGTGCACTTGCAGGCCTACAGATGGCTTAGCTATGAAGTACCACTGATCATGAAAATGATCTTACATTTCCTAGCAGAATTATTTATCTAGAGGGAATTTCCTCATTCTGTCGCAAGATTGGTTTCTACTAATTGTGGCTTTGCCTGTTTTCCCTTTTGTTTTACATCAGTCTGCCATAATATCTCTTAGATTTCTAATTCCATAAATTTCTTGTGCATTTTCCCCCAGAGTACGTATAATATCTGCATTTCAATAGCTGAGTCACCTTGAAATCCACCCAATAATGCTTTTGAGTACTTTCAGCTGTCCAATTTTTTGTAACCTATGCTATAGCTGTTCCAATCTCTAAATGGTGGTTCCCCAATTGTCTTACTTGTCTGCAGCTTGTCAGGAAAACAGGTTTTTTTTTCCAAGGGGAGGGGAATTTTGATTTGCTCGGGGCTATTCATTCTAGATTTCCCAAGAGATCTCTCATTTTCTTGTTCTGTTGGATCTCTTTGTGAGTCAGTTTTTGACTTCCCTAACATAGTAACCACTGAAGCTTCTTTCTTTATAGTGTTATTCTTGTATTTTTAAGAACAGTATTTATTTCACATACTTCTGGAGGCTGAAAAGTCCAAAATCAAGCTGCTAGCAGATTTGGTGTCTCAGGGCTCATTTCCTATTTCATAGATCATTGGTTGTTTTATTGTTGTTGTTATTATTATTTCTGTGTTTCCCATGTCAGAAAGAATGAGGAAGCTTTCTAGGACCTCCATTTTAAATGAACTAATTTCATCCATGAGATTCTCTTCCTTGTGGCTTTTAAAGTCCCTTCCCTTTTATAGTATTATTTTTAAATGGAATTACATATGAGTATACATTTCAAACCACTTGCTTTGAACATTGGATTCACAGACTTTAAAACCTGAAGTTTTCTTACGAAGTTCATCTAACTTTCTCTATCCCCCAGTTATTCTCAAAAGTATTCTCAATGATTTCAAAACACAAATTTTCTTATATCCCTACTAACCCTATAATAAACCTATTTAGAGATATGAATGAAAAAAATCAATCACAAAAATTTGGTTATTCTACCTAGGAATTCCTAGATTCTTTGTTAAAAAAAAAAAAAAAAAAGCTAATGAGCCATCAATAGTGCACCCCTTGGAGGCTGTAAACATTCATTCTTTAGAATCTTAAATCCATCAGGTAGACAAGGATAGAAAGAAACAAGGTATGCTAAGCATGGAAACAAAACAGACTGAGTATGTTGGACAATGTAAGTAACCTGGAAGGATAGGCAAGATGCAGGGTCAGATGGAGGACCCAGTCAGTATGAGTATGTTCAGACACAGTAAGAAAAGGCCAAAACATTTAATTAATTTGCTAAGCAAATTAAGAATTATTCCAATGACTTCAGGAAAAAAATGTAGTTTTTAAGCTGATTTTTAAAACAGTATTTCAATCTTTAAAAGGTGATTTTGATTTGATTATGAAAAAGAAATAGATTAGTGGTCCTATACATATAATAATGAAAGAAGAATATTACCACAAACCATATGAGAGATGAGCAGATCCTAAACCAAATCATAAGCCTGTTAAGAAGAAGTTAAATCTCTGAGCTGTTTGGGAGATTGACTTAGATTTAATGACCATTTGAATGAGGAAATACAGGGGGAAATCTAGCATCTACACTTCTTGATTGATTAGGTGACACTGCTCATACTCATGATAAGAAAAATGGAAGAATTCTCAAGAAATTAGTTTGTGAATCTAGCTATTTTGTTTTCAATGTCTAATAAATTCTGATATATGTATATATATAGAGAGAGAGAGAGACAGACAGACAGACAGACAGACAGAGGCAGAGATGGAGACAGAAAGAGAGACAGAGAGAGAAACAGATGTAGTCCTAGATTTGAAAGTACCATTTTGGATCTCAGGAGTTAAGATACAAATAAAATACAGATTTATGGGTTAGCAGTTCATGAGGTTTATAGATAACTATTTAGGGGAAAGCATACTAAAGATTCACATTTAATCATGTGGTTAACAAGCACAATATCAATATCAAATTGATACTTTAAAAATGTTTAATTTTCTCAGCTCTAAAGTCAGAGAAATCACTCAAGGACTTTGCCTTTAGGGTTCTAGATTATTTCTTCATTTCTATACTAAATATACTGGCCCTAGATTTCTCGTTTTCACTTTATAGTTGCAGGATGGTCCTGGAACTTCACCTCAGAACTACATGCTAGATAGGACACAATACCAATTTTTTAAAAAAAACTTCCATTTGAGAAACCCAAGATTGTACTCCATTGGTAAAAATAGTCACATGATCATAGCTAAGTAATAATGAAAACATATATCTTCATTTTAACACATTGTTGTCATAGGAAAGCAAATTTCTATTAGTGGAGTGCAAAGAGCTAAGAATAGAACCCTAGCCAAGGGCCTCCTCTCCAATAAGCAAAGCACTTTTCTACAGGAGTTAGCAGAAGAAATAAATCTCTGAAGAATATTGAAAAGCCACAGTCCAAATGGCTATTTAATGACTATTTAATGTATTTATGTTTTTATAAACATCAATTTTATTTTCCATAAGCAAGCACATCTTCAGCAAGTTATATGATGACTCATTTCTAGTTTCCTGTATATTCTCCCTCCTAGTCTATGAGTTGCATTTTCCATACTGGGTGGAAGGAGCCTTGTGAAGTCCAAGTTATTAGAATGTGATTGCATCTCTAATTTGCTTGTCTGCGAGTGGACTTATTTCCACATTATGAAGGTATGCCATATTATAATTTTAACTGGAAAGCTCCACAAGCATTGACTCTTGGAGAAATTTTCAATGCTCACGTAACACAATTTTTAAACTAAGTTGAAATTTGAATAAAGCAGATTATCTGTGATATTCTTGTCCCTTTCTACATGTAGCTCTTTCATCCCTTTTCATTCTTCATGAAAGGAAAAAAAAAGAAAGGAAAAAAAAAACACTTCTCATCCTGTATGTAGAAAAAAGAAATATACTCAGCTAAAAAGAAGTTTATTTTGTTTCTGTCTGAGTTTGGAGGGAAATGTCTCGTTGTGTTTATTGTTTCTAAAAGGTTTGGCAGGACAAAGAAAAGCATTTTTTCTTATAAAAACCATAGGGGAAATTTAAATTAATAAAAAGGGAATGAGATCAAGTTCAGGCCATTCCTTTGAAGCTAGCAAGGCAACTCAAAGGAAGTTGAAGAGAACAACCCTGATCTACAAAGTCCCTTTCCACCAATCCAGACCTAAATATGCTTGGAACAAATCAGAGATCTAGTCCAAGCTGTTAAAAATGGTTCTTTCAAATGACCTGGGATTGGAGCTACTGTCATCTTTACTTCAGTATCATTTGTCTTTCTATGTCCCCAATGACTTAGTCTTTCCAAATCTCTTGTGTATAAATAGCCTCTTCCCCAAACATCCCCTTTTTCATATGTTAGCTTCTGACTTAAAAAATAATATAATGATGTCTAAAATCATAGATTTATGAAAATACATGAGAAAAGGAGAGCTTAAGGAACTTCAATATTTAATGACCCAGGCTGAAATAAATACAGAGAGGTGGAAAAAAATCAGAAGACATTGTTCCCAACACATTCACATGATAATGATTCAAATCACACCAATGATTGAAAATGAGGCTGAGTGATACTGAGAAGCAGAGTAAGAGGAATACTAACAATATTCTTTGAATCTGGAGACAGAAAGGTAATTGTTGATTCTATAAAGAACTGTTTTGGAAATGATGAGCCTGGTACTAGAACAGAGTTTTAAGAGTGAAGACTAAGAAATGAGAATCATAATCATAAACATCAATTACGGTGGAATTTTATCATATTTCCATCTCCATCTTTTTTATGCATGGTTTCCCAGATTCACAGCCATGTCAGAAACATGAATGTTAAATCGAAACTTACCTTGATAATTGTTCATTCTTCTACCAGTTGTTCTTTAAAAAAAAAAATCTGTTGTCCTTAAAGAGACTCATGTGCAAGGGCTGAGCATAGTTGCTCACGCTCATTCTCCTGCCTAATTGGGAGATGAAGATTTAGAGTATCACAGTTTAAGATTACTATGAGAAAAATTTAAGCAAAACACCATATCAGCAATAATCCAGGAATGGTAGTTATATCTGCAATCCCATTTTTACAGAAGAATAAATAGCAATACATAGTCCAGGTCAGCCTAGGTGAAAAGAATGAAACCTTACTTTAAATAAATCTAAAGTTTAATGTCCAGAGGTATAGCCCATGTGCTAGTGCAGTTACCTAGCAAGCTCAAGACCCTAAGCTCAAACATTAATTCTGCCAAAAAGACAAAAATATCATAACCAGCAATATCACATACTAGACAAAGCCATAGATTTCAATTTCTGAATCTCAAATCCACCTCTTGCTCTATAGACAGAAGTAAGATATTAGCTTGCCTTAGCCCTTATTAATTCATTATAAAGCATCAGTAATGAAATCTCTCTCACAGAGGTACTTGGGATTTGAGCTTGCATAAGTGAAGGAAAATGCACCATTATGCACACCACAAAATGCACACATTGCATAAGTGAAGGAAAATGATCACCATTATCCTTTCCCTAGAGGGTGCATCATCCTCTACCTTCATCTGCTTGTATCCTGTTCTTCTTTATTGCATTGCTTGTATTCTCATCAATGCTTTTCCATTTAATTCCTTTGTCTCTGAACTAGAGTTTCTTCAGCTCATCTTATAGACAACTTCCAGTATGAACTTTCTAACAGGTAGATATGGTTATATTGTTGCCGTACTTAAATCCCTTAAAGTATTTTAATAGTTCCAGAATAAAGCTCAAATTTCTGAGATTTCATGCAAAGCCATCACATCCTTATGCCTGTTCTAAATTCAGCTCCATTTCCTACAATTTCCCCCACACGAACACTTCACGTCAACCCTATCAACGTTCCCTTCTCAAGCACACAGGCATTATTCTACTTCCTCTTAGGCAGGTTGTTATTACTGTGCAGAGAGTTCTTCTTAGCCCCTTGCCAAACTCAAATGTAGTTTCCACTGAAGATTTTCTGCAACATGCATTTGATCAATACGGATTTTCTCTGTGCTCTGACAATGTCCTGTGAATGTTTTTCTTGTACAGTGGGTTAAAGCACAGATATTGGAATAATATTGAGTGGATTCATATAACCAGAGATGATCTTTACTAGTTATGTGCCTTAAAGTTATTACTTTTACTACAATTCACTGTTCTCATATGCAAAGTGAGAATCATAAGGATATTGCTGTGAGAAATAGATGAGTTAATGTGGGTGAAGAACAACACTCAGTAAATATCAGTTGTGACATGTTAGCTGGGTGATAAACCACTCCAGTCTACACTCTGTTGATACATTTGTTAGTTCTTTTAATGTTATAGATTTTGCTCCAGTGCCTATATATGTTCAGTAGATGTTGAGTAATGAAATATACTGAATAAGAAAAAAATAAATGTGCCATATTCTGTAAGAGACCTAAAAGTGCCAGTATAAATCAAGAAGTTGTTTGGAGACTAAGAAAAAATCTCTGTATAACTAAGTAAAGAGGAGAAAAATATTTCTAGAATGGCTGTGTGTTATTATTTCTATTCCATTCTTGAGTATTGGCTGAGGAAATTTATTATGGTAAATGGCAGTAATGACAGGGCAGGAAGACATTTATTATTACTTTTAATGGGAATTTGGACATATCTATAAATCTTAATTGAAAATTTACTTTTATTAACAGTATAAAAATGATCATTTTTTTAAACCTTGGTTTAATCATAAAGCTTAGACATATATTTTTTATTTTAAAACACACAGTGTCTATCTATAAAAGAAGTTTGATTAAATATTTGAATGTACTCAAGAAGTCTGAATAAGGGTGCTGCTTCTGAAAGAAGACCCAGATGTTTTGTGTCACTGGAAATCAGAGATAGAGATACAGACAGACAGACAGAGACCAGAATCTTGTGAGACCTGAGCTGACAATTTAGGGAAAGAAACAAAGCATTCTGTTCCTATAGCCCAATCTTAACCAGGAGATGAAGAAGACTATTCACAGGGATGATGGTGAAGAGAAGTCAGTAACCTATGATCTACCTGGATGTTCCAAATCCATCTACTGAAGAGTTTTGCAGTTGTAGAAGTTTGTTAGCTATCTGTTTTAACTACCTGACTTCTGCGCAATACCTCTCCTTTAGAAAAGGATTTAACATTTCTCTCACTGACATTCTACTCTCAGGCTGCTAGATCCAACTTGGGAAGTAAACTATTGAGTGTGTATTACACTCAGGGTTAGAAACCTCTGCACATTCCCATTTCTGGGACTTCACAAATACTTGCACTGCACTGGCTTGAGGGGAACCTGCCTTGTGAAGCTAATGTTATCCACCTGTGACTGTGAAAAGTCTAGGGAATGCAAAGGCTACTTTTGAGTCAGATCTAAGCATTTGCCCTCTGAGACCCTGGCTAGCTACGTGTAGATTTATGCCAGTCCCAGGACTGGCGGTAGACACCTACCATGCGCTTCCTTCATCTAACTCACCAGCTTCTTGCTGTCAGGACTGGGAAGGAACACTGTGGTTTCCCACATGTATCTTCCTGCTGAGGAAGCACTGAGCAACTCCAAGCCCCGGCTGATGTCCAAATGCACTATCTCTGACAAAGGTAACTTGAGAAAAGCCTTGTCACGTGTAGCAACTGAAAGGGTGAGGAAAAAGATAGTTGTTCTGGATACCCTGGAACCAAAGACGGTATTATGAACCAAAAACAACACCCCAATATTTCTGCCAGAGAAAGCTGTTTATCAAGAAATTATCGTATAGAATTGCTAGAGATGATTACACCATCAAATGGGAAAATTTTAATATAGACACAGTGAGATAAAAGTACAGATAACATAATGTCAACAAAATAACACAAATCTAGCAACAGATCTCAAATACATCATTATGAACAAAATGCCTGGAAGAATTTACACACATGTTTTCAAGAATAAAAGTCACAATCTTAAAATAACTCATCAATTTGCTGTTTAACTAAAATAAAGAATTTATAAGGAGTGAGCCATGGTAATTCAAGGCTGTAATCCCAAATCTCAGCTACTAGAGGCATGGTAATCCAAGGGGTTATAGTTCAAGGATAGCTTAGATAAAATGGTTAACAAGAAGCAACTATAACAAATAAATTGGGTGTGACGGTACATATCTGTAATCTCAGCTACACATTATAAATCAGTATAAGGATTACTGTCTGAGGTCAGTCCTGGGCATGCTTGCATGCATATATATAGAAAAGAGAGTCTGAGATATGGCTCAAATAGTAGAACAAATGTGAGATACTGACTTGAAACCCCAGTGTTGCCAATAACAAAAAGGAAAGAAACAAACTTATGAGAATGCTTATTTAAAAGGTTTATGAGATGAAAAGAAGACAGATAGAAAGATTTTTAAAATCCAGAACAATGTGCTGAGGAATTCAGAAAAGAGATATTTTGAAAGAGATCCAAACAGAATTCTTGGAAATTAGTATAACAGAAATGCATTTGATAGCCTCAACAACAGGAAAGGTCTAGTCAAGGAAAAAATATCGCAGTAGAAAACAGGTCTTTAAAAATATCCCATTTAATGAGAAAGAAAGGAAGGAGAGTGAGAAGAGAGGAGAGGAGAGGGGAGGGAAGAGGAAGGGAGGGGACGGAAAGAGAAGAGAGGGGGAGAGGACGGAAGGGAGGAAGGAAGGAAGGAAGGAAGGAAGGATTGAACAGAAACTGAAGAGGTCATTCAAGACCTTTGTTACACCAAAGATGCTTCTTTCTCAGTGCTTTCAGGATAGGTGCTTTCATAAAGTATTCGGGTGTTTACCACATTATAAATGACCCAAAAGATTTTATACATGGTCACTGTATCCTCATGCTTTGCTGAATAAAGAAGAAATGAGTCAAAACCACATTGGTTTGCTTTGTGTACTTACTTTACATAATCTTTAGGGCTCGGCGGTTAAGAGAGAACTCCCTAATTTCCAATGAATCATTTTTTCCAGTAATGGTAATATTACATATTGAAAACCTTAGAATGATTTGCTTTACAAAACACCAAAATAATTTATAAGTACCCAGTTCAAAAGATTTACTTTCTCAAAACAAAACAAATAAACTGATTGGTGGTCATGAATTAACCTTCTCACCCTGATAGTTTAAAATAGGCACAAGGTAATTGCACTCAGTGACAGACAATAACTCACTCCATGGAGCTTAGCAGCTGTTTCTAAGTTCCTACTTCTATCTCCCCTTATTCAGAGAACATGCCAATGGAAAAAGGAAATATCAAAGCTTTTTACAATTGGGTGAAAGAAAAAGCACAAGCATGTTGTGCTAAATCAAAATAAAACAAACATTTAAAAATCATGTTTCTCTGTCAGTACAGATTCTGAAACTATGTATGGTCACTAGAAGATACATTTTCCTCCAAATTTTTTTTTGTCTTAAGTCTTTTAACCTGAGGCATGAGTCCATGTCAATAGATTTGAGAATATCCCTTCATCCTAGCTACTCAATCAAGTCAAGAGGAGAACAAGTTTGAGGACTGCCTGAAGAAAGGTAGTTGTAAGGAGTTATCTCAAAAGATAAAACATTAAAAAGGGAGGGCTAGGAATGAAACTCAAACCATAGAGCATAAAGAGTTTGCCTAGCATACCCAGGGAGACAGCTTTCAATACCCAATATTGCAAAAAAGAATGAATAAATGAATGAATAAGTTAAATAATTTTTAAAGCCAATGTCCTGACTTCTTTAATATGCCGGTGGCCAGCTCTTGATGTTTTCTTTGAGCTCTTCGACCTTCTGATCAAGTTACAGTCTCCTTGATGGACTTACGCTCACCTTTCAGAACTGATGTTGGTTATTTATTTGGCATGATGTAGCTTTCCCATACTCAGCTTACCCAGTCCCATGACTTAAGATTGATGCAACCACTCACACGGCGGTAGAAGAACCTCTACACTCAAAATACAGATTAGACCATTTTTAAATATATAGAATGAAAAGGTTTGATGCTGGACACATTCCTCGGTGCATAATGTGTTTACTAAATTATTTTACTCCCGTTTTAACACATATTGACACTGACTTAAGGATTAATACTCAAAGGCCATGTTAGATGTTGTTATTCATTAAATGCAGCAAAATTCAGATCTTAAAAATAACTGCAGAGGCATGAAAAGTTGAGAATCCTAATAGATATCTAGGAATATATAAATATGGATAAAATGTATTCCATATATTTATTCATTAGATGTAGAACTTGAGCAAATAAAGTATTAAGACTGAAAGATTAAGCACATGAAAGTTTAGAAAGAGCATTAAAATCAATAACTCAGTTGTTGAAAGCAGAGAAAGGTAGACCTATCATTTTTGTACTTTTTTCAAGTTTTTGAAGTTTTACTCAAACTTTTCATAATTACTAACAATAAATTAATACTCCTAAATATAAAAGATAATCCCATAATTCGTTTAACAATTCTAATCATATAAGTTTTTAATCAAATATTTTAAAGAAGCACAAACTATTAGAATAGTTTTACTTTAGAATATAAAATTATTTTAGCATCATAAATAATTATAATTAAACAATAAACATTTATCTTGGTTTCTGTTCTTTTAAATTGCCAATCTCTAAAAGTCTTGTTACAAAAAAAGTTGTATCTCCTTTTTAAAAAGTCTCTCCCAAGCCGGGCGCTGGTGGCTCATGTCTGTAATCCTAGCTATCCAGAGGCTGAGATCTGAAGATCATGGTTCAAAGCTAGCCTGGGCAGGAAAGTCCATGAGACTCTTATCTCCAATAAACCACTAGAAAATCAGAAATGACACTGTGGCCTAAACAGTAGAGCATTCGCCTTGAGCTGAAGAGCACAAGGACAGTGCCCAGGCCCAGAGTTCAAGCCCCATGATCAACAAAAAAAAAAAGTCTCTCCCTTGGAAAAAACAACACTGCATTAAAATAATGCCTTATATAGTATTTTGAACTCTATATAAGCTTACAGTAAATTTACAAAGTTTATTAATATGCTACAGTCACACATAACTGTCTATAGTCAAAAGATTGTAAGAGCGGATATAAAACATAGTTTAGGGAATACGATTTTTTTAGTCATCATTGTAATTAACACTAATAGCTATCGTTTTTTGTTAATCATATGACTACAATGTTGAGTTTTTCTAATTCAAAATCATCTGTAATAATGAGAGTATCATCAAACACTTCTTAGTTGCATTCCTAAAATAGGTCAATTTCAATATCAGAAGTAAGCCAGACTACAACAGAAAAAAAAAATGAATAGATTACCTGCCCATTTTTATAAGCAAAAGCAAATTCAGGTTGAGAGACAATGTGTCCCTTAATTTCAGGTGCTGGATCATGTGTACATATGTGTTTGAGAGAAAGAGAGAGACAGAGACAATGACAGAGATACAGAGAGAAAAAGACAGACAGAGAATACATATACACACAAATGCATATTGCTTCCATAAAATGCTATAGGCACACATATATTTTAAACTTCTGTCAGGGAAAAATTTGTTTAGATTATAGCATAGGGAGGAGATACTCATAAGCAAAAGCTAACCAATGTGACCTTCTATTGTCTTTGAATGCAATGCTTAATTTGTAAGCAAGAAAAGAAGCCCAAGAGCAAATAAAAAAGACAACAGTGAGTACATTTTAGATAAAAGATTAACATGGATAATATGGAACATGGCCTGACAAGAGAAAACTGATGTAGTGGATTTAGGTCTCAGACTAATACAGCTTCTGACCCCAATTCTGACTACATTATCTCAAATAATTAAACATCTGTGACACTTAATCTCTCAGCCTTGATCAATAAGCATAAAGCAGACTGAAGATCATAGGAGATAAATAAAAATGTAATCAGCCTATTGGGAACAAAGATGGGTTTGCCATGGTTTGAATATTCTCTCCAACAATATTGGGCCTTAATTGTCTTTGTAACAGTAGCAAAGTAAGATTTTTAAGAGTTAGCTAAGCCATGAGGTCTCCAGCCTCAATGGTGAGCCTGATGTCATTTTTAAAGACAAAGTTCATACATATACTAGATATTGCAAATAAGGGAAACCATGGGATCTATGTTTCTTTGGGCTTGGCTTACTTCACTTAATATAATTTTTTCCAAGCCTTTCCATTTCCTAACAAATGGGAGACATGTCATTCTTTCTGATGGAGGCATAGAATTCCATTGTGTATATATACCACATTTTCTTGATCCATTCATCTACTGAGGGGCATCTGGGTTGGTTCCATATCTTAGCTATGGTAAATAAAGCTGCAATAAACAAAGTTGTGCTGGTAGCTTTAGTGTGGTCTTGTTTGTAAACATTTGGGTAAATGCCCAAAAGTGGGATTGCTGAGACATAGGGAAGCTCTATGTGAAGTCTTTTGAGGAACCTCCATACTGCTTTCCAAAGTGGTTGAACAAGTTTATACTCCCACCAACAATGCAGTAAGGTTCCCTTCTGTCCACATCCCCTCTAGCATCTGTTGTTGTTAGAGATCTTGATTTTTGCCATTCTAACTGGGGTGAGGTGGTACCTCAATGTTGTTTTGATTTGCATTTCTTTTATGGCTATGGAGGTTGAGCATTTCTTCATGTGTCTATTGGCCATCCTTCTTTCTTCTTCAGAGAAGTTTCTCTTTAAGTCTTTAGCCCACTTATTTATTGGGCAGTTGTTTCTTTGAGGATTTGTTGTTGGGGATGTATGAGTCAAGCAGAAAAGGTCAGATAATGTGATGTTAGGAAAATGAACCCTTAGATATGTATTTAAATGTTTTTTTCTTTCATGCATTTGTTTCTAACGCATTTATAAGATTATTTCTTTGTTGCTTTGTATGTCCCTCCCCCACAGTATAATCCCTGGTTTCACTATATTTCATGTGGGTATAATTTGTGGAGGAGAAGGGGAAAAACAAGTCGTTAAAAAAAAAAATCCAAAAAAAAAAAAAAAGGATACAGGTGGACCCGTTGCAACAATGAGAAGTACAAGTTGTCATGTTGAAAACGAACTTTACTACTTTGGTGGAAGGGGGGGGGGGATTGGGTGGGGGGTCTGGGGGGAGGCTGGGAAGGGATGGGAAGGGGAAACAAAGGAGGAGGCTGCAATGCTTGATAAGAAATGTACTCATTATCTTGCCCATGTAATTGTAACTCCTCTGTACAGTATGTTCACAAAAAATAAAAAATAAATTAAAAAAAAATAAAATAAAATAATAAAGAGAAAGTTCATCCCATTCTTGTTCAGCCTTGTCCTCTCTTTGCCTTTCTGCTTTCAATCATGGGAGGATAGAACAAGAAGCCCTTACCAAATTACAGCCACTGGAATTTGGTTATTTCAGTCTCTAGAATTTTGAGAAATAAATTTCTGTTAATTGCACATCACTCAGTCTCAGATATTCTGTTACATCAACATAAAACAGAATAGACAGTATTTCATAACTGAGACTCCTTATCAGTAGTCACTCTTAGCTTAAGTATTGGTGCTTGACTGTGTCCTCCATTGTCAATCACTTACCTTGTAGATACCAACTATATGATCAAAAGTGTTACCAACACACATACATAGGTAGACAGACAGACAGACAGACAGACAGACAGACAGACAGACAGACAGACAGACAGACAGACAGACAGACAGATAGATAGATAGATAGATAGATAGATAGATAGATAGATAGATAGATAGATAGATAGATAGATAGATAGATGGCGATTGATGAACCATAAGTTCATTTTTTATAGCTGGAACTATAGATCTTGATATTTAAATGCCAAAGATGTCAAAAAATGCTCAATTTAGTAATCTCTAGTAAGTTTGTTTTAAGATTGAGTCTCTTAGACTTCCACTACATACCTATCTACTACACACCTACTATCCCAACACATACATGTACACATACACAAGACTGACTCTTCATCTCACATTCTCTCTGAATTCTGTAAAGTCTAGTGTGGGAGAATGAGTTTGATGTCATCTGGGCTTTAGAAGAAAGGCATTTAGTTTTCATGCCATTTTTTTTTCAGGCATCTCTGCATTGGAATGTGGCTCATCTCCATTTGGTTTGTATTATTCTAATTGCTTTCACTGACCCAGTTAATGGCCCCATGACTGGTTTTAATTGTCATAACCACACAGTCTGCATCCTCTTAGTTCCAAACGTGAATCTTCTTTTGGTATCTTGTGTTCTTCTTCAGTTCTGAACATTTGATGAGGTCTGGATGATGAGGAATCTTATTTATGTTCCCAAATTACTGCGAGATTTCTGGAATGAGACTGGCCTATATTTATCTGAATGAGAATCTCCTTCAGCCAATGCTATTCCTCTCGCTAGGTTCTATTTGGGGCAGTGAGTTTCTCCACAGGGCTGATTCTTTCTACATTAAACTGTGAGTATCTGGGAAAGGAAGTTCTATTACTCACGTATGGGCATTAGCAAAGACTCCCTCTTTTGACGTAAACATTAGTCAGGCTCATCCTCTGCTGTATTGGGCCTAACCTTGAGTGTCCCAGCTTGTCCTCATCGATTCCAGGTTGACAAGAATTCCGCTAAAGCCTTGCACCAGTGGCTTAAGGCGATCAGCCTAGCTATTCAGGAGGCTGAGATTTTAGGATAGTAGTTTGAAGCCAATCCAGGAAGGAAAGTCCATGAGACACTTATCTACAAATAAGAACTAAGAAAGCCAGAAAGTGGATCTGTGGCTCAAGTAGTACAGCACAGCCTTGAATGCAGAAGCTTAGTGGCAATGCCTATGCCTAGCACCACCAGCACCAAAAGAAAAAAAAAGAAAAAGAAAAGACAAAAAAGAAAAAAACAATCCTACTTAATTCTGAGAAAAATTTCCATCCCTGGTAACTGGCCACTTTCATTATCTCATTAATTTATCATTGTAATTATATCTTTAAAAGGAATCATTTGGAAGCAAATCCAATCAAGTAACTTTAAAGACAAAACCTACAGCCCTTGATGTTTCCTTTTAATTTTCTACCATTACCCCTCCCATCTCCCACCTTTCTTTGTTGGATTCAGGGTTTCGTCCAGTCTCTCTTTCTGACTGCAAGACCAAGACCCTTTCCTGCCATCTTTGGACCGATCACCATTGATACATCATGAATATAGCCTGACTTACTATATACCCCCAAGCTTTCCAGAATTTTTTCTTAAAAAAAAATGCCCATTCTCTTTGAACAAGCCCAAGGCTTGAACAAAACAAAACAAAACAAAAAAACAGACCACTGGGCATTTCACCTTACAATATTTCTAAGGTCTACTCAAATTCTTTATCATCTGTTTCCATAGGCTACTCAGGCTTCATCCCATTTTTCTTGTTTATTATACCAACTATTGGCACAAGTTCCACTAGGGTTTAGCAGTTGATATTAAATGAAAGCTTCTGACAAGCTAAAGAAAATGTGTAAAACTTTGGTTTCAGCACATTTTCTGCATTCAGACTACCTTTCCAAATCAGCATGTCCCCAAATTTCCAAAATTTAGGAATTCAATTTGTTTTATTGTCATTTTATCTCTGTGCTAAGGATTTCGATTAATTAAGTAACTAATTGATTTAAAAAAAAAAACCCTCTGGACTGCCCCCTCAGTTCATCCTATAGGAAAGGAATGGAAAAACATTGTTTCAACATCAAAATAGTTTTCAGAACACTTTTCACTTGTTAGAACAGACTCAAAAACATGAATCATTCCAACTCCTTCACATGTGTTTTCATTTTCTCAGCTTTAGCCATATGGTTGTCTCCTTATCTGACTTATATGTTCATATCTAAACTATGTTTCGAGGTGTAGTCCAACTTCTGAGTCTCAATCACATCCAGTCAAAGAAAGAAATTAGTATAGTAATATATCTATATTATTGTCATGTACTAATACAACTCCTGTAATTTTGTTTTTGTGTCTTTTTTATTGCTTCATAATATTAAGTCTTCTAAATATACTTACTTAGAGTGTTTTATTTTCTATTATGGTAAGCAAAATATCATATACCTTAGAAAGACTGAAACAAATAAATTAGCACCAGGTATGGTATCTGAATGAGACACTGCCCCAGTTAGCATTAAAATTAATGCCTATATAAATATATGACAGCTTCCCAAATTTCCATAACAAAGTACTTCAGAACAGAAATGCATTCACACATGTTATAGACTCTGCATGTACAACATCAAAGTAGTTTTTGGCTTCCCCTCTAAGACATAGAGATAAAATTCTTCTCTTGCCTCTTCTGGCTTCTGGTGGTGTCTGTCAATCCATAAAATTCCATAATATGTAGCTTGCAGCTACATATCCTTCAAACTACTGCTTCTATAGTTACAGCATTCTCCTTTATCTCTTTCTCTCTGGGCAGGTCTATGTCCACTTCTCATTGTTATAAGAATACTAGACCTTTAGACAGGAGCCAGTCCCAATACTCTTACCTTAATTACATCTGGGCCAAGACACTATTTACAAATAAAGTCAAAACCACAGTGTTAGGCCAACAATGTATTTGGTCTAACTGTCCCAATTCAAACTATAAAAATATTCAATAATGGATGGCAAAGATCAAGTATTAAGTTATAGAAGGTTAGCTGGGTGGTGGTGGCTCATACCCATAATCTTAGCTACTCAGGAGGCTGAGAGCTGATGGTTTGGGTTCAAAAACAGCCTAGGAAAAAAATGTCCCCTTAAGACTCTTACCTCCAATTATCCATTCAAGATTAGAATGTGGAACTGTGGCTCAAGGTGGTAGATGGCTAGCTTTGAGCAAAAGAGCTAAGAGATATTGCCCAGGACTTGAATTCAAGTACCAGGAACAACAACATCAACAAAAATTACAGAAGCTTAGTCTACACAGTAGGGATTTTAATAATTTAACAGTACCTAATTCTTGAATCTCAGTTTATATACATGTAGCAGCCTAAGTAGATCCCTAGGTTTGAGAATCTGAATTTAAGCAGACTTTCTGCTCTACCACTGCCTATTTCCTCCTCATCTCCCTGAACAGCCTTTCACTTTTTTATTGCAAAGCTTTTTATCTGAAACAGATTGCTACTGTGGCTTTGTGCTAATGGGCTGAGCCAAGTCCAATAATAGAATTAAGCTTATTAATCTATTTTATTACAAATCACACAGAATAATCACACTCAAAAGAAATTTTTAAAATTATGTTGTAGTGTTCCCTTTTGGCCACATCCCCACTAGCATCTACTATTATTTATTGTATTGATAATGGCCATTCTAACTGGTGGGAGGTGGAATCTCAATGTGATTTTAATTTGCATTTCTTTTATGGCCAGAGATGTTCAATATTTCTTCATGTGTCCAAAGAAGTCCCTTTTTAATTCTTTAGCCTACTTATTAATGGGGTGGTTGTTTCTTTGATAATTTGCTATTGAGGGGTTTAATTTTTTTAGGTATATTTTTGATATAAGGTCTTTGTGAAAATCTCCCAATCATGGGTTTTCTATTTATGTTGCTAGCTATGTCCTTTGCCATGCAGAAGCTCTGCAATGTAACACAATCCCACTTATCCAGCCATTCGTTGATTTGTTGTATTTCTGGATCTTTATTTAGGAAGTTTCAATCTGTGCCAAGGACCTAGTGCATCCTTTATCCCTTCTTGTAATAGTTTCAGGGTATTTGCTCTTACCTCAAGGTCTTTGATCCAGTTGGAGTTGATTCTGGTGCAGGGTGATATATAAGGATCTAACTTCAATTTTCTACATCTGTATGGTCAATTCTGGCAGCACTATTTGTTGAAGAGGCTGTATATTTCCCTCTGATAATTTTGGCTCCCTTATAGGTCTGTGGGATCATGTCTGGGCCTTCAATTTTATTCCATTGGTCCTCAGGCCTGTTCATGTGCCAGTACCAAACTGTTTTTATAACTACAGCTTTATAATTTTGGTGTTCTTTTTGGTTTTTTTTGTTTTGTTTTTGTTTTTAATGTACTGTTTGAAGTTCTTTCTTTTTTTTTTTGTCTCCCCCAACCCACACTTTTGTTGATCCCCTGTTGTTACTAATTTTGATTTTGGTACCCTGTGTCATATATATATGTTTATCTGATCTGGGAAAGGGAGGAGGAATAACAAAATGATGAGACAAAGGTCAGAAGGTAAACCAATGGCAACTGCAATACTCAGAAGACACTATGTTGGACAAGAACTTCTTTACATTTGGGGGCAGGGGAGTTGGGGATTAGGGAAAGTAGGAGAAAAAGAGGGAGGGGTAACAAGATTAGGTAAGAAATGTACTCATTACCTTACTTATGTAACTGTAATTCCTCTGTACATCACTCTTACAATAATTTTTTTAAAAAGAATTCTAATACAAGAAAAAAAATCTATGCTGTATAATTAATTCACTTGCTTCTCTTAACCTAACTTTGCATCAAATGTTCAAGTTCTTCAAATAAATTTAAGCATTGGTCACCTCTCTGCCATGCCTTAGTTGTTAAAACATCTTTGTGGGGTATTTCAGTATATAAAAAAATAAACAAATAAAAAGATGGCTGTGGTTTATGCCTATAATCCTAGCCACTCAGGAGGTCAAGATCTGAGGATCACAATTCAAATGATGTTAAGGGAAATGAACCCCAAGATAGGGACACAAATATCTTTTTTCTTTCTTGCTATTGTTTCTAACATATTTATAATGTACCATGTGATTTTTTTATTTCTTTGTTTTATTTTATTTTATTTTTTGTTTCTTTGTATGTTCCTCCCCCACACTATAACCCCTGTTTTCACTGTATTTGATGTCGGTGCCCTGCATCTTATATATACAGTTCTCTGATTCAGGAGGGGAAGGGAAAAAACAAAATGCTTAAATAAGGATATAGGTTGACCCATTGTAACAATGAGATGTGCAAAACACTATGTTGAAAATGAACCTTACAACTTCAGCAGGAGGAGGGAGGTGGGAAGGTAGGGGAGTAGTTGTGGAGGTGGGAGGGAAGGGATGGTAGCCGGAAAACAAAGGAGGAGGCAACAATGTTCAATAGAATATGTACTAATTACCTTGCTCATGTAACTGTAACCCCTCTGTACAGTATTTTTGCAATAAAAACATTCCAAAAAAAAGACAGATTAATAAGGGGTTGGTGGGGGGAAGGTATATAGATGCTAATTTATGTGGCAGGAACCATTTTAAGAAAATAAAAGCCAGAAGAGATTTTTAAAAAAAGAAAAGAAAATTCCATGAGACTCTTAGCTCCAATGAACTACCCCAAAAAAGCCGGAACTGGCACTGTGGCTCAATTGATAGAAGCCTTCTGCACAAAGAGGCTCAGGGACAGCACCCAGGCCCAGAGTTCAAGCTGCAGGACTGGGGAAAAATAAATCCAGCTGTGAAAACCAAAACAAAAAACAAAGCACTTTATCTTATAAATGGTATTCTTAGTTATTGATAATTATATAAAAATTCAAAGGTAAATCATTAATATTGTGGACCAAATGACATCTGATTTGTGATCTCAATGAAAAATCTCTTTCAACACAAGAATAAATGATTGGAATGTTACTCTACTTCCACTAGAAAACACTAAATTTCCACAGTATTAAAATCTACCCAACAGCATCACTTACATCGGACATTACTTTAAAAGTGTCATTAAAATGCTTCATAGCCACAGCAAGATATCCATAATGGCACTAAAACATAGCAGTGCATGAGAAGCAGCATAGAGATGTTTGAAATAAATAATTTTGAAAGTATTTCCATCTGTAATATAAGGCTTGAAGAATCTACAAATAGATGCATGTTGGATTTTCACATTAATTCCCTACCTTACTAAGAAAATATATAACTAAAGAGTATAAATAGAAGAATGACATATAAACATACTTCATAACTACTTCTTTCACGCTACAATACAGAAAACCAAATAATAAATGGTGGCAATTTTTTCTAAATATTTTATTTCACTGTACAAAATAACATTGCAATTCATTTGTACATACTTTGAAAATATAGTCTGATATAAAAAAAAGAAGCTTTTGAATGAAGAAGTGATTACTTTTGTTTATTCCTCACCTTTCCCTATTCCTGGTTCTACACATGTTGGCCCACTGCTTTCATGTTTTGTGTGTCCACATTTTCAATCTGTTTTTATCTATATGGATAATATTGTTTTGCTATATTAATGAGTGTCCCCTAAAGTCAACTTGAAACTGTTTTATTCTTTTATCTTCAAAGCAATGCTATGTTGTAATTATGTCCCCAATATGTATTAATATTTTAACATCATACTGTGTCCATTATTTGAGTCTATGTGATCTCTGAATGTAAAATTAATCATTGATGTACTAATGATTAAGCATTATACATAAAGGCTATCATATCATGTGCTATGAATGAATAATGCTCCCTTTTCAGACATATCTGATCAAAGAGAAACATCCAGAAAATTGCTTAATTATACTAACATGACTCTTGAAATAATAACATTCATTCTCTTCCAATCTCAAAACTTTCTGGGAACAAGTCTCATCTATTCCTAGTTAGCTCTCTTTGTCTTCCCATATCAATTTCCATATTTTCACAACTTTCATTTATCTAAAATCTATCCTCAAATAATGTACTGATTTTATTTCTCAAACCAAGTTCACAACAATATATGCTACCTCAAACTTTGGAGATTTTCATATATCATTTCCTTCTTTTTGTTCATCAAAAGAATGATGGCTACTACTGAATTACTTCTGCTGGAATAACTTCTCTTAATGTTTTTCACATTTTTTCTCAATGTCATCTTTTAAATGAAGCCTCCCTTGACTTTCCTATTTAAAGTAAAACCCACTGACTCACTCTTGTTCTTCATGATTTTGTCCTATTTAGTTCTCTTTGTATGGTTTCCCATATATCACATATGAAGAAACTGTGTATTTACTTATTCAATTGATCTACTGATAGTTCTTTTTTCTGGGGGGGGGGGGGGGGGTCCGGTCATGGGGCCTGAACTCTGGGCCTGGGTGCTGTCAATCAGCTCTTCAGCTCAAGGCTAGCGCTCTACCACTTGAGCCACAGCGCCACTTCCGGCTTTTTGCTTTTTTGCTTATGTGGTGCTGAGGAATCGAACCCAGGGCCTCATGCATGCAAGGCAAGCGCTCTACCATTGAGCCACTTTTCTAGCCCCTCTAGTTATAGTTCTGACCAGAAAAAAAAAATTCTCAAATTCTTCTAAAGTGGATTCTCCTCCATGGGTTCAAAGGAAGAGATGGGTTAATCATACAGATTAGTAAATATTCACGAGGTTCATAAATGTCTTTCTGGTAAGCTACCAGCCAAGATTTTTTTTAACATTTAGAAAAATATACTCTAATTAAAAAATCTTTTTAAAGATTGCAATACATGTTTAAAGTGTATGAAAAAATAAAAATATCCATTTTTACAAACAATATTAATCAATATACTGGAAAAAATCT